>NC_138301.1:88843012-89185512 GCF_965601325.2 Salmo salar
ACACACAGAGCGAGAGAGAGAGAGACACACACACACAGAGCGAGAGAGAGAGAGAGACACACACACAGAGCGAGAGAGAGAGAGAGAGACCACACAGAGCGAGAGAGAGAGAGACACACACACACACACAGAGCGAGAGAGAGACACACACACACAGAGCGAGAGAGAGAGAGAGACACACACACACAAGGCGAGAGAGAGAGACACACACACACAAGGCGAGAGAGAGAGACACACACACACAAGGCGAGAGAGAGAGAGACACACACACACACAGAGTGAGTGAGAGAGAGACACACACACACAGAGCGAGAGAGAGACACACACACACAGAGCGAGAGAGAGACACCACACACACACAGAGCGAGAGAGAGACACACACACACACACAGAGCGATAGAGCACACACACACACACACAGAGCGATAGAGAGACACACACACACACACAGAGCGAGAGAGAGAGACACACACCACACACACAGAGCGAGAGAGAGAGACACACACACACACACAGAGCGAGAGAGAGAGACACACACACACCAGAGCGAGAGAGAGAGACACACACACACAGAGCGAGAGAGAGAGACCACACACACAGAGCGAGAGAGAGAGAGACACACACACAGAGCGAGAGAGAGAGACACACAGAGCGAGAGCACACACAGAGCGAGAGAGAGAGACACACAGAGCGAGAGACACACAGAGCGAGAGAGAGAGACACACAGAGAGCGAGAGACACACACAGAGCGAGAGAGAGAGCACACACAGAGAGCGAGAGAGAGAGAGACACACACAGAGCGAGAGAGAGCGACACACACACACAGAGCGAGACACACACACACAGAGCGAGACACACACACACACAGAGCGAGACACACACACACAGAGCGAGCACACACACACACAGAGCGAGACACACACACACACACAGAGCGAGACGCACACACAGAGTGAGAGAAAGACACTAGAGGTCGACCGATTGATCGGTTTTCATAACAATCGGAAATCGGTATTTTAGGACGCCGATTTGGCCGTTTTTTTTTTTTTACACCTTTATTTAACTAGGCAAGTCAGTTAAGAACAGATTCTTATTTTCAATGACAGCCTAGGTACGGTGGGTTAATTGCCTTGTTCAGGGGCAGAACGACAGATTTTTACCTTGTCAGCTCGGGGATTCAATCTTGCAACCTTACGGTTAACTAGTCCAACACTCTAACCACCTGCTTTACATTGCACTCCACGAGGAGCCTGCCTGTTACGCGAATGCAGTAAGAAGCCAAGGTAAGTTGCTAGCTAGCATTAAACTTATCTTACAAAAAACAATCAATCATAATCACTAGTTAACTACACATGGTTGATGATATTACTAGTTTATCTAGCCTGTCCTGCGTTGCATATAATCGCTTAGGTACACGCTGCTCCAACCATAAACATCAATGCCTTTCTTAAAATCAATACACAAGAATATATTTTTAAACCTGCATATTTAGCTAAAAGAAATCCAGGTTAGCAGGCAATATTAACCAGGTGAAATTGTGTCACTTCTCTTGCGTTCATTGCACACAGAGTTAGGGTATATGCAAAAGTTCGGGCCGCCTGGCTCGTTGCGAACTAATTTGCCAGAATTTTACGTAATTATGACATAGCATTGAAGGTTGTGCAATGTAACAGCAATATTTAGACTTATGGATGCCACCCGTTAGATAAAATATGTAACGGTTCCGTATTTCACTGAAAGGAAAAACGTTTCGTTTTCGAGATGATAGTTTCCGGATTCGACCATATTAATGACCTAAGGCTCGTGTTTCTGTGTGTTATTATGTTATAATTAAGTCTATGATTTGATAGAGCAGTCTGTCTGAGCGGTGGTAGGCAGCAGCAGGCTCATAAGCATTCATTCAAACAGCACTTTCGTGTGTTTTTTCAGCAGCTCCTCGCTGTGCTTCAAGCATTGCGCTGTTTATGACTTCAAGCCTATCAACTCCCGAGATTAGGCTGGTGTAACCGATGTGAAATGGCTAGCTAGTTAGCCGGGGCGCGCTAATAGCGTTTCAAACGTCACTCGCTCTGAGACTTGGAGTAGTTGTTCCCCTTGCTCTACATGGGTGATGCGGCTTCGAGGGTGGCTGTTGTCGATGTGTTCCTGGTTCGAGCCCAGGTAGGAGCGAGGAGAGGGACGGAAGCTATACTGTTACACTGGCAATACTAAAGTGCCTATAAGAACATCCAATAGTCAAAGGTATATGAAATACAAATCGTATAGAGAGAAATAGTCCTATAATTCCTGTAATAACTACAACCTAAAACTTCTTACCTGGGAATACTGAAGACTCATGTTAAAAGGAACCACCAGCTTTCATATGTTCTCATGTTCTGAGCAAGGAACTTAAACGTTAGCTTTCTTACATGGCACATATGGCACTTTTACTTTCTTCTCCAACACTTTGTTTTTGCATTATTTAAACCAAATTGAACATGTTTCACTATTTATTTGAGGCTAAATTTATTTTATTGATGTATTATATTAAGTTAAAATAAGTGTTCATTCAGTATTGTTGTAATTGTCATTATTACAAATAAATAAAAATTGGCCGATTAATCGACAGCAGCTTTTTTTGGCCCTCCAATAATCGGTATCGGTGCTGAAAAATCATAATCGGTCGACCTCTAACACACACAGAGAGAGACAGAGAGACACAAACACAGAGCGAGAGAGACGCACAACACAGCACGAGAGAGAGAGACACACAAACACAGCGCGAGAGAGAGAGAGAGACACAGAGCGAGAGAGAGAGACACAAACAGAGCGGGAGAGAGAGAGGAGAGACAAACAGAGCGAGAGAGACACAAACAGAGGAGAGAGAGAGAGACACAAACAGAGTGAGAGAGAGAGACACAGAGCGAGAGAGAGAGAGAGACACAGAGCGAGAGAGAGAGAGACACACAGAGCGAGAGAGAGAGAGAGACACAGAGCGAGAGAGAGAGAGAGACACAGAGCGAGAGAGAGAGAGAGACACAGAGCGAGAGAGAGAGAGACACAGAGCGAGAGAGAGAGAGACACAGAGCGAGAGAGAGAGAGACACAGAGCGAGAGAGAGAGAGACACACAGAGCGAGAGAGAGAGAGACACAGAGCGAGAGAGAGAGAGACACAGAGCGAGAGAGAGAGAGAGACACAGAGCGAGAGAGAGAGAGAGACACAGAGCGAGAGAGAGAGAGACACACAGAGCGAGAGAGAGAGAGACACAGAGAGAGAGAGAGAGACACAGAGCGAGAGAGAGAGACACAGAGAGAGAGACACACAGAGCGAGAGAGAGAGACACAGAGAGAGAGACACACAGAGCGAGAGAGAGAGAGACACACAGAGCGAGAGAGAGAGAGACACACAGAGCGAGAGAGAGAGAGACACACAGAGCGAGAGAGAGAGAGACACAGAGCGAGAGAGAGAGAGACACAGAGCGAGAGAGAGAGAGACACAGAGCGAGAGAGAGAGAGACACAGAGCGAGAGAGAGAGAGACACAGAGCGAGAGAGAGAGAGAGAGACACAGAGCGAGAGAGAGAGAGAGAGACACAGAGCGAGAGAGAGAGAGAGAGACACAGAGCGAGAGAGAGAGAGAGACACAGACACACAGAGCGAGAGAGAGAGAGAGACACACAGAGCGCGAGAGAGAGAGACACAAACAGAGCGAGAGAGAGAGAGAGACACAAACAGAGCGAGAGAGAGAGACACAGAGCGAGAGAGAGACACACAGAGCGCGAGAGAGACACAGAGCGCGAGAGAGACACAGAGCGCGAGAGAGAGAGACACACACACACACAGAGCGAGAGAGAGAGAGAGAGCGAGACACACACAGAACGAGAGAGAGAGAGAGAGAGCGAGACAGAGAGAGAGAGAGCGAGACACACAGAGCGAGAGAGAGAAAGAGACAAACAGAGCGAGAGAGAGAAAGAGACAAACAGAGAGAGAGAGCGAGAGAGACACAGAGAGAGAGAGCGAGAGAGACACAGAGAGAGAGAGAGCGAGAGAGACAAACAGAGCGAGAGAGAGCGAGAGAGACAAACAGAGCGAGAGAGAGAGACACACACAGAGCGAGAGAGCGAGAGAGAGAGAGACACACACAGAGCGAGAGAGCGAGAGCACACAGAGCGCGAGAGCGAGAGACACACAGAGCGCGAGAGAGACACACACAGAGCGCGAGAGAGACACACACAGAGCGCGAGAGAGACACACACAGAGCGCGAGAGAGACACACAGAGCGCGAGAGAGACACACAGAGCGCGAGAGAGAGAGCACACACACAGAGCGCGAGAGAGACACACAGAGCGCGAGAGAGAGAGACACACACACAGAGCGCGAGAGAGACACACAGAGCGCGAGAGAGAGAGACACACACACAGAGCGCGAGAGAGAGAGAGAGAGCGAGACACACACAGAGCGAGAGAGAGAGAGAGAGAGACACACAGAGCGAGAGAGAGAGCGAGACACACAGAGCGCGAGAGAGAGAGAGACACACACACAGAGCGCGAGAGAGAGAGAGACACACACACAGAGCGCGAGAGAGAGAGAGACACACACACAGAGCGCGAGAGAGAGAGAGACACACACACAGAGCGCGAGAGAGAGAGAGACACACACACAGAGCGAGAGAGAGAGAGAGCACACACATAGAGCGAGAGAGAGAGCGAGCACACACACAGAGCGAGAGAGAGAGACGAAACAGAGCGAGAGAGAGAGAGAGTGCGAGAGAGAGATAGAGTGCGAGAGAGAGATAGAGTGCGAGAGAGAGTGCGAGAGAGAGAGAGAGAGAGAGAGTGAGAGAGAGAGAGACAGAGCGAGACAGAGAAAGACACACAAACAGAGCGAGAGAGAGAGAGACAAACAGAGCGAGAGAGAGAGAGAAACACAGAGCGAGAGAGAGAGCGAGCGAGACAAACACAGAGCGAGAGAGACAAACACAGAGCGAGAGAGACAAACACAGAGCGAGAGAGCGAGAGAGCGATGAGAACAAAAGAGAGAAAATATTTGCCCCCTTCTCTGGCCCCTTTGCTCTGCGGAAAGCTAGCAGGGCATACAAACATCCTTCTGCAGCTTTCACTGCTGTCTCTCCCACAGCTCCAAAAAAAATGTAAAATGTTCTCTGCCCGCATTATTAGAATGTTTGTGCACATAGCAGAAACCTTCACCCAGGCTTGAGACAATTACTCAAAGGGGCCAGGGAAGTGCAAGTTTATGCAAAGACACACCGCAAGAAAATGTTCATGATGTTTAAGAGTAGCAGCCTACAGTGGAACAGGTTATTCACGAAAGAACAAACTGTTTCCTCCTCGAGGTCAAAACCACTTAAAAAAGGGGGCACTGAACGTGTTCAAATTCACCCTGGTCTTGCTTTCACTGCAGCGGAGGACTGTGCATCAGACAAACTGTTCAAACTTTCTCCCAATCTGAAAAGCTGGCTGCCCCCTGGCAACTTGAGAAGAGCAAGCGAGTGCTAGACAGAAAGCGAGAGAAGGGGGGGGGGCTTGAACGAGTCTCCACAAGCCTGCGTCTTTGGCAGGCCTTATAATCTCCCAGGCCTCAGTCAGTCAGTCAGTCAGTCAGTCAACCAACCACAGGTTGAGGAAGTCAACGCAGCTGCCATTGTTGTTGTGATACCCTGCAGGTTTGGGCTAGAGGGGAACAATCTCTCACCAGTTGAAACGGTAGGTTTGAACTGCCGACGTGACTGTGGCCAGGTCATCGGGCACAGACGATGGACGACATCCGTAGGAATAGTATCAGAAAGCCATTGGGTGAAACAGGCAGGTCAGTGTGGCTTATTAGCATACCATGCAGTGTTACATGAGAAACAGGCTATAAAACATGGAGTAGCCTTGAGCTTGGAAAAGTGAGACTATGTCCCCCTCTGCAGAGGGAAAAGAGCAACACACGCACTCAATGAGAGCCAATGAAAAGCCTGTTGCTACACTGGAGGCAAGAATCGAAGGGGGGAAAAAAACAAAAATAAAATAATTTGGCGCTTTGTGCAAAATATTTTGTTCAACTGAAGGTTTATAATAAACAAGTAACAATGTACAATTTCACGACTCACAATTAGCTTACGCCATGAAATTATCAGACAGATAATGGCAAGAAACATTAACATCGCGGCCTATATATTAAGAAGCTTTTTTTGTTTTAGGGACAACAATTAATTCAATGAAAACATTCCCATTATAATCTAACAAAATAACCAACCTTTGCTTAGCCAGTATGAAAAACGTACCAGGGTAATTTAAAAATGGGCAAAGCGGGAGGTGTCTGCAGTCCACTTTAAAAACAGATCTAGCTAGCAGGAGTGACCCATATGACATTTAGCGGGAGCCACAGTATTAAATATGTGGCATCAGCAGCAATAAGTCCCCTTTGGAACACTAGATTACTCCACGAGCTCTCAACACGAGGATGGCTTTCACGACACCCATGCATTTTATTGACATTTGGCTATTCCGCCAAATCGCTCCCTCTCTCTTCCTCAGTCCTTCCCTCTCTCCACAACTAGTCTTTCTCCTTCATTCCTTCTTTCGCTACCTCTCCTTCACAGCAGCAGCAACAACCCCCCCCCTCCCTCTCTAACCTGTGGCTAATCCTGCTGGCAGACATGCTACGCCTCCAGGAAGAACATTTGCCAATTCAGACTCCAGTCTCTGGAGGCGATCAAGTAATGAAACGCACATGTGAGCCCTCTCACGCACACAGGGCCCATAAAAACAGGCCTTTTACTGGAATGGAGCAGGGCCAAGCGCAGTATGGTGAAGCATTAAAAAGAGAAATTCAATTACAATGTGGATAGATTTTTTTTATTGTTGCCCTCAAATTAAGTTCTGTACTTTTTGTTGTTCCGTTGAACAGCTTGTGATTTAGAGAGGTTTTGTTGGCTGTCGAATGTGATCAGCTCTAATTTGACGGCTTGATACCCCTCTTCACTTGACGGGGTTGAAATCTCAACGAGTGGAAATGCCGAATAGACACACCCTATTGGTCTGACCTCTAAGTCGTTTCTACCGTCTGTCATCCTACTTGTCTACAATAGGAGGAGCACAAAACAACATTTGGCTAGATTTAGCATCTAAACAAAATAATCAGAACAAAACTAAAAACAGGGGAATCAAATGTGTAAAGTAGTCAACCACAGTGCTAACAGCACAGAAGACCCAACCGTGTGTGAGCACGCCCGCGAGAGAAACAGCCGCCATTCGGTATCCATTCACCGCGTATCCATTTATTGTTCTGCCTGCATTGTGCCCAAGTTACAGCAATCAGCACTTAGTACAATTCCACCGATTCATCACAACGCCACAAATCAGTCTACCGTGCAGTCTGTGTGCCCCCCCTCCACCAAATGAGTGCCATTACCACCCCGACTACGCCGCAGCTGCCATCGGCTCTATTGAGTTACCATCACATTAGAACACACTGTTCCATTGGGTCTTTGACTTTAGCGGGGGTATGGCTATCTATCATAGGCTCGAGAAAGAGGAACAGAAAGGCATATTTGAACATGGAGCAGCAGCAGCAGCCCCCCCCCCCCCTTCAGAAAGTGGCTCAGTATAGCAGATGTTCACCCGAGCACTAAAGAGGCCCCTGAAAAGGAGAACGCTCTATTATCTCAATCTCCAGCTATGCAGGCAGAGTGTACTCTCCCAGTCGTCACTGTCTCATTCTCCCCCTCTCATTCCTGACTCTCTCTCCCTGGTGGAGCTGCAATGGGACCAACTTTTGTACTATTTACCTTTTTTACTGTTAGCAGCTGGATACAAACCCCCCTCCCTCTCTCCTAGATGTCAACTCTTCACTCTACTTTAACACTGTGCAGGCGTAGTCTCAGTGTAAAAACTCCCTCTCCTTTTCTCACTCTTTTCATTTTTGTCTGCGTCAAACTCGGTCGCCCCTGCCTCCTGCACTGCATTCACATGCATTAAAGTTTGACCAACTACGCAGTTCCAAAACAGCACTCAGCTGGGTGTATACATTAAGCATTTTTGTCCAATTATAGCTAATGATGTACAGTACCAGTCAAAAGTTTGGACACCTACTCATTCAAGGGTTTTTATTTTTTTTACTATTATCTACATTGTAGAATAATAGTGAGGACATCAAAACTATGGAATAACACATATGGAATCATGTAGTAACCAAAAAAGTATTAAACAACTCTAAATATATTTGAGATTCTTCAAAAGTAGCCACCCTTTGCCTTGATGACAGATTTGCACACACTTGGCATTCTCTCAACCAGCTTCATGAGGTAGTCATCTGGAATGCATTTCAATTAACAGGTGTGGTTTGTTAAAAGTTAATTTGTGGAATTTTGTCCTTCTTAATGCATTTGAGCCAATCAGTTGTGTTGTGACAAGGTAGGGGTGGTATACAGAAGATAGCCCTATTTGGTAAAAGACCAAGTCCATATTATGGCAAGAACAGCTCAAATAAGCAAAGAGAAATGACAGTCCATCATTTCTTTAAGATATGGTCAGTCAATCCAGAACATTTCAAGAACTTTGAAAGTTTCTTCAAGTGCAGCTGCAAAAACCATCAAACGCTATGATGAAACTGGCTCTCATGAGGGTCGCTACAGGAAAGGAGGACCCAGAGTTACCTTTGCTGCAGAGGATAAGTTCATTACAGTTACCAGCCTCAGAAATTGCAGTCCAAATAAATGCTTCAGAGTTCAAGTAACAGACACCTCAACATCAACTTTTCAGAGGAGACTGCATGAATCAGGCCTCCATTTTATTTGAACTTTTTTTAACTAGGCAAATATTCTTATTTTACAATAACAGCCTATCCCGGCCATACCCTAACCCAGACTACGCTGGGCCAATTGTGCGCCGCCCTATGGGATCCCAACCGGTTGTGATACAGCACCAATAAAAAGAAGAGACTTGCTTGGACCAAGAAACATGAGCAATGGACATTAGACCAGTGGAAATCTGTCCTTTGGTCTGATGAGTCCAAATTTTAGATTTTTGGTTCCCAACCGCCGTGTCTTTGTGAGACGCAGAGTCGGTGAATGGATGATCTCTGCATGTGTGGTTCCCACCGTGAAGCATGGAGGTGGTGGTGTGATGGTGCTTTGCTGGTGACACTGATTTATTTAGAATTCAAGGCACACTTAACCAGCACGGCTACCACAGCATTCTGCAGCGATACGACATCCCATCTGGTATGAGCTTAGTGGGACTATCATTTGTTTTTCATCAGGAAAATGACTCGACACCTCCAGGCTGTGTAAGGGCTATTTGACCAAGGAGAGTGATGGAGTGCAGCATCAGATGACCTGGCCTCCACAATCACCCAACCTCAACCCAATTGAGATCGTTTGGGATGAGTTGGACCGCAGAGTGAAGGAAAAACAGCCAACAAGTGCTCAGCATATGTGGCAACTCCTTCAAGAGTGTTGGAAAAGCATTCCTCATGAAGCTGGTTGAGAAAATGCCAAGAGTGTGCAAAGGGTGGCTACATTGAAGAATCTCAAATATATTTGGATTTGTTTAACACTTTTTTGGTGACTACATGATTCCATATGTCTTCACTATTATTCTACAATATAGAAAATAGTAAAAATAAAGAAAAACCCTTGAATGGCACTGTATAAAAACTGTGGACTGCTGATGCTACATATCGGCCATTGAGAGGCTTTGAAGCCACCGGTCAGCCATATTGGCACTTCCTAATAAGAGCAGTCCTCCATAGGAATTAATGGAATTCTACAGTATTTACATTTTAAATGTTTCAAGGACAGAATTACATGTATTGAAGTATTGTTTGTTGTAGCGCGGACAGTAACATTGGTAAAAAAAAAAAAATTCAACACAAGGAAAATGGCATTAAGGTGTCTAATATAATACATTTTTCAAAAAGGAAATGTAGACAATGAATGCGTTTCTATAGCTTCCAAAAATCATACATTTTTTTCACAATTGAGGAGTACCAAGAAGGCTATGCGGTGGCTTCAATACACCCCCCCCCCCCCCCCTAAAAACGCTCATTACATGCACATGAAGCCGGAAGTAGGCTTAGAAAAAGGAGGGGGGAAAAGGCACGAGTTTGTGCCTAGAAACGCACTGATAAAACGCAGGCTAAGAGAAAAGATGAGGTGACTTACGCCTGATAAACTTTCATGTCAACGTAAGGGTGTTAGAAATAAAATGCTACCGTTACAGTCACATTCCGGTTACCTCCATTCCCTTCACGTTACAGTCACATTCCGGTTACCTCCATTCCCTTCACGTTACAGTCACATTCCGGTTACCTCCATTCCCTTCACGTTACAGTCACATTCCGGTTACCTCCATTCCCTTCACGTTACAGTCACATTCCGGTTACCTCCATTCCCTTCAAGTTACAGTCACGAGACTACAGTCACATTCCGGTTACCTCCATTCCCTTCACGTTACAGTCACGAGACTACAGTAACATTCCGGTTACCTCCATTCCCTTCACGTTACAGTCACGAGACTACAGTAACATTCCGGTTACCTCCATTCCCTTCACGTTACAGTCACGAGACTACAGTAACATTCCGGTTACCTCCATTCCCTTCACGTTACAGTCACGAGACTACAGTAACATTCCGGTTACCTCCATTCCCTTCACGTTACAGTCACGAGAGCGAGAAAGTCTCCAAAGATCGACAAATATGTAGGCCTCTTGGTAAGCGTCGGGAAATATAACGCCGTCAAAGATTTCCTTGAGCAAGACAGAGCACGAAGCCTACGTTCCTTGTTGAGGCTGATAAAAGCCAGAGTGAATCAAAAGCGTTGAACTAAACCCTTAGGGCCTCTTTTACACTAGACTAGTGTGACGACACATACTATCTCCATAATACATATTTTTGCAGTGTACAGAGAGAGATCTAGATCACATACAGACCCCCCCCGAGTGGTACAACGTGAAGACAATGGCTCTCCAAAGCCACACGTTCCTGCAAGAATTACCTTAATACCAGTGACGGCATTTTTGTTCTGTTAGCCAATTTGAAAATGAAAAGGCTTTTCAAATGTGCGCACGTTTGTGAATCGTTGCATTAATTAAGTGTGCAACACTATGTTCAATATGGTTTAAATGATAAGCTCCTGTATAGTTTGAAAACAAAACTTTATTTTCTTTGTCTGTATAGGTGGGGCGGCAGGTAGCCTAGTGGTTATAGCATTGGGCCAATAACCAAAATGTTGCTAGATCGAATCCCCGAGCTGACAAGGTAAAAATCTGTCATTCTACCCACGAACAAGGCGGTTAAACCCACTGTTCCTAGGCCGTCATTGTAAATAAGCATTTGTTCTTAACCTGTTGGGTCTAGGGGGCAGCATTTGCACGTCTGGATAAAAAAAAATGTACCCGATTTAATCTGGTTACTAATCCTACCCAGTAACTAGAATATGCATATACTTATTATATATGGATAGAAAACACTCTAAAGTTTCCAAAACTGTTTGAATGGTGTCTGTGAGTATAACAGAACTCATTTGGCAGGCAAAACCCTGAGACATTTTCTGACAGGAAGTGGATACCTGATGTGTTGTATTGATTTTAAACCTATCCCATTGAAAAACACAGGGGTTTAGGAATATTTTGGCACTTCCTATTGCTTCCACTAGATGTCACCAGCCTTTACAAAGTGTTTTGAGTCTTCTGGAGGGAGATCTGACCGAACAAGAGCCATGGAACGGTGATGTCCCATTAGACACCTGGCGCGCTACTTCATGTTGGGTACCCTCGTTCCAATACGTTATAAAAGGCTATGCATTCGTCCACCTTGAATATTATTCATGTTCTGGTTAAAAAAGGCCCTAATGATTTATGCTATACAACGTTTGACATGTTTGAACGAACGGAAATATATTTTTTCCCCTCGTTCATGACGAGAAGTCCGGCTGGCTTACATCATGTGCTAACGAGACGGAGATTTTTGGACATAAATGATGAGCTTTTTTGAACAAAACTACATTCGTTATGGACCTGTGATACCTGGAAGTGACATCTGATGAAGAGAATCAAAGGTAATGGATTATTTACATAGTATTTTCGATTTTAGATCTCCCCAACATGACGTCTAGTCTGTATCGCAACGCGTATTTTTCTGGGCACAGTGCTCAGATTATTGCAAAGTGTGATTTCCCAGTAAGGTTATTTTTAAATCTGGCAAGTTGATTGCGTTCAAAAGATGTAAATCTATAATTCTTTAAATGACAATATAATATTTTACCAATGTTTTCTAATTTTAATAATTTAATTTGTGACGCTGACTTGACTGCCGGTTATTGGAGGGAAACGATTTCCTCAACATCAATGCCATAGTAAAACGCTGTTTTTGTATATAAATATGAACTTGATAGAACTAAAAATGCATGCATTGTCTAACATAATGTCCTAGGAGTGTCATCTGATGGAGATTGTAAAAGGTTAGTGTATCATTTTAGCTGGTTTTATGGTTTTGGTGACCCTGTCTTTGACTTGACAAAACATTACACACAACTCTTGTAAATGTACTGTCCTAACATACTCTAAATTTATGCTTTCGCCGTAAAACCTTTTTGAAATCGTAAAACGTGGTTAGATTAAGGAGATGTTTATCTTTCAAATGGTGTAACATAGTTGTATTTTTGAAAAATTTGAATTTTGACATTTATTTGGATTCAAATTTGCCGCTCTTGAAATGCACCTGCTGTTGATGGAGTGCACCACAGGTGGCACGCTAGCGTCCCACCTAGCCCCAAGAGGTTAACTGACTTGCCTAGTTAACCTCTCTGGGAAATGTGGGACGCTAGCGTGAAATAGCAGGGCACCAAATTCAAAACAACAAAAATCTCAATTCAAATTTCTCAAACATACAACTATTTAACACCATTTTAAAGATAAACTTTTCGTTAACCCAACCACATTGTCCGATTTCAAAAAGGCTTTACGGCGAAAGCATAGCATTAGATTATGTTAGGACAGCACCTAGACAAGACAAACCACACAGCCATTTTCCAAGCAAGGAGGCGTCCCAAAAACCAGAAATACAGCTAAAATGAATCACTAACCTTTGATGATCTTCATCAGATGGCACTCATAGGACTTCATGTTACACAATACATGTTCGTTTTTCTCGATAAAGTTCATATTTATATCCAAAAACCCCATTTTACATTGGCATGTAATGTTCAGAAATGTTTTGCCTCCCAAAACTTCCGGTGAATGAGCACATCAATTTACAGAAATACTCATCATAAACGTTGATAAAACATTAAACTGTTATTCAAAGAATTATAGGTACACTTCTCCTTAACCTCTTAGGGCAGTATTTACACCGCCGGATAAAAAACGTACCCGATTTAATCTGGTTACTACTCCTACCCAGTAACTAGAATATGCATATACTTATTAGATATGGATAGAAAACACCCTAAAGTTTCTAAAACTGTTTGAATGGTGTCTGTGAGTATAACAGAACTCATATGGCAGGCAAAAACCTGAGATTCCTTTACAGGAAGTGGCCTGTCTGACCATTTATTGGCTTTCTTTGACATCTCTTTCCAAAAAAAAGGATCTCTGCGGTAACGTGACACTTCCCACGGCTCCCATAGGCTCTCAGAGCCCGGGAAAAAGCTGAATGTCGTCATTCCAGCCCCAGGCTGAAACACATTATCGCCTTTGTCAAGTGGCCGATCAGGGGACAGTGGGCTTAGGCGCGTGCACTGGTCGCCCCCATCTTTCTTTTTTTTCCTCTATTTACCGAAACGCAGATTCCCGGTCGGAATATTATCGCTTAAAATTGATTTTAAACAGCGGTTGACATGCTTCGAAGTACGGTAATGAATATTTAGAATTTTTTTGTCGCGAAATGCGCCATGCTCGTAACCCTGATTTACCATTTCGGATAGTGTCTAGAACGTACGAACAAAACGCCGCTGTTTGGATATAACGATGGATTATTTTGGACCAAACCAACATTTGTTATTGAAGTAGAAGTCCTGGGAGTGCATTCTGACGAAGAACACCAAAGGTAATAACATTTTTGTTATAGTAAATCTGATTTTGGTGAAGGCTAAACTTGCCGGGTGTCTAAATAGCTAGCCCGTGATGGCTGGGCTATGTACTTAGAATATTGCAAAATGTGCTTTCACCGAAAAGCTATTTTAAAATCGGACATATCGAGTGCATAGAGGTCTGTATCTATAATTCTTAAAATAATTGTTATGCTTTTTGTGAACGTTTATCGTGAGTAATTTAGTAAATTGTTAGTGAATTCCCCGGAAGTTTGCGGGGGGTATGCTAGTTCTGAACGTCACATGCTAATGTAAAAAGCTGTTTTTTGATATAAATATGAACTTGATTGAACAAAACATGCATGTATTGTATAACATAATGTCCTAGGGTTGTCATCTGATGAAGATCATCAAAGGTTAGTGCTGCATTTAGCTGTGGTTTGGGTTTATGTGACATTATATGCTAGCTTGAAAAATGGGTGTCGATTATTTCTGGCTGGGTACTCTGCTGACATAATCTAATGTTTTGCTTTCGTTGTAAAGCCTTTTTGAAATCGGACAGTGTGGTTAGATAAAGGAGAGTCTTGTCTTTAAAATGGTGTAAAATAGTTATATGTTTGAGAAATTGAAGTAATAGCATTTTTAAGGTATTTGAATATCGCGCCACGGGATTAGACTGGCTGTTGCGTAGGTGGGACGATTTGGTGCCACCTACCCTAGAGAGGTTAATGCAACCGCTGTGTCAGATTTCAAAAAAACTTTACAGCGAAAGCACACTTTGCAATAATCCGAGTACAGCGCTCAGAGACAAGACCAAACCCGCCATTTTGTGGAGTCAACAAAACTCAGAAATAACATAAATATTCACTTACCTTTGATGATCTTCATCGGAATGCACTCCCAGGAATCCCAGTTCCCCAATAAATGTTCATTTGTTTCGATAAAGTTCATATATGTCCAAATACCTCCTTTTTGTTCGCGCGTTCAGTAGAGTACTCCAAACGCACTGTGCTCGCGCAGTTAAGTTCAGACGAAAAGTCAAAATAGTTATTTTACAGTTTGTAGAAACATGTCAAACGATGTATAGAATCAATGTTTAGGATGTTTTTTTTATCATAAATCTTCCATAATATTCCAACCGGACAAGTCCTTTGTCTTCAAAAAAGAAAAGGAACACAGCTAACTCTCACAGGAGCGCGCGCCACTGAGCTCATGTCATTTTCTCAGTAATCTAATTCCATGAGCTCTTATTCTCTCCCCATTCAGAGTAGAAGCATGAAACAACGTTCTAAAGACTGTTGACATCTAGTGGAAGCCTTAGGAAGTGCAAAATGAACCCTAAGTCACTGTATACTGGATAGGGAA
The DNA here is from genome assembly GCF_965601325.2 of Salmo salar. Classification (NCBI taxonomy): domain Eukaryota; kingdom Metazoa; phylum Chordata; class Actinopteri; order Salmoniformes; family Salmonidae; genus Salmo; species Salmo salar. Next base: position 88,858,389 of record NC_138301.1, read on the forward strand.
TCACTTGAATAACGACAAACCTCAGATTTCCACACTTCCTGGTTGGATTTTTCTCAGGTTTTTGCCTGCCATATGAGTTCTGTTATACTCACAGACTTCATTCAAACAGTTTTAGAAACTCCAGAGTGTTTTCTATCCAAATCTACTAATAATATGCATATCCTACCTTCTGGGCCTGAGTAGCAAGCAGTTTATTTTGGGCACGTCATTCATCCAAATTTCAGAATACTGCCCCGTCACTAAAAAGTTAAAAAGGTAAAAAATAAATAAATGTTGCATACCATAAGTACTATGGTATTTATGGTATGCTAATAGCTGCACACACACATCTGCAATAAAGTACATAAGACCATCCAGCAATCATACACATTAAAATGTCCATGGGAGGCAACTGGAACGTGAGATTTCACAATTGAATTATGGTATACATGGCAGTAGGTAGGTAGGTTAGAATCTGTTATGGTATCAATGGGCGAACCAATTCAATCACATCAGTTGTCAGCACTCCGTTTTGTCACGCAAGCTACAACTTCAGATGCTTAATACATTTTAAAAAACGGCCTCAACACCAGGTTCAACCACTATTTAAAAATGTGTTACTAGGGTGGAGCCTTCCAGCCAAAAAGAGTGAATGGAAGTTGTGAACTGAAAGTGACGCTTTCTTCATCTCAGTGGTTTTTAGGCTCAGAGTGGAGTTCCTCTTTGCTGGCTGGCTACATGCCTCTCATTCGAGAGGCCCAGGAAAGGAGCAGCAGCACGCTGGTGTTTTAAAAAGCCTTGGAGCTGGAATGAGCCAGAATGCTTCCCCAAGCCCAGTCCAGAGCACCCCCCCCTCGCGCGCTCTCCACATCTGCTGCTCTGAAGTAAACCCCTGTGGCTCAGTGAGAGCACAGGCCTCTTTCCAAGCCTCCACTCTCCTCCCTCTTGCCCCCTTGCTCCCCCATCCGGGGCCGACTCCAGGAACATTATCAAAACATTAAAAAGAGGAGTAGGGTGAGAGAAAAAGAAAAAACTGAAGCACTGGAGGAAAGGGAGAGAGAGCGGATCTGCCAGATCCCCCAGTGCCAGGCAATAAATCACAAACACTCTGAAGCAACAAGACTCTCTCACTCCCGCCCAGAGCCCTCCTCAGAACCTCTCCCCCTCAGCCTCCCCAGGCACCCAAGCCCCTCTCCTCTGCCCCCCAGCCAGCCTTCAGCTCTGATCACTCACCAACAGCTTTCCCCAGCATTCAGCCCCTTCCCTCCAGCCACTCTTCTCGCTCCCAGCATCAAGCTCTCTCTGCCTCTCCCCCCCCTTTCTGTAACTGGGTCACAGAGACTTTCTTCTCCTAGTGCTACATTCACACTTGCTCTGGGCTCAGCGCTGCCACTCAACCGTTCAACCATTCAACACATGCCCCCTTCATATGGCTCCTCGCTCACCCTGCTATCCCCAGCTAAAGAATTTCACAATCACACCACAAAGGACAAGGAGTGGAAACCAGGCAACCAGAGCCTGTTTTATAGGTGAGCATAGAGGACGATCAAAGACAAAGAGCCCGCATATAGGATACAGCGTCCTTAAGTGGCCATATAGAATTGTGTCGGTTTTGACCGAAATAGACTGGGTTGTTTGTTTTATAATAGCTCACTTCTTATTTTTTACGACGGTAGATAAATTATGTATCATTGTAAAAAAAGAACAAGATAATGGTGTGATATGTAATCTCGTTGACTCAAGGCTTTTCCACAACACAAAAATGACTCAAGTTATCTTTTGTGAATGGAATATCAAAACTCCCCCCTACAAAAGGCCGGAATGAGAGATTTTTCTTAACCAGGCAACAACAAAAATCTCCCTAAAAATATGCCCAATCCAAACAGACAAGCTTCCAGATCAGATCTGGGCCATATAATGCCCATGTAGATTAGTCAGCAGAATATAAACTATATACCCAGTGCCTTCGGAAAGTATTCAGACCACTTGATATTCCACATTTTGTTACGTTACAGCCTCATTCTAAAATTGATTAAATCATTTTTCCCCCCCTCAATCTAAACACAATGCACCATAATGACAAAGAAACAGGTTTAGACATTTTTGCTGACTTATAAAAAATAAAAAACAGAAATACCACATTTACATACAGTATCAGTCAAAAGTTTGGACACGCCTACTTATTCAAGGATTTTTCCTTATTTTTACTATTTTCTACATTGTAGAATAATAGTGATGACATCAAAACTATGAAATAACACATATGGAATCATGTAGTAACCAAAACAGTGTTACACAAATCAAAATATATTTTATATTTGAGATTCTTCAAAGTAGCCACCCTTTGAAAACTCTTGGCATTCTCTCAACCAACTTCATGAGGTAGGTGTGCCTTGTTAAAAGTTAATTTGTGGAATTTATTTCATAATGCGTTTGAGCCAATCAGTTGTGTTGTGACAAGGTAGGGGTGGGTATATAGAAGATAGCCCTATTTGGTAAAACACCAAGTCCATATTATGGCAAGAACAGCTCAAATAAGAAAAGAGAAATGACAGTCCATCATTACTTTAAGACATGAAGGTCAGCCAATATGGAAAACCTCAAGAACTTTGAAAGTTTCTTCAATTGCAGTCAGAAAAACCATCAAGCACTATGATGAAACTTGCTCTCATGAGGACCGCCACAGGAAAGGAAGACCCAGAGTTACCTCTGCTGCAGAGGATAAGTTCATTAGAGTTAACTGCACCTCAGATTGCAGCCCAAATAAATGCTTACCGAGTTCAAGTACCAGACATCTCAAAATCAACTGTTCAGAGGAGTCTGTGTGAATCAGGTCTTCATGGACGAATTGCGGCAAAGAAACAACTACTAAATGACACCAATAAGAAGAAGAGACTTGCTTGGGCCAAAAAACACGAGTAATGGACATTAGACCAGTGGAAATCTGTCCTTTGGTCTGGAGTCCAAATGGGAGGTTTTTGGATCCAACCGCTGTATCTTTGTGAGACGCAGAGAACATCCGTTCACCTACTCTACATGTGTGGTTCCCACCGAGAAGCATGGATAAGGAGGAGTGATGATGTTGGCGACTGTCGATGATTGATTTAGAATTTAAGGCACACTTAAGCAGCATGGCTACCACAGCATTCTGCAGCGATACGTCATCCTATCTGGTTTGTGCTAGGTGGGACTATCATTTGTTATTCAACAGGACAATGACCCGACACACCTCCAGGCTGCATAAGGGCTATTTGACCAAGGAGTGATGAGTGCTGCATCAGATGACCTGGCCTCCACAATGACCTTTCCTCTGGCTGGGCCACTCAAGGACATTCAGAGACTTGTCCCGAAGCCACTCCTGCATTGTCTTGGCTGTGTGCTCAGGGTCGTTGTCCTGTTGGAAGGTGAACCTTCACCCCAGCCTGAAGCCCTGAGCGCTCTGGAGCAGGTTTTCATCAAGGATCTCTGTACTTTGCTCCGTTCATCTTTGCCTCAATCCAGATTAGTCTCCCAGTCACCGAAGCTGAAAAACATCCCCACAACATGATGCTGCCACCACCATGCTTCAATGTAGGGACGGTGCCAGGTTTCCTCCAGATGTGACACTTGGCATTCAGGCCAAAGAGTTCAATATTGGTTTCATGAGACCAGAGAATCTTGTTTCTCATTGCCAAAAGGCATCTAAAGACTCTCAGACAAACTCCAAGCGGGCTTTGGCCGGGTGGCCAGCTCTAGGAAGAGTCTTGGTGTTTCCAAACTTCTTCCATTTAAGCATGATGGAGGCCACTGTTCTTGGGGACCTTCAATGCTGCAGAAATTTGTTGGTATCCTACCCCAAATCTGTGCCTATAAAATTGTTGACACCCCTTCAAATTAGTTGATTTGGTTATTTCAGGCACACCCATTGCTGACAGGTCAATAAAATCCAGCACACAACCATGCAATCTCCATAGACAAACATTAGTAGTAGAATGGCCTCACTGAAAAGCTCAGTGACTCAACGTGGCACCAACATAGGATGACAACTTTCCGACAAGCCAGTTTGTCAAATTTTTGCCCTTCCAGAACTGCCCCGGTCAACTGTAAGTGCTGTTATTGTGAAGTGGAAACGTCTAGGAGCAACAGCAGCTCACCCGCGAAGTGGTAGGCCACACAAGCTCACAGAACAGGACCACCGAGTGCTGAAGCGTGTAAAGATTATCTGAACTCATTTGCAACACTCACTACTGAGTTCCAAACTGCCTCTGGAAGCAACATCGACACAATAACTGTTTGTCGGGAGCTTCATGAAACGGGTTTCCATGGGCAAGCAGCCGCACACAAGCCTAAGATCACCATGCACAATGCCAAGTGTCGGCTGAGTGGTGTAAAGTTCGCCGCCATTGGACTCTGGAGCAGTGGAAACGTGTTCTCAGGAGTGATGAATCACGCTTCACCATCTGGCTGTCCGACCATCAAATCTGGGTTTGGTGGATGCCAGGAGAACGCTACCTGCCCCAATGCATAATGCCAACTGTAAAGTTTGGTGGAGGAGGAATAATGGTCTGGCTGTTTTTCCAGGTTCGGCTCAGCCCCTTAGTTCCAGTGAAGGGAAATCTTAAAGCTACAGCATACAATGACATTCTAGACGATTATGTGCTTCCAACTGTGGCAACAGTTTAGGGAAAGCCCTTCCTGTTTCAGAATGACAATGCCGGCGTGCACAAAGTGAGGTCCATACAGAAATGGTTTGTCGAGATCGGTATGGAAGAACTTGACTGACCTGCACAGAGCCCTGACCTCAACCCCATCAAACACCTTTGGGATGAATTGGAACGCAGACTGCGAGCCAGGCCTAATCTCCCAACATCAGTGACCAACCTCACTAATGCTCATGGCTGAATGCAAGCAAGTCCCTGCAGCAATGTTTCAACATCTAGATGAAAGCATTCCCAGAAGAGAGGATGCTGTTATAGCAGCAAAGGGAGGACCAACTCCATACTAATGCCCATGGTTTTGGAATGAGATGTTCAAAGAGGTGTCCACATACCTTTGGTAATGTAGTGTAGAATGACGGGTGCAAAAACATTACTTTGTGCCCAAAGGGGAAATGAATTTGATCTCTTTTCGATGCAGGCCAAGAGAAGTAACAAAGAGAAGTGCTCCAGAGGTCCAATTGGTGGGCTGGTACCAGGTGCTGCGCAGCAACACAATGCGCTGGGCGCTGGACCAGAGCCAAGCACCATTGTCCTCCGGCCCTGGTTAGCATTCAGTGGGGCTACTGTGAGCACTGCCACTTGTTATCAAGGCTGACATTGTAGTCCCACCATGTAAACCGTCTTTCTCTGCTAGCGTTTGACGCTGGGCCAAAGTAACCACATGGACCAAACTGCATGGGCAAGTGCAAATGAGGTAACTGAAACAAAAAACTAAAAGCAAACAATGTCAACTGACTTGCTTGACCCTAGGCCTACTTCTTTTGAAATAAAGAGAGTTGAGACAATGGCTCCCTTGCAAACATTGGCACATAGCCCGCTTACTACAACGATTGGTATAGCTTAGGAATCAACATTCCCAAACAAATCTTCATTGGAAACACAAACCACCTGGCTGAAAAAATATATATCAAACTCAACCATTTATCCTTTCCAGTGATGAAAACATGGATGTCTCATTGTATGGTGGGTTACGCAAAATGGGTCAATTTTTTGCACCTTTATCTCCTGAATGTTTTGTCATTCTGGTCCAAATAGTAACTTTGACCACTTCTTCCATGGGCAAACATGTATGGAAAGATGTTTAAATCAAAAGGAATGCTATAAAAATGTGATAGAATTCAAAATGGATTTACCCGTAGGCTACTTATCCATGCTCTTCAACATGAACTTACAAGCTGCTACTACTAGAAATCGTTTGCTTAAATCTTTTAACCTGAGAACTACAACAAAAACAGTAGCTAAATGGAATGGATGTCTTGTCCTGATTAAAATCATTGAGGGAAATTAGAGTTCAATCAAGAGGCATTCAGCCATGGCATTGTAAACATTCACGTTTGGTTAGCTAGATAGCTAACGTTAGCATAACTACCTAGCTACTGTACTTCTATGCTAATTAAGTTTGATGTTACTAAAGAAAAACCTGGGAATATGTTTATGGTTGAATTTTCTTGAAGTTTTCCTTCAAAATTGTTGCTCAAAACCTGCATGCATAGTGTAGAGAGAGAGAGAGAGACAGCACTACTCTGCTGCTTGCTGAGAAAGCACAGCGTCAACAGAGCGTGTTGTGCTTAAAAGGGTCTGTGCAGAAAAGCGAGCGCTTAAAAGGGTTCGTGCGGCGACAAAATGGAGATGCCATTAATAAATAATAAATGGTCACACGTACTCTGATGTCCAAACTTGTGAAACGCAGACGTCTATGATTGGTACAAATTTGGTCCAGTCCAGACCAACCAAATTTGGTCTTGTTTAGGGCGGAGCTCATTAAAATAATATCCAGCATGTAGAATAATACCCAAACATACAAAAGGAGGATATTCCATTTTTCTACCTTTGTACCTATTGAGGATACATCACCATGAAGAGAATTACATTGATAATTATGCATTTCTGTATAGTACAGATCACAGACAACTGATGTTATTATAATTCTGTTACCTGGTGATAATCCACTTCACTTACTGTAGTTACATTTTTTCTAACTCAAGATGTCATGTAGCTAACACCCCATTCTTTCTGCAGACATCGGACTTAATTTGGGGTGGATATTTAACCTCTAAAAGTCGAGGCCGTTGGGGTGGGCTAAGCTAACATGGAATTATTTTAAGATGGTCATACCATGGATCACTTAGCTATTTGATTTTGAAATATAAGACCCCTTTAGGTATAAAATATATATACAGTGCATTCAGAAAGTACGCCTTGACTTTTACCACATTTTGTTACATTACAGCCTTATTCTAAAAATTAATAAGTTGTTTTCCCCCCCTCAATCTACACAATATCCCATAATGACAAAGTGAAATCCATTTTTTAGAAATGTTTGCAAATGTACAAAAAATATAAAACAGAAATTCCCCATTCTACATAAGTATTCAGACCCTTTGCTATGAGACTCAAAATTGAGGTCAGGTGCATCTTGTTTCCATTGATCATTCTTGAGATGTTGCTACAACTTGATTGGAGTCCACCTGTGGTAAATTCAATTGATTGGGCGTGATTTGGAAAGGCACAAACCTGTCTATATAAAGGTCCCACAGTTGACAGTGCATGTCAGAGCAAAAACCAAGCAACGATGTCGAAGGAATTGTCCGTTGAGCTCCGAGACAGGATTGTGTCGAGGCACAGATCTGGGGAAAGGTACCAAAACATTTCTGCAGCATTGAAGGTCAGAGAACACAGTGGCTATCATCATTCTTAAATGGAAGAAGTTAGGAACCACCAAGACTCTTCCTAGAGCTGGCCACCCAGCCACACTGAGCAATCGGGTGAGAAGAGCCTTGGTCAGGGAGGTGACCAAAAACCTGAGGGTCATTGACAGAGCTCTAGAGTTCCACTGTGGAGATGGGAGAACTTACCAGAAGGACAACCATCTCTTCAACACTCCACCAATCAGGCCTTTATGGTAGTGGCCAGACAGAAGACACTCCTCAGTAAAAAAGCACATGACAGCTCATTTGGGAGTTTAGCCAAAAGGCACCTAAAAGACTCTCAGACCATGAGTAGCAAGATTATCTGGTCTGATGAAACAGATTGAACTCTTTGGCCTAAATGTCAAGTGTCACATCTGGAGGAAACCTGGCACCATTCCTACGGTGAAGCATGGTGGTGGCAGCATCATGCTGTGGGGATTTTTTTCCAGTGCAGGGACTGGGAGACTAGTCAGGATCGAGGGAAAGATGAACGGAGCAAAGTACAGAGCGATCCTTGGTGACAACCTACTCCAGAGCGCTCAGGACCTCAGGCTGAGGCGAAGGTTCACCTTCCAACAGGACAACCACACAGCCAAGACAATGCAGTAGTGGCTTTCAGACAAGTCTCTGAATGTCCGAGTGGCCAAGCCAGAGCCAGAACCCAATCGAACATCTCTGGAGAGACCTGAAAATAGCTGTGCAGCGACGCTCCCCATACAACCTGACTGAGCTTGAGAGGATCTGCAGAGAAGAATGGAAGAAACTCCCCCAAATACAGGTGTGCCAAGCTTGTAGGGTCATACCCAAGAAGACAAGGCTGTAATCGCTGCCAAAGGTGCTTCAACAAAGTACTGAGTAAAGGGTATTTTTTATAACTTTGCAAAAATATCTAAAAACCTGTTTTTTCTTTGTCATTATGGGGTTGTGTGTGTAAGGGGGACAGGATTTTTTTAAACAATTTAATCAGTTTGATAAGAAGGCTGTAACATAACAAAATGTGGAAAAAGTCAAGGAGTCTGAATACTTTCCTAATGCACTGTATACCACCGAGGGATGATTGAACATTCAATTTAGGGGTAGGGTATTCGCAAAGTAGCCTACCATCTGGATTTGCTTTGTGGGTGAAAAAGTATCTTAGATGAAATCTAACAAAAGGGTAAGGGGTGATGTATCTAAAACTCATTGGTCATGTTACCAAGAGATTAGTCTGTATGAAAGATGAACCATTCTACCACCGCAGGGTTTACATGTCAGCTTGGCTGCAAACCAATGGTGGATTAGTCTTTGGAATGTCATTGTGTTTCAGCAACTAGCTGTTAATGCAGGAGAAAAGTTAGGCTGAACTGCGTGGGGCCCTACTCAATCAAAACCTGTGGGTGTGGGGGGCATGTAAAAAAAATATATATATTTTTTAAAATACCCATGTGGTTAGAAATTGTTTAATTGCGTCTTCTTTTTTTTTTTACACTGAACATTGTTTGTACAGTACTAATCAAAACAATCACAACTGCATCCCAATACCAGGTCCCAGAAACATGGTATTGGGGTTTGGTTGAAGGCAGACTGTTAATAACTCACCTTGTTCATCACCAGAGTCAGCCTTGGAAGAGCCCGGGGCCATGGGTAAGGGTCTGGGGGGTCTCGGCTTGGGAGTGGGAGGAGAGATCCTCTTCTTCCCAATGAACTCCACATATGTCCCAGGGAAGTCCCCCTTTTCCTGAGTGGTTTCATTAAAGCCAGGCAGCCAGCCAATGTCCTCGGGCCTTTCCTCCAGGCCATCGCTGTACCCAAGGGCCCCCAGGGCCCCTTTGGTCACTGTTAAGATGTCCCCCACATGGAGGTTAATGTCCTCCTCTCTCTCCTTCTTGTAGTCGTAAAGTGCCCTGTACTGATATCCTTCCGCAGCCATCGTGATTACTTTTTTTCACAGGGGTGTTATTTCTTTCGAAAATAAACACTGTGTGAATAACTTGTTCGAGCAGGTCCCAGCAATTGGTTACTCTTCTTGTTTTTCTGAGAATGTATTAACTGAGCAAACACACTTTGGCCAAAAAAGAAAAACACAACACGTATTGAATGTTCTAGTCCTCAATAGTTCTCTGGGTGATTATGTTTTTTAACTTGTCTTTAGGTCATTCTCAAAAGCACCCCTATGGTGCCTCCGGCAGTGTGTTTCCATCAGTATGTGGCCTGCAGCAGTGGCCTTGAGAATGTACCCCTGACCTGCAATACAGAGCAGAAGAAGCCATTTGCAACATGTTGCTTAAGACAATACTTTATTATCAAGTACAGCTTACTGGTGGTGGCTACATTTACAAGGAACCAGCAACAACACCCAATACTGTCATATGGTGGTTTCCTCACTAGTGCCAATATGATTAGTTCTGCTGAATAAACCCAATATTCAAACAAACAGTGGTTAAATGAGCACCGCCATATAAGTTATAAACTAACTAATTAAAACGTTTAGGTTTACATGTCTGAGATGAAACGCAAACTGACAAAGTAGTTAGATCAAACAAAAACATTTTGTTCATGCTTTTCATCCATGATGAATGCCAATAAAACACGATCGCGTATGCACTAGTCACGTAGCTACAATGTAACGCTACAACAAGCAATGCAAATGCAGTTTTGGTAAACTAGTTAGCTAGTTAACGTTATATTGTTGCACTCTATAACAGCACAGTACTAGCTAGTTACTGTAACTACCTAACGCCAACTAGTGCTAGTTTTACCACAGACAATGGGCTTTAGGCGCAAATGACGCCTGACATGTTGACAGCTAATTGGTAAATTAACATTAAGTAATCTGAAGTGTTCACGTTGTCTTGCACTGTAAGGCCTGATGATGAGTAACGACGTTTTGCATGAATAACGTAACATTTCATCATTACTAACGTTAACGTTAGCTAGCTGTGTTGCATGGCTGACGACGAACAATCGAAATGTCTAACGTTAGCTAGCAAGTTCAGTTCTAACTTTAACTACTTTCTTTAACAATATAACGTTACGCGCTAAGCCAATATTAAATACACAGAATTCGTTGCAAGTAAAGCGATACGAGATAGTATTCAATGCTGACGGTAGTACTGTATTTAGCATGTATGCATTGCTAACGTGCTAGCCTACATCATGGCTAGCTAGCTAAACATTCTAAGCACACAGCTTGAGACGAGAACGACTCACATGCATGAAGAGTGCCCAGGTTGAGGCGAATCGGATGAAATCCTCCTTCCTTTCCGTGTGCCCACACAATTCCACTCCTATCCCCAAAATATACCTCGTTACGTTAGCCAGACAAAGCCAAAAGCCTCTGGAAGTACCGATAAAGTTGTCGATCAATCGACCAAATTAGTCCAGGACTTAAAAGGTGGGTTTTAATCTTCTTTGCTAAAGCTACGATTCGTACTCTGTCGATATACGAGAGCAAGTTTACGTACAATTTTCAGCGAGGTTCCGTGCTATTCCGAGAGGCATGTCAGTGGCGTGACCATAGTGGTGAGTAGGAGGAGTCTTCTTCTTCTTCTTCGATGGGGTTTAACGGCGGTTGGCATCCAATATCCATTACCGCCCCCAACTGGACTATAGTATAAATCCATTATACTTTGTGATACAAAATGGGAAAAGGAAAAAACACCCTTCCAACCTACTCATTAAAACCGGTGGTGTGTATTCATGGATGCCAAGGGAAGCCAGACTTCCCCAAAAAATGGACAAAAAAATAAATACAAAATACATATAGAATAATATCTTAATAATAATATCTTCCGTCTCTGTGTTTTCCTTAAATTTGCAAGAGCCTGAATGTATCTCACAGGAGAAACATCAGAGTGAGTGAAACAGCGCGCGCCCCCCCCCCAAAAAAAAAAAAAACTGTGTCAAAGGAAGCCAGTTTGGATTTGGCTTCACACCAATCACATATCATCAAGCCAAACGTTATTGACAGAAAAAAACTTGAATTGTTGCATCTCGTTGTGTTGTTGTCCTTCGGAGAATAGCTAGCTAGCTAAAATTGTCCCTTTACAAAATTTGCCTTGGAAGGAGATAGAGATTTAGACTTGTGGTTTTACTTAATTATCTTTGCTGGCCAATGATTATAACGGCGGTTCTGATCCAACCATAAATTCATACATTGTGCATCTGGCCTGAGAGGATGGAGTTTCAATATGTAGCTAGATGTAGTAGGCTAATGTTAACTAGCTGGTCTGGTGTGTCGTTTCCCATGAAAGGAAGTTAGGCTATCGAGCAAGCATTTTAGCCAGGTAGCCTAGGACAACAAAATCTAAAAGAGTGAACCATTTCGTCAACATGATAGATAGGAGGACGGCATTGGTATTTCTCTGCAAGTAGGATGAGTCAACATGTTTTTTCTACTTACGCACACACACACACACACACACACACACACACACACACACACACACACACACACACACACACACACACACACACACACACACACACACACACACACACACACACACAGAAACACACACACACACACACACACACAGAAATCAGTACTATGAACAGCCACATGATATTTAGCTTACGTTGATTGGACTAAATTGTTTTTGGAATCTTTTAGTCTAATACATTGACAACTAAGCATAGGGGATTTGATGATGTTGCAATGTTGAAGTTGAAATGGTGCTGGACTAGTGGAGCTAGCTCCTGTTTCTTTTGCGATTTGGGGTTACTCTCCGGTGTTCTAAATCAATATTTGTTTAGTAGTCCAAAAATGTTGAAAACATTACCTTGATTGACCATGCTTTAGGTCATTTAACTGTTTGCTATGTGCAATATGCTTTGTGGACTCCACTGGACATATGTTGCTTTCCGGTTTTGTGATGAAACAAAGGTGTGTTTGAATTTATTCTGCCACTGTGTCTTCTTATTATCTCGGCCTTAGGCCTATACTGTATATCACGGTGGCAAGGCATATGAACTAACAGGTTATAGAGCAAACAACGCAATTATCATAACACATATTGTAGGTTCTAATATGGCTATATTTTTCTGGCCTGGCTTTGTCAGGGATTTTACCCACGCACCACTACTGCTAAAAACCCACTACCCCATTCAATTACTTTGACCATATCTGCTCCTGCACCATGCCAACGGCCTGGAAGAACGGGACACCACCACTCAACACACACTGTAACTCTTTCAAAGCCAAATCTCATACACCCAAGTACTTCTCTGCAGCATCCACAACAACATCTATTTTCTGTGATTCATGTTCCATTTCTGCGGTACAGTTTGATTACCATTGCTATGAACACTAAGAAGCCAACCTTACTGATACATACTGTATCACTCGTTGGCCTATCCCTTACTGCTGGCACAGATCTACTACCCACAGGGATCCTCTTAGGACCCCTCACCCTTGACCAATCCTCCTCTACTTTCTTCACTGCCTCAGCATATGACGCCTTTTGCACTACTCTGACTCTGGCATCCTCAACCTGCCTCACTCACACCAGACACTTCAAATTCCCAACAACATGGGTACCCCTACATTTGACACACAACTTTTTCCACCGAAACTACACAATCCTCTGTCCAAGCCCTTCTACACACTTCCCACATCTTGGAAACTCCCTCCTACACATTGCTGCCACATGACCATAAACGTGGCAACTGAAGCACCTCAGTGGATTCGGCACAAAAGCTCGAACAGGATAATTGATATATCCTTACATGACTTTGTTGGGAAAAGACGCTGATTCAAAACTCAAAAGGACAGACTGTGAGGAGGAGTCTACCGTGTCTGGAAGTGACTTCACACCATTTATTTTCTGTATTCGGAGTTCACTCAAACATCGTTTTAAGATTTGTTTTACTATTGACAGTTACAGCTGATTTCGTGATTATATATTGATTTGCTCTCTTTAAATATAAGTAATCTGATTTATTAGTTTCATTCTCTGAATTATTTTATCAAACTTTTCGCTTCCAGCTCCTGATATCAGTGCATTAAAAACGACAATCTGTCACCTGAGTTAGCCTAGTGCGCACAAGGCCCAAGCTCGATACTTTTGAGGAGATGGGAAACTACATTGGAACCGTATTAATGGCCATTGTGTACGAAGCCCATGCATTGTCATCGGGTCAAGCTGCGCATTCTGGATGATTCTGTGACAAGGAGAGCTCTTCTTCAAGTAGAGAATGGGAGTGAATTTTGTGAACAAGAAGAATGACATTACAAATCTTTTCCCAAGATGTAAGATAATTGTTCTCTGTAATATTGTATAGCTTTGGAATCGTGATATTGCCTACTTTCTAATAAAATAGGCAAGTTTCTGAACTAATGCAGAGTTCAAAACAACTGGGAACTCGGAAATCGCCGACTTCAGATGTCTGTGCTTTCAAGACAATCGGGAACTTGAAAAAAAAAACTATTTCCAACTCGGAAAATTGTTTTGAATGGTCATCCACCTCAGAATTCGAAGTCGGGAACTTGGGTCTCTTTCTAGAGCTCTGACTTTCCAACATGAAGATCACTGACATCATGATTTGACCTAGTTTATCCTGAATTCCCAGTTGTCTTGAGCGTACCATGATACCCTGACTTTGAGATAGGAATATGTGACGATTAGCTTAACAACCACGTGACGTATCATGACAACTTGAATGCGATTGGGCGACAGTTTGCTGGGTGGGGCGTTAAAATTTCCTTCATTCATTGCCCAATAGGATTCCTATCTCCTCCTTTCTCTAGTGTCTCTGGCTGAACTATGCTAGTTTTCGTCCTCATTGCCAAACTTCATAAATATTGCACCTTTAACTTGAAAACTCCTTTGCTAAGTTATACAATCATATGACTAAGACATTTGCTGGAAAGAAACTTGAAAATGATTTATTGTTTTGTTAAATAGTCATGACTGGTTCGAGATATCTGTCATAAGACGATGGTGGCAAAGGATATCGTTGCTACTTAACGCAGATCCAATTTCAGTTTTGAGATCCACCGGTGTCATTGGCGTAGGGTTAGCTGGACGTTTCTGTCTGGTCTTCGAACTGTGACAACGGGCAGCATCCCCCATTTGGCTCGATGGGATATGTAGTGATTTTGCCAGCATAGCCAGATATGTACACAGTCCTTGTTTTAATGTTTATGACACAGTCTTAACCTCTTTTAAACTGACTGACTATCGTATTTATTAATTATAATGACTAATCCAGGAATGTCACAAATGAATGATAAAACTCGAGAAAATAGCAACTCTAGAGAGCGCAGTTACTACAATTGTCATGTGTGCTCCCTCTCCGGCCTCTAGGTCACCAGGCTGCTCTTTATGGCGCACACCTGTCACCATCATTACGCACATTATCTCATAATGACACTCACCTGGACTCCATCACCTCCTTGATTACCTGCCCTGTATATGTCACTCCCCTTTGGGTTTTTTCCCCAGTCGTCATTGTTTCTGTTTCTGTTTCCTGTCAGTGTGCTGTTTGTTACGTGTTTCATTTACTAATTACATTTATTCACTCCCTGAACTTGCTTCCCGACTCTCAGAGTGCAGTGTTACAACAATGGGTGGCAGCCTTGTGGTTGGGCCAGTAACTGAGAGGTTGCTGGATCGAATCCCTGAGCTGACAAGGTAAAAATATGTCATTCTGCCCCTGAACAAGGCAGTTTACTCCCTGGTAGGCTGTCATTGTAAATAAGAATTTGTTCTTAACTGGCTTGCCTAGTTAAATATATTTTTTAATTAAATACAATGAATGGCTAAATTACTTCTGGACAAAAATGGTCCTCCTCACCCCCCATTAATGATTCTAATGCCGCGTTCAAAACAACTGGGAACTCGTAACTAGTAAATCTTTGACTTCAGTGCATCTAAGACAACTGGGAACTTGGGGAAAAAACAAGCAACACTTTTTTTTGGAACGGTCATTCAACTCGGAATTCCATGTTGAGAACTCGGGTATCTTTCTAGAGCTGCAACTTTCTGACCTGAAGATAACTGATGTCATGATTTGACCTTGTTTTTTCCAAATTCCCAGTTGTCTTGAAAGCACCATCATTCCTAACTCTATTGGCGTGATACTGGCACGTCAATCAAAATACGGCATCATCAAACCAAAGACTTCCTGCCCCCCTGGGTAACATACAAATAGCTTGGACTGTGAGTGGTTATTGAGATTGTTCCTTTGCATGCAAGGATAACAGCCATAAGAGATGTACATAACTTAATGTGAACAGGTTAATGTTTCTTACTATCTAGTGTCATATTGTCTGTCCATGACACTATAGACCCAAATAATGAATGAGAATACCTGGTAATGTTTATTTTCAGGTTATTTGGCTTGCTGCGTTTTAATAAGCTTACAGTGATAATAATTTGTTTTCAAATAGGCTGCCTAGAGGCTACTTAATTGGTCCCAGCCGCAGAAGAGAACTAGCTACATTATGGTATGAAAACCACTCCCATTGTAGCTGAAGCATAGGAGTGCCAAAGAGGTCCATGGAAACTTAGTTTCAAAACTCTGTGCAGTGCTGTGAAGCACATTAGGGTTACATGATTAGCCTATTTACCATATACTGTACATATTTGCTTTTCTAAATCCTATTGAGATTAAATATATTTTACAAGGTTGTCCCAAGAAGGCAGCAACTTCAGGAAGTAGGAGGATTTTTTTCTGAGGGGGATCGCCTATACCTTTACACTGAAATAAATAAATGCGTTAAGCTCATTTCAAAAGGTCACTTTTTCCTCCTAGTACACATTTAATTGCTCAGAATTTCATTAAACCTAAGTGGTCTCATCCTACATTACGAGCATGCATTCATGTTTTATTTTTCCAAGAAATGGGAGAGGCTTCTGGAGAACTAGAGATAAATCATTAATTGAATCATAGAACCATCATCTATGATCATCATAAAACCATCTAGGTTTACCACATACCAACATAGGGGACTTTCCAAAGCCCTTTTCTTGCTGCTTTCTCCAAAGGATAAAGAGCTTTTGAGGGAATGTTCTTGAAAATGTAGGTTTTAATGCACTTTAATTGTGTCACACTTTATTCATCAGATTGATTTGATTTCATGGAAATCTAAGGGACCACAAATTCAATCAAAAGAGCTGGGCTGCTGCCTGCACGATTCATAACGGAACCTTTCATAAACAGGAACGGACTTAATTATATTCATCCACATCTGTAGCATTTGAATAGGCTATATTGTGAATACATAGTGTCTCCTCTATTCATTGATGTACTTCATAACATTGATATAGCAGCCTAACAAAAGGTTCATCACAGATTGTGCATCAGAAATGGAGAATTCCTGTGTCATAGCCTAATAAAATACAACTTGCTACTGAAAAAGTGAGTCTCTCCTTCAGATAGTGTTCATCAAATTAGCAAACAAGGAAAACTCCAAGGTGCTAGCTACCTAAATGTATTCAATGGTACATTAATTGAAAAGCAGCAGAGCCCCTACTTCAATTCCATTCTTCCCAATCAGTCATTTTCCAATATGAAGTTCACAGGAATCCTTCAGAGTACACAATCCCTTAGGCTTATGACTGTGAATGTGGGTGGCCTAATTATGGGGGGGCTGGGCCGGTAGAAATCCCATGGCAAGGATAGGCCTACTGTCCGGGAAGCACTAAAGGAGCTGTAAGCAGCTTTGTGCAGGAATTAGACCCCTAAAGTGGTCTCCAGTCTCCCAAGCATCAATGCACGCCACCTTTCAGAGATAAGGAAGCCCAAGAGGAGACGTAGTAAACATGAGAAGGGTCATAATATCAGCCATGGAATGGTGGAGCCTATGTTGAAATTGCAAATAGGAATGCTTGGAAGGTTTAAGGACGACATTTCAATCTTCTCCCAAAGCACAGGGTTTGTGGAAATGAAAAGGTTTTTTTTTTTTTTTTAAGGTTTATCGTATGAACCTTGTTCAAACCTTCTTGATTTACTGTGTGTGACTGTTGTGAATTTGGTCATCTATTTGACTGGAATCATCTCTGGAGGTTCACTCTTATCTTATTTATCCATAAAAATCATTGCCTTTGCCATTTGCAATCCAAGTAATCTCAAATTCCCTCTTAGTTATTTCATGAGATTGATCGGGGTCCATTTAAGCACTTACAAATTCGTAACATAAAGTACGAATTGGAATTTGTAACATATCATAGAAATTGCAATTATATATATTTTTTTAGCAGGATGTAACATATCATACGAAATGGATGACGTTGTACACAATTGTGCACAATTTTCGGGCCCCCGTTTTGGCTCATGAGTCCATACTTTCAAAACGACTGTCTGAAATGATACAAAACCTTTATAACGCATCTTTAACTCTATGATCCAAATATACAAATATTGAATGAAATGATTACACAATGTACATACAGTCATACCACATCTAATATCACACATCTAGCTCACAGAACAAGGCTCCGGGCAGCCGAGCGGAAATGGAGGAAAACTCGCCTCCCTGCGGACCTGGCATCCTTTCACTCACTCCTCTCTACATTCTCCTCTTCTGTCTCTGCTGCTAAAGCCACTTTCTACCACTCTAAATTCCAAGCATCTGCCTCTAACCCTAGGAAGCTCTTTGCTACCTTCTCCTCCCTCCTGAATCCTCCTCCCCCTCCCCCCCCCCTCCTCCCTCTCTGCGGATGACTTCGTCAACCATTTTGAAAAGAAGGTTGACGATATCCGATCCTCATTTGCTAAGTCAAACGACACCGCTGGTCCTGCTCACACTGCCCTACCCTGTGCTTTGACCTCTTTCTCCCCTCTCTCTCCAGATGAAATCTCGCGTCTTGTGACGGCCGGCCGCCCAACAACCTGCCCACTTGACCCTATCCCCTCCTCTCTTCTCCAGACCATTTCCGGAGACCTTCTCCCCTTCCTCACCTCGCTCATCAACTCATCCTTGACCGCTGGCTACGTCCCTTCCGTCTTCAAGAGAGCGAGAGTTGCACCCCTTCTGAAAAAACCTACACTCGATCCCTCCGATGTCAACAACTACAGACCAGTATCCCTTCTTTCTTTTCTCTCCAAAACTCTTGAACGTGCCGTCCTTGGCCAGCTCTCCTGCTATCTCTCTCAGAATGACCTTCTTGATCCTAATCAGTCAGGTTTCAAGACTGGGCATTCAACTGAGACTGCTCTTCTCTGTGTCACGGAGGCTCTCCGCACTGCTAAAGCTAACTCTCTCTCCTCTGCTCTCATCCTTCTAGACCTATCTGCTGCCTTTGATACTGTGAACCATCAGATCCTCCTCTCCACCCTCTCCGAGTTGGGCATCTCCGGCGCGGCCCACGCTTGGATTGCGTCCTACCTGACAGGTCGCTCCTACCAGGTGGCGTGGCGAGAATCTGTCTCCGCACCACGCGCTCTCACCACTGGTGTCCCCCAGGGCTCTGTTCTAGGCCCTCTCCTATTCTCGCTATACACCAAGTCACTTGGCTCTGTCATATCCTCACATGGTCTCTCCTATCATTGCTATGCAGACGACACACAATTAATCTTCTCCTTTCCCCCTTCTGATAACCAGGCGGCGAATCGCATCTCTGCATGTCTGTCAGACATATCAGTGTGGATGACGGATCACCAGCTCAAGCTGAACCTCGGCAAGACGGAGCTGCTCTTCCTCCCGGGGAAGGACTGCCCGTTCCATGATCTCGCCATCACGGTTGACAACTCCCTTGTGTCCTCCTCCCAGAGTGCTAAGAACCTTGGCGTGATCCTGGACAACACCCTGTCGTTCTCCACTAACATCAAGGCGGTGACCCGATCCTGTAGGTTCATGCTCTACAACATTCGCAGAGTACGACCCTGCCTCACACAGGAAGCGGCGCAGGTCCTAATCCAGGCACTTGTCATCTCCCGTCTGGATTACTGCAACTCGCTGTTGGCTGGGCTCCCTGCCTGTGCCATTAAACCCCTACAACTCATCCAGAACGCCGCAGCCCGTCTGGTGTTCAACCTTCCCAAGTTCTCTCACGTCACCCCGCTCTTCCGCTCTCTCCACTGGCTTCCAGTTGAAGCTCGCATCTGCTACAAGACCATGGTGATTGCCTACGGAGCTGTGAAGGGAACGGCACCTCCATACCTTCAGGCTCTGATCAGGCCCTACACCCAAACAAGGGCACTGCGTTCATCCACCACTGGCCTGCTGGCCCCCCTACCTCTGAGGAAGCACAGTTCCCGCTCAGCCCAGTCAAAACTGTTCGCTGCTCTGGCACCCCAATGGTGGAACAAGCTCCCTCACGACGCCAGGACAGCGGAGTCAATCACCACCTTCCGGAGACACCTGAAACCCCACCTCTTTAAGGAATACCTAGGATAGGATAAAGTAATCCTTCTAACCCCCCCCCCCCCTAAAAGATTTAGATGCACTATTGTAAAGTGGTTGTTCCACTGGATATCATAAGGTGAATGCACCATTTTGTAAGTCGCTCTGGATAAGAGCGTCTGCTAAATGACTTAAATGTAAATGTAAATGTAATATTTCCTCCCCTTTCTGAGATGAAGGGGAATATACAGTAGAGAAGCATAGATGGGACTTGGAGTTCTGTTGCCAACGATGATGGAAAATCATATTTGAACCACAAGACCATATAATCCCTACATTCACCCACCCATGATTAAACAATGGATCATGCAGGCTCTGGGCTGGCTATCCATCGGCTATTGTATATACTGTAAGTTCTCTTAACTGTTCCATAACAGAAAATGAATAGGAAAGACTAAATTTATGAAAGTCAACAGTTATTATTGTTTAGTGCTGTGAGGATGCTGGAAATGTCTGCTCTAGATGTTGGTTAGTAGAGCAGATAGATAGATAGTGGCTGTGTCTGTGATCACCACTCAGTACTACTGACGGTTGTTGATCTTCGATTAAGATGGGTCTACTAAAGTTTACAGAGCCACTAAAAGCCAATTATGCAATTGGATACTATCTCCTAATGTCAGGGTTTGTAACATTTAACCAGATGCTACATAGCACAGTATCCAGTCCCCAAAAGTAAAGACTGTAGAATATGCCATGGACCTTCAAGAGTACTAGGCCTATGTAACCAATGTGAAATGGCTAGTTAGTTAGCGGTGGTGCGCGCTAATAGCGTTTCAATCGGTGACGTCACTCGCTCTGAGACTTGAAGTAGGGTTGCCCCTTGCGTTGCAAGGGCCGCGGCTTTTGTGGCGCGATGGGTAACGATGCTTCGTGGGGTGTAAGTTGTTGATGTGTGCAAGGGTCCCTGGTTCGAGCCCGGGTTGGGGCGAAGAGAGGGACGGAACCTACACTGTTACATTGGTGCCGTGACCCGGATCGTTGGTTGCTGCGGAAAAGGAGGAGGTCAAAGGGGGGGTGAGTGTAACCGATGGGAAATGGCTAGTTAGTTAGCGGTGGTGCGCGCTAATAGCGTTTCAATCGGTGACGTCACTCGCTCTGAGACTTGAAGTAGGGTTGCCCCTTGCGTTGCAAGGGCCGCGGCTTTTGTGGCGCGATGGGTAACGATGCTTCGTGGGGTGTCAGTTGTTGATGTGTGCAAGGGTCCCTGGTTCGAGCCCAGGTTGGGGCGAAGAGAGGGACGGAACCTACACTGTTACATTGATGCTGTTGACCCGGATCGTTGGTTGCTGCGGAAAAGGAGGAGGTCAAAGGGGGGGTGAGTTTAACCGATGTCAAATGGCTAGTTAGTTAGCGGTGGTGCGCGCTAATAGCGTTTCAATCGGTGACGTCACTCGCTCTGAGACTTGAAGTAGGGTTGCCCCTTGCGTTGCAAGGGCCGTGGCTTTTGTGGCGCGATGGGTAACGATGCTTCGTGGGGTGTCAGTTGTTGATGTGTGCAAGGGTCCCTGGTTCGAGCCCGGGTTGGGGCGAAGAGAGGGACGGAACCTACACTGTTACACCTATTATTGTATTGATATTGACAAATTATTACATTTTAGTCAGTGTTAAAATGCTATACTGTCAGGTTTTTAGTCTTTTTTATTCATTTGAACCATATAGTATAAGCATTTCTTCCTTCCGTTAGTGTATCAAACGCTGACCAAAACCCAGCTGGTCTTTCTTGGGCCTGTAGGGAAGTCCATTCATAAAGCAGTATGCTCACAATGAGCCTGACACAGTGGACAAAATGGGGAACATCTCAGTTCTTAATGGACACGCCACTGACATTGGCTTCTGTCCAACAGCTGCCCGAAGGAACATGACTTTCTGTTACATAAAGAGGTTATTCAAATGTGTGCTAACAGACAACACAGGCTGAGGGTTAAGATAGAAACACAATAAAAACGTTCCACCTTGTGCAAACAGTGCAAGTTGTACAGCTTTGTATACTATCTATAAAAGCACCAAATTGGCCAAGGTTATGTCTTATGTAATGATATTTCTTGAGAGAGGAAAATTGTTATTCAATTCATGTTATTCAATTAGCTTTGTATTTTTATAGTGGAGAGATAGAGCACAGACAGGTTTGGTTTACAGACAAATGAATCATACAGTTCTGTTTTGGTACAAGTCCCGACCTGAGGGTATTTAACAGGTAATTATAACTTCTCTTCTTATGGAGCATACCAACCTGTCATTATATCGTCATCTCAACATTAGCGCCCTGATACAATGACATCTCCACCTCTCTCCTAACTGAAAAAGTGGTCACTGCAACTGTTTGGTGCGTTGGTTCAAAGCTAAATATTACACTTTTTCCTTAGAGCAACAACTCTCCTGTTAACTACCTACTCGGTGGAAAGAGACGTTTTAAACCATTTCCAGACGTCTCAGTGAAGCAAATGTTTTACACTCTAATTCAGGTCAATCAACAAAGGAATAACTCCAGTCTCTATCCACTGGGTACAGATGTCAATTCAACGTCTATTCCACATTGGTTCAACGTAACAACATTTATTCAACCAGTGTGTGCCCAGTGGGTAAGTCTCTGAATTCAAATGCATCCCGCCAGTATTCCAGAGAGCAAATTCCTAGTCTCCATGTTTTATTAAAAGCTGCATGTCTTTCAGCTCTTAAACACATTCTCTTCAGGTCAATGACCTCCCCCAGATCCCTGAACCACATTTCAGATGTAGGACGCTGCAGTACTGCAGAACACTGTCTCCAGACTTAGACTAGCTCCTACGTTTGCACAATCTGCCTCTTAGCCAATAGTGTCACAGAATCCATCAGTTTTTCTCATCGCCAGTCAGATTTGCACTGGATGTGACAAAAATGGCCACCAATAGATTAAGTTAGAGATACAGTATCTCGAAAGTGTGAAAGTTTAAAAGTAACCTCAGTGATGATACATTTATGACAATAGTATGAACTCTGAAATATATTTTATTGACTTGGACTTTGGAACAACTTTCCAATACTGGCAGTTTGCCATAGTGTTTTTTGTTTTCAAGACAGAATATACAGCCTATTTGTTTGTTGCTACAGTCTGTATAGGACTATAAGCGTGACAAAATCGTGGAACAGTTCCTTTTATGATGACTGAATGGATGGATTTAAAGTAAGTGATGCCTTTTGTTTACCCCTCACTACCCCATATGATTAACTATAATAGACCAAAACAGTTGCCCTGTCCCTTTGTTCCCCCCTCTCTTCTATAAGCCTTTCTGCATATGTATATTGCAAGCATTAAAACACACTAAAGCCAAGCACATTTTTCAAACACTTTCACATTGTTTATTTTTTCCTCGGCAGCTAGGCTATTTATCTCTTTTGAATTCTAATGAAGCTCTATGTATAAGAACTACAGTTGTTAAGGAGGGCATTCAATATAGCTTTTCACTCAGGCCCTATCTGTCAAGTCCTGACCAGTAAAGGGGCTGTTTGTTATTGTAGTTTGGTCAGGGCGTGGCAGGGGGTGTTTGTTTAGGGTGTTTCGGGGTTGTCTGGGTTATGTTCTATGTTAGTGTATTTCTATGTTATTTCTAGTTGGTCTATTTCTATGTGGTGTTTATTGGGTTGACCTTCAATTGGAGGCAGCTGCTTCTTGTTGCCTCTGATTGAAGGTCCTATTTATAGGGGTGTTTGTTCTATGGGGGTTTGTGGGTAGTTATTTCCTGGTTTAGTGTTTGTTGCACCTGACGGGACTGTTTGGAGTCGTTTGTTTTTGTATACGTGTTTATTTTGTTTTTGCTTCTTCAAATAAATAAGAAGATGAGTATACATTTTCCCGCTGCGTTTTGGTCCACTCCTTACGACAATCGTGACACTATCCCACTCTCTTTTTGTGGCATCTTTGAAGCTTGTAGAATCAGTTCCCATTTACAGAATGTTTCTGTTGGCAGATGTGTATCATATTGGGTTCAGATGTAGTAACACTATTGCTCAAGACTAAAGCCATAGAGAGGTACTGTGTGTTCCTAAACTGCTTTTGCCTCATATATATTACTATAATCATGGCCAACGGACGGTGAGACATTCCCAGGGGTATATTTGTGATGCATTTCACTGACAACATTGTCAACCATGTCTTTTCACATCACTTTACACAGCTTGGTCAGATTTGCCATGGTTGGGCTCAGAAGCTGTGCATTACCATGGCATACCATAAATGCCCCATCAGACTGGGTGATTTTCATACCAGCACTTTTTATTATGGTAATGAAGGATATTGAAATGTACAGTAAGCGCTTTCAGACCTCCAACTGTCACAGGGTATTCAACGACGCTCTCAAAGTAGGCCACAGAAATATGCTGCCACTATCTGCAAGTCGCCTCACGTACCTGCTTTCAATACTTTGATTCTAATTTTGATGAGTACGATTAGTTTAAGTGTTATTACTGAATATCAATCAAACACAACACATAAGGTAACAAATTAAGAATTGACCGTTTAACAGCCCTGTAGGAAAAATACGATTATTTGAACAAATATTGTCTGGTGTTGTTATACAGTAGGTTGGAATCACATAGTTGGCAGAATGTAAGCTTAAATGCATATTTGTGTGTTATTTACAGTATACACATTATATTTGACAGATTCCCTGTGTCTCAAATGTTGATCAATAAGACCTTTTTTCACTTCAGGTGCATTATAATAAATAAAAGATAACATGCAGGCTTCACCCAGAAAATGCATGGCTTATTTATTTTTAAATGCATAGCTTAAAAGCGCTGAGAAGCTGAGAATTTTCACACGGCCAATCCTATAATGTACATTGACAAAAGACACATATGAAATGCATCACTCACCAATGCATATCAAAACCCCAGAATGGAGAGAAAGAGAAAAGTTCTCCATATGCTGTTGTTTCCTTCCACAACTGAAACTTCTATCTCCTTCTCCAACATATAAACCGGTTCACCCTGCTGCTGCATTATCTCCAACACCCCTGCTAACTATATGAACATTTACATTTAGGCAAAGCATCCATGATTAACTGGCCGTTGTTCATGTGAGGGAGCCATTGTTCATTGAACTGTGGCAGAAGGGACAGTGTCACCAAGATTATAGTCAGAAAATCTCAAGGTCATGGTTGATACACAATCAGGCATCTATTGGTATTGTATTGGTTTGTCATAGTGAGTGTCACTTTTGAGCTGTGCATTTAGTTGACGTTTAAAATATAAACAGTAGACATAATTAAGATTTCCGACTTTCACACTTACTATATAACTTGCATGGTGAACCTCGACACACAGCATTGTAGTATTTCATTGTGAATTACAGGTGATCCCATCAGAGTTGGGGTCAATTCGAATGTAAAATTCCAATTCAATTCTTGAATTTACTCATGAAGTGAATAATTTACGTTGAATTGAATTCGAATATCAACACTTTAAGTTATGGAATTGGAATAAGACTGTTTAGAATTGGAATTCTAAAAATATTTTGTCTTTGGAATAGAATTTTTACATTTCCTAGTTAATAGAATTACTGCACTTAGTTAAAAATAATGACTGCAGGATTTGTTTTAAATAATTTGAATGTATTTCTAGTATAGCTAGGCTTTCAGAACAGTGACATGATTAGCCTCAAAGTCTGACGGAAATGAAATGAAATATGTGAAATTATTGGGGATAATATTGAATTGGGAATTAAATTCTTGGAATTTACCTAACATTGGAATTAAGAGGAATTCAGTTATCTGTGAATTCAATTATTGACCTGGAATTTGAATTGAATGAAATTGAATTTACAGGGAGAGAGAATTGAATTAGAATTGAATTTGTGGAATTAACCCCAACCCTTGATCTCATTGATATGCACCATCTCAGTAACACCTTACGTTACATTGTTTATGCCCATGTAGTAACAATAATACAACTAGTAACAACATTGCATTAACATGTGAGGGACTGTTTTTGTGTAATAACTTAAAGCACTAATTACTATGCAGTTGAAAAGCTATTTCTAAAGTAACGTAAAAACAATGTTATCACTGTAGTAATCTCCATAGGTTGAAGAGGAACTTAATAAATACAACATATTGCCAAAATCTCTTTAAAGTAAGACCTGTTTCAAAAAAGCAGTAATCAAACACTTGTTATATACTATACATTAATATACATAGTCCCACAGAAAACATTGATGTGCAGTATCTTTATGAGTAGCATTTCTTTTACACTGTGGTGTACAGTCCAAAATAAAAATGTCAGATATAGTGCCACAAGCCTGTGCAAATCCATGCATGTTGCAACAGAGCTCCACAAACAGCCAGAATTCCCATTAGTCTTCCCCACATATCAAAATCATCAAAAGAAAAGCAGTATAGTTCTTCTATGCCTGTAGAGGCTCACAATAGACACAATGTCACGACTTCCGCCGAAGTCGGTCCCTCTCCTTGTTCGGGCGGCGTTCGGCGGTCGACGTCACTGGCCTTCTAGCCATCGCCGATCCACTTTTCATTTTCCATTTGTTTTGTATCTGTCTTACACACCTGGTTTTAATTCCCCAATTACCTGTTCATTATTGAACCCTCTGTTCCCCCATGTTTGTTTGTGAGTGATTGTTTATCTGTTCATGAATGCGCACATTAGGCTGGTTACGCTGGGTTATGTTAAACCCTTATTTGTATTTCGTGTTAGTTTGTGCCGTGTGCTTTTGGGTCGCCAAATAAAAGGCTCCGTTTTGCTACTATCTGCTCTCCTGCGCCTGACTTCCTACAGCCCTTCACGCATACCATTACACACAAGGCTATAAATTGAGGCACTCCTGGACTGAAAGGGCTCTTTGACTGTAGACAGACTGGCTGGAGCTCTCTGCTAGTCTCAATTAATCTCCTCTAGCCTGAGGAGCTCCCAAGCAAAGCTGGTCTCCATGCCTGACAGCCAACAATAGCGTAGATATGCACTATCGATTCGCTTTAATAAATAAACTGTTACTAGACAACTTGAAAGGTTGATAAACATTTGATTTGTGTCGCCTTTGTATTAGCAATCCATAGCGTGAGGGAGAGCCACCTTTCTCTCCACTGTGTTATTTACTGGGTCTAATTTCATGTACAACAATTTGGAAAATCCTCTTAAAATTCCTCGGTGCAGACTATAAGTACAGGGGTGTGGAAAAGTAGATGGTCCATTCAAATGAAGACATAACAATTATTAACTATTGCTTTGTTGAATATGGCATGGCATGGCATGTGACTTGACTTAAAGTCTATGGACTGTAAAGCCTTTGACAACAGGCAGCCTCAAATTTGAGTTAGACAAACATGAATATCAGTTAAATCAAGGGCAGAATGAACAACAGAGACAAAATGCAAATATGAACATTTATTCAAATAGTTTGAGGAATGTCCTCATCTCTGAGGAATGGTCCTCAGAGCCAGATGCTTTGATGGCAGGTAGCCCTATGCGGAAGGAGAGAGGAGATTCAGCAACACTTGGAGAACAATAGAATTCAATAAAATAGCGTTTATTTCTAAAAGTAGAGCCAATGTGTTTCGGCATTTGCCCTTCATCACCTGCTGGGAGTAAGGACTTCCAATGACGGGCCTTATTTGGTGGTGGAGGGTTGTCAGTAACTTTTGCTGTGACACAGCAAGTAAGAGAACGTGGGTAAGTTTTGCATATAAATACATCCCAATATGTATGCTCATTGGTTGAGAGAGAGGAAGGTGATCATTTCAAGAGGGTGCCCATAGGTTAAACTGCATTGTGAGGGTTGTGCATTATTGTGCCGGGCTCATCGGCTATAAAATGATCAGCCGAAATTGTTGCAACGCCTGTTCAACCTCTTTTTCGTATGGTCTGAGATCCCCAAAGATTGGAAAGCTGCCGCTGTCACCCCCTCTTCAAAGGGGGAGACACTCTAGACCCAAACTGCTACAGACATATCTATCCTACCCTGCCTTTCTAAGGTCTTCGAAAGCCAAGTTAACAAACAGATCCCTGACCATTTCGAATCCCACCGTACCTTCTCTGCTATGCAATCTGGTTTCCGAGCTGGTCATAGGTGCACCTCAGCCACGCTCAAGGTCCTAAATGATATCGTAACCACCATCGATAAGAGACAATACTGTGCAGCTGTATTCATCGACCTGGCCAAGGCTTTCGACTCAATCACCACATTCTTATCGGCAGACTCAACAGCCTTGGTTTCTCAAATGACTGCCTCGCCTGGTTCACCAAGTACTTCTCAGACAGAGTTCAGTGTGTCAAATCGAAGGGCCTGTTGTCCAGACCTCTGGCAGTCTCTATAGGGGCGCCACAGGGTTAAATTCTCGGGCCGACTCTTTTCTCTGTATACATCAATGATGTCACTCTTGCTGCTGGTGATTCTCTGATCCACCTCTACGCAGACGACACCATTCTGTATACTTCTGGCCCTTCTTTGGACACTCCAGACGAGCTTCAATGCCATACAACTCTCCTTCCGTGGCCCCCAACTGCTTTTAAATGCATGCTCTTCAACCGATCGCTGCCCGCACCTGCCTGCCCGCCCAGCATCACTACTCTGGACGGCTCTGTCTTAGAATATGTGGACAACTACAAATACCTAGGTGTCTGGTTAGACTGTAAACTCTACTTCCAGACTCACATTAAGCATCTCCAATCCAAAGCCAATTCCTCCTTTGGGCGCCTTTCCTTCCAGTTCTCTGCTGCCAATGACTGGAACGAATTGCAAAAATCACTGAAGCTGGAGACCCATATCTCCCTCACTAACTTTAAGCTCCAGCTGTCAGAGCAGCTCACAGATCACTGCACCTGTACATAGCCCATCTGTACATAGCCCATTCAACTACCTCATCCCCATAGTGATATTTATTTTTTTGCTCCTTTGCGCCCCAGTATCTCTCCTTGCACATTCATCTTCTGCACATCTATCACTCCAGTGTTTAATTGCTAAATTGTAATTATTTCACTATGGCCTATTTATTGCCTTACCTCCCTTATCTTATCTCATTTGCACAGACTGTATATAGACTTTTTTTTCTCTATCGTGTTATTGACTGTATGTTTGTTTATTCCATGTGTAACTCTTGTGTTTGTCGCACTGCTTTGCTTATCTTGGCCAGGTCGCAGTTGTAAATGAGAACTTGTTCTCAACTAGCCTACCTGGTTAAATAAAGGTGAAATAAAAAATTAAATAAAAACAAGGTAAATAGGTGAATAATATTCCGCATGTGGCTAATAGAAGAGGAGAGTCATGGTGCTATGCTGATTATGATCATGTTTGTAAACACCTAAGCATATACTGTGCATTCCCACTATGCACATTGCTTCCTCTTCTATGTGAATTTTATTGTGCTTACTGAAAGAAATAAAGTGAGCTATCCATTCAGATCAGCCTTACTTATTGAACCTGCGTTATCAACGTCATAAGAACATCAATCTTACTCTGGCATATTCTACTGCATTCATTGATTGTATGTTGTTTTACTCCATGTGTAACTCTGTGTTTTTGTATGTTGTCGAACTGCTTTGTTTTATCTTGGCCAGGTCGCAATTGTAAATGAGAACTTGTTCTCAACTTGCCTACCTGGTTAAATAAAGGTGAAATAAATAAATAAATAAAAAATATTGATATGAAATGTTATTCTGTGTGCACGCACCAGCAATTTAGCATTAGTGCTCACTCTCACGTCTACTTATGAACAAAAACAATATAGCAGTGTTTGTTTGGAATTTCTAATTAATGAAAGCTCACATAACAAATACTTAAGCCCCGTTTCCATTGACACTTTGACGTCCCGTGTTGGGCTGGCCTTAGTGGGCTAGCTCGACATGCGCTTTCCACTGCCTTCAGAAATGATGCCATGTTACTAGGTAGCCAATATGTGACTGTGCAGCTGGCTTCGCTAATGTTGCTAGCTAGCCAGAACGATGTTGAAGAATTGTATTCACCTCACCATGATGAAACTAACGTTACCCTAGACTCCTGCCAGTCTCAGCCTTGTATATAGCTTGCTAAACGGTTAGCGGCGTCGCTAGCATAGCCAACTACCTTAATTCCTACCTTGCTTGCCAAGGCATTGGATATTAGCGAGCTAGCTAACCAAGCAAACCAGACGACAGGTTTGATATGATGTAGCTTTCAATACGACCTGGCCAGCTAAAACCCATGCTAGCTCACGTTAGCTAGCTAGCTTGTTTCAACTCTGATTTTCTAGCTAACACGTTAGGTCGCTAACATTCGGTGGGCTGGCTGTTCTCATGAAAGTCTGTGTTGTGCAAAAAATGAACGAAGGATTCAGCTATGGTGGTAATTCGTGTCATGTCTAACTACCTCAGGACTGCTTGCCTGCTCATTATAACAGCAACAAGCCCAGACGAGCTAGCTGAATGTGGTGTCAGCATCCAGCAGTGATCAGCTGGTGGTTGCATAGTAACGGTGTCATCAGCCCGAATTCTAATCGAGCTGGCACCAGTTGTGCAACTGGGCTGCGCTATCCCGGGTTTCCCTCGAACCAGCTCGAATGTGAGAATTTCATTCGAGCCAGCTCGAATTTCGCCCTAATTTTAGGTGCCAGTGGAAACGTGGCTTTAGATACTTTTCTTTCCCACAGTGCTGCAATACAGGAGAGTTCAATGTGCATTTTAAACCTGCAATTGACATTGTTGTCAACCATTGTAAGTAGTGTGTAAGTATAAGTGTGAAAAGCTAAACAGTTTTGTTCAGTAAGTCTCTCCATGTGAGGACTGGAGCTTTGGTTTTCTAAATACGTTTGTAGTCCAAGGAGGTCTGTGGTTGCTGATATTAAAAGTTTCAGCTTCCTTGCTGAACCAAAACTCTTGTTACTGTGTGTGTGTGTGTGTTGGTACATGTGTATGTTTGTGTTTCTCAATTGCCACACATAATAATCCCTTGAAACATGTTTCAATAAAGCTCCATATTTTCTATCAAAAAGGGAATGATGAAAACAGCCATTTCAAACAAGCAAGAGGATGAAAAGGAGCTAGAGGTTTGTTTGATGCCAGATGTTCAGCTTCCCTCACAAGCTTGTAACTTCCACCTTCTGTCTTGGATTTATGGGGCTTCTCGAACAAAGACCTTTAACATAATTGATGGATTACAGTAATGAATTGGAGTGGAGCTTGCTGGGAAAATATTTTGCCAAAACACTGGAGTGTAAAATATATAATGCCTCTGGAGCTGTGAGGCAGAGTTCAAGGATGATTGGATTTCAATGTCGAACTCTACAAAGTAAAATATGAATAGAAGGCAAATCCTAATTATTTGAACAAAAGGCAAAGGTACTGTACATGGGTCCAAAAATGCTTGAATATCATTCAATAGCCAAGTCCTAACTGATTCACTCATATGAACTTATTGTATAAAGATCCAAATGTTGGATTGTAATGATCCAAATGTAAAACTTTTCTTTCAGCAAATTTTTTACTGGAGTCTGGATATCTGGTTTGAGTCTACTAAAAATAGTGCCTGCGTTTATGCTGCTGCTTCCAGCGTCAGCAGAGTTCCTTCCCAGCCCATGTGCGTGCCACTGCTTCTCCCTCCCCAGGCAGTTCCTCTGAGATCTATGACCTCTCCAATGATCACAGCCTCACTCTGCCTTTTCCCCTCACTCCCCCCCCCCCTTCTTCTCCTTCTCCTTCCACGCCACAGTAGCACTGGCCTGTCTGGAATGCCTGTTAAAGGGGCGGCGGTGAAGGCGGGGGGAGGGGAGAAAAAGACAGAGGAGAAAAGAAGATTGAGTATGCCTCCTCCACCATCTTTACTAGCCTCTCAGAGAAAGAGGCTATGACATGTCATGTAAACAGCGCAAAGGCGAAAGTGGGCCATGTCATATGTGGAGGTGCTGCACCAATGTACACAGGTGAAGGTCGCGATGGAGTGAAGCTAGCTACTTAACGAGCGACAGCGCTGGATTTTGGATCCCTCTGGTTGATCTGTGGAGAGGAGAGGGGGGTGACCTAGTTTCATGGTGACATGTTTATGTCTGATGAGCACAGTCCAGTGATTTCTCCAGCATAGAGAGATTGCAGCTTTACTTTAGGGCCCTCTCTCTCTCTCATTTGGAGTGCTGGGGCTCCCCAACCCTGTTCCAGGAGACCAGACATGGAGACAGTTCCTGATGGAAGCGACCCAGACACTCCTCCTTCTCTTCTGCTTCTCATCCACACTTCTCTTCTCCCCCCTTCTTCTTTCTTTCATGTCACTCGCTATAGTATTCCCCCCCTCAGCCGACCCCTCCTCACTGCACAATCCTTTTGGTGGATCATGGGCATTTTCTGCAGTCTGCTATTACTGCCCGTGAACTTGAAGAAGGCTTTTTGACTCTGTCTGATTTGAAATGCAGAGGACTACAACAATAGTTTTGGAGAAAAGGCTTTGATTAGTATAAATCAATGTAAAATTGTTCTCCATCTATGTCTTAAAACACTAAGAACTTGACAATGGCAATGACTGTGTCTGATTTTCCACATTTTGTGTTGTATTTTACTGGCATTTACCTACAATTCGCCTTTTTCTGGCAATACTTACATAAGATAGTCTGGTATTGTCTCTCTGCTCATGTGAGGGGCTCTGATGAGGGCTCATGTGCTTTTCTTTATTATATTTGAGTGTCAGGCCAGGCATATTGCAGGCAACTCCCATTCCTACAGCAGCAACCTCCCCTGGCAATGGATTCAAACCCAGAGGGAGGTAGCTAGTGTGCATGCTCTGACAGACACATTTCTGTGAGGAGGTTTAGGTTCAAACTGTTGTGAACTTTAAAGTCATGTGGATAACATGCTAAATTCCCCTTTAGTAAATCCATTGATATGGCCTCATAATAAAGGCATAGATATTGACCCAGTATGTTCTGTTTGTAGGTTTTTACATAAACAGTGTAACTCCTCATTATTGTCCCTCATCAAATCTCTCAACACAAAATTAGTAACGATGAGTAATAACCAAATAATTACAGACTAGTAATTGTAATCAGAGAGATTAAGTCATTTGTGGTCATAAATCTGAGTTCAGGAGTTCAAGACTTGTAATGATGATTAAGTACAGGACAGCCTATAAGCATGGACTATATTTGATGATGTCTGTGTCCACATGTGTGAAGAAGAATAAGCCAGAAGGCTGGTTCCCTCGTTAAGTGTATTCATTCTGCACATTAAAGCCTTGGAGGAGGGAGAGAGGCTGTTCTCAGATCTGTAATTACAGGCAACTCTGAGGCTACTCATTGTGTGCTTTGTGTAACCTAGACAACAGGATAATCAAATATGTCTTAGATGCAAGTAAATACACCCTTGCTTTGCGAAGTGGAATCTTGTTGGGCATGTTTTTGCCACGACTGAAAAGCTTCCTGTGAGGTAAGAGAATCGTTCACAGCAAGGCAATTGAGTTGGGTGGAGTCCAAGAGGGCCAACCCACTTGGAGAGCCCTGCCCCTCTACTGCTCTCTCTATGAGCCCTATGTCATACCATTACTCAAAGACAAGGAAGGACAGTTTGTTCCAAGTCAGGCTTTTCCCGTTGACATTAATAACACCGTTATGAAAACCACAGTCGGGGATACATCGCTTATGGCGAAGCTAAACTTCCAAGTTATTTTCCACAAATGTAATAATATCCTTGTCTTGTACATGGATAATACCCATCATCCTTGTTTGTGTGGAGAGCCTCTGTAGTCTATGGCTTAGCGGGGTGGAACTCTAGTCTATTTAAACGGCATGTCTTGTAAGGAATAGCCAACACAATTAAACTCCTGTGTCAAACGTACTTGACATTCACCAATTTGTTTCATTTTGACCTATTAAAATCCTTTACAGTAGCTGCTTGTTAACTAAGGTACAGCACTGGCTTCCAGGGAAATGTGTCAGTCTTAAGATAATGCCAGAGTCAGTAGAGGTCAGCTGACTTATTAGCTTTGGGTCCAGGGGAATTTCCTCAGCCTGGTCTCATAGACTAGACGTAACATAGTAAATGTAAATCTGGTTCACTCAAATTAGTTGGATATTTTACGTTTGGTATGGTTACATAAGACAAAAGGTTACTTAAGGCAAAAATGAAAGTAGGGTGGTAAGGTTGGGGCGGATGGGTAGGCATTAAACAAGAAAGTTTAGCAACCCAACGGGTTGTGAACCCCAGTATGTGCATAATATACTGTACATTCTCCACTAAGACTGCCATGCAGGGTTGTTCATCTTGTTGAATGTTTTTTTTCTACATTTACTGTAATGGTAAGTACAGAAAAACCCTCATAAAGTTTCAGAGGAGACTAGCACGACTTCCTTAAAAATTCACATTGCTGTCATAAATAACATTGGCAGCCTGCCTTGCAATGGTCGCTCGGGGCTTCTCATTCTAATGTCAGTTTCAGCTGAAAATGAATGAGGTTTTCTGTGCCAATATTCCCATTCATAATATAGACTGATGCAAGACAGTGCAAATATGATTTAATGTACAGTACCAGTCAAAAGTTTGTACACACCTACTCATTCCAGGGTTTCATCAAACCTATGAAATAACACATATGGAATCATGTAGTAAGAAAGTGTTAAACAAATCAAAATATATTTTAATTATCTTTAAAGTAGACAACTTTTGCCTTGATGACAACTTTGCACACTCTTGGCATTCTCTCAACCAGCTTCACCTGGAATGCTTTTCCAACAGTTTTGAAGGAGTTCCCACATAAGCAGCCAACAAGTACTCAGCATTTCCTTCAGTCTGTAGTCCAACTCATCCCAAACCATCTCAATTGGGTTGAGGTTGGGTGAATGTGAAGGCCAGTTCATCTGATGCAGCTCTCCTTCTTGGTCAAATAGCCCTTACACAGCCTGGAGGTGTGTTGGGTCATTGTCCTGTTGAAAAACAAATGATAGTCCCACTAAGCGCAAACCAGATGGGATGGTGTGTCACTGCAGAATGCTGTGGTAGCCATGCTGGTTAAGTGTGCCTTGATTTCTAAATAAATCATTGACAGTGTCACCAGCAAAGCACCCCAACACCATCACACCTCCTCCTCAATCCTTCACGGTGGGAAACACACATGCAGAGATCATTCGTTTACCTACTCTGCGTCTCACAATGACACAGCAGTTGGAAACAAAAATCTCAAATTTGGACTCTGCAGACCAAAAGAGATTTCCACCGGTCTAATGTCCATTGCTCGTGTTTCTTGGCCCAAGCAAGTCTCGTCTTCTTATTGGTGTCTTTTAGTAGTGGTTTGTTTGCAACAATTCAACCATGAAGACCTGATTTACGCAGTCTCCTCTGAACAGTTGAAGTTGAGATCTGTCTGTTACTTGAACTCTGTGAAGCATTTATTTGGGCTGCAATTTTTGAGGCTGTTAACTCTAATGATCTTATCCTCTGCAGCAGAGGTAACTCTGGGTCTTCCTTTCCTGTGGCGGTCCTCTGGAGAGACAGTTTCATCATAGCGCTTGATGGTTTTTGTGACTACACTTGAAGAAACTTTCAAAGTTCTTGACATTTTCCGGATTGACTGACATTCATGTCTTAAAGTAATGATGGACTGTTGTTTCTCTTTGCTCATTTGAGCTCTTCTTGCCATATGGACTTGGTCTTTTACCAAATAGGGCTATCTTCTGTATACCACCCCTACCTTGTCACAACACAACTGATTGGCTCAAATGCATTAAGAAGGAAAGAAATTCCACACATTAACTTTTAACAGGACACACCTGTTAATTGAAATGCATTCCAAGTGACTACCTCATGAAGTTGGTTGAGAGAATGCCAAGAGTGTGCAAAGATGTCATCAAGGCAAAGGGTGGCTACTTTGAAGAATCTCAAAGTATCACGTGTGCTCCCTGTCCGGCCTCCAGGTCACCAGGCTACCATGCCTCATTATGGCACACACCTGTCACCTTCATTACGCCCACCTCTGTGTCATCAGACTCACCTGGACTCCATCACCTTCCTGATCACCTTCCCTATATACGTCACACTCTTTGGTTCCTTCCCCAGGCATTATTGTTTTCGTTTCAGTGTTAGGTCTGTGTGTTGTTCGTGTTTCTTGTTTTGTTTTATGTTGCGTTTATTTATTAAAAACACTCACTCCCTGAACTTGCTTCCCGACTCTCAGTGTACATCGTTATACAAAGAAAAAATATTTTGATTTGTTTAACACTTTTTTGGTTACTACATGACTCCTTATGTGTTATTTCATAGTTTTGATGTCTTCACTATTATTCTACAATATAGAAAATAGTAAAAATTAACGAAAGGTGTGTCCAAACTTTTTACTGGTACCATATGTTTTGATACACAGTAGTTTGCGTAAAGCCAATGTTCTTGATATGAAATGTCACGCTAGGCCTAGATTTTTACCCCTTTGTTTTTAAAAGTCCACATAAACACCAGTACCTCCCTCCTCTGATCCTATACATTATACTTTCAATTCCATTTGAGAGCAAAGAGCCTGTCCTCGTTTCACCCCGCCTTTAAATGACATCTAAGCAGTCTTTTAACAGACATCCCAGACCCAAAGCTGCTGCCAGGTAAAACGCACACATATGTATATACCTCCACCCTCAGCGGTGTTGAAAAGAAATGGAAGCATCTGGTGTTTTAGGGGAAAAGCAGAGAGGAAGGCAAAGCCGGAAACCCGGATGCTTCCGGTTTCTGTGACCCCGCTCAGGCATTTCTTTTACACCTGCTATGTTAGATAACCTTGCCTATAGTCTCGTTGCGAACCAGGCTTCCCTACTCCAAGGGAGGCGTGGGAACAACGTGATTTTGGAGATATGGCAGCACGAGACTACTTTACCTCTAACCTGATCTGCATAGCCAATAAGTGGCTTAGCTTGAATGGCCTGACACGACACACAGTGTTTCCGCCCTTGTTTCCTAAATTCCACGCAAAAGCTCATTGGAGGATGTCCGAGGGACGGACCTTGGATCCTCTCCTCCAATGTACTTTGAGAAGAATTCAGGAAACATGGACGGAGGAGCAAGGATTTGACGGCTAGTCACTTTGTCAAACACAGCCAGACAGTAGGGAGGGAGGCTAAGTACATATACTGCACTGTTCTGCTAGACCCCGAGCCAAAGATCCAGCCCAGCTATTTCTCACCTCCGTTCTAACTTCGTCAGCAACACACAGGGAGGCGAACAAACTGCTGATTTGAATTACATACAGAGGGCTAGAAGGTCTGGCTGCAAATTTTATTTCCTGGTAGAGTCTCATGCCTCTGTGTCACTGAGACTGTGGATCAGTCCACAGCATTTAACGCCTCTAGCGAGCTTTATGCAGAGACACTGACTATTTGCCCTTACTAGTGTCCTGCCAAAATCATTAAATGAAAACAGACATTGTTTATACACAGATATTGTTCATACACATTCCTTTCTAGTGTATTGAAGAGTGTGCTTAAGGCAGGCACTACTTAGGCAGGTGAACACTTACACTTGGTTATGCAGATCGTGATTTGAACTGATTTATATTTCAAATAGACAGATTAAGATACTTCTCTGTATAGGTAAGTTTGATAGTATGAAACTGCCTGAGGGAAACTAGTGGTAAGTATACTAGGGAGAATGAACAGTCTGTGTAAAAACAAATATGTTTGTCCTGAAAGTGTGTTGGTCGATTCAGTAAACATTGGGAAACCTGTTTAGAATCCTGTTCCTGAAACATCTGGATGGCTTTTTCTCCATAAATGATTATGTTGAAGATGACATAACTATATTAAACATCATAGAAGCTTTCCACATACAAATATTTGTTGTTCTGATGTGATTAATTAGGAGCATCCAGATGCTGCACTTAATGAATTTATGAATTATTGATAAACATGCACCTGTAAGAAACTGACTGTTAGAACTGATAAGGCTCCATGGATTGATGAGGAATTGAAAAACTGTATGGTTGAAAGAGATGGGGCAAAAGGAGTGGCTAATAAGTCTGGCTGCACATCTGACTGGCTTACTTACTGCACATTTATCACGTTTCAGGTAAGACCCAGATGCAGACAACGTCAAAGTAACAACAGTTTATTAATCCAACAGGGGCAGGCAAAAAGCAGGTCTAGGGCAGACAGAGGTCAGTAATCCAGATAGGTGGGGCAAAAGTACAGGACGGCAGGCAGGCTCAGGGTCAGGGCAGGCAGAATGGTCAATATCAGGAAAACTAGGAAACAAGAAAAATAAAGCAACAGGAGCAGAGGTAAAAACTCTGTTAGGCTTGATGAAACAAAATGAACTGGCAACAGACAAACACAGAACACAGGTATAAACACACAGGGGATAATAGAGAAGATGGGTGACACCTGGAGGGGGGTGGAGACAATCACAAAGGCAGGTGAAACAGATCAGGGTGTGACAAAATGTTTAAATTACTTCTGTGATGGCGCCGACAGAGATGGCCGCCTCGCTTTGAGTCCTGAGGAAACTATTCAGTATTTGTTTTTTTATGTATTATTTCTTACATTGTTACCCCAGGAAATCTTAAGTCTTATTACATACAGCCGGGAAGAACTATTGGATATAAGAGCAACGTCAATTTACCAACATTACGACCAGGAATACGACTTTCCAGATGCGGATCCTTTGTTAGGACCACCACCCAGGACAATTAATCTAATTCCAGTAGTCGACCTAAAACAACTGCACAGCAGAAGGGGCAGATGAAGCGGCCACCTGATCAGGCTCCGTAGACGTGCACATCGCCCACCGCTCCAAAGTATACTACTAGCCAATGTCCAGTCTCATGACAACAAGGTAGACAAAATTCGAGCAAGAGTTGCCTTCCAGAGAGACATCAGAGATTGTAACATTCTCCGTTTCACAGAAATACGGTTCTCTCTGGATATGTTGTTGGAATCGGTTCAGTCACCGGGCTTCTTCATGCATCTTGCCGACAGAGATTAACACCTCTCTGGGAAGAGGAAGGGCGGGGGTGTATGCTTCATGATTAACGACTCATGGTGCAATCATAACAACATACAAGAACTCAAGTCCTTCTGCTCATCCAACCTAGAATTCCTTACAATCAAAATGCTGGCCATTTTACCTACCAAGAGAATTCTCGTCAGTTATAGTCACAGCTGTGTACATTCCCACTCAAGCAGACACCAAGATGACCATCAAGGAACTTCACTGGACTATATGCAAACTGGAAACCATATATCCCGAGGCTGCATTTATTGTAGCTGGGGATTTTAACAAAGCAAATTTGAGAACAAGGCTACCTAAATTCTACCCGAATATTGATTGCGCTACGCACATGGGCAATACCCTCGACCACTGCTACTCTAACTTCCACAATCCATAGAAAGCCCTCCCCTGCCCTCCCTTCGGCAAATCTGACCACAACACTATCTTGCTCCTACCGTCTTATAGGCATAAACTCAAACAGGATGTATCAGTGATGAGGACCGTTCAACGCTGGTCCGACCAATCGGAAGCCACGCTTCAAGATTGTTTTGATCACTCGGACTGGAATATGTTCCAGTCAGCCTCAGAGAACAACATAGACCTATACGCTGATTCGGTGAGTGCGTTTATAAAGAAGTGCATTGGAGAAGTTGTACACACTGTGACTATTAAAACCTACCCTAACCAGAAACCGTGGATGGATGGCGGCATTCGTGCAAATCTGAAAGAGTGATCCACCGCATTTAACCATGGAAAGAGGTCTGGGAATATGACTGAATATAAACAATGTACAGTGGCTTGCGAAAGTATTCAACCCTTGGCATTTTTCCTATTTTGTTGCCTTACAACCTGGAATTAAAATAGTTTTTTGGGGGTTTGCATCATTTGAATTACACAATATCACTTTGAAGATGCAAAATATATTTTTTGTGAAACAAACAAGAAATAAGACAAAAAAACTGAACTTGAGCATGCCTAACTATTCACCCCCCAAAGTCAATACTTTGTAGAGCCACCTTTTGCAGCAATTACAGCTGCAAGTCTCTTTGAGTATGTCTCTATAAGCTTGGCACATCTAGCCACTGGGATTTTTGCCCATTCTTCAAGGCAAAACTGCTCCAGCTCCTTCAAGTTGGATGGGTTCAGCTGGTGTACAGCAATCTTTAAGTCATACCACAGATTCTCAATTGGATTGAGGTCTGGGCTTTGACTAGGCTATTCCAAGACATTTAAATGTTTCCCCTTAAACCATTTGAGTGTTGCTTTAGCAGTATGCTTAGGGTCATTGTCCTGCTGGATGGTGAACCTCCGTCCCAGTCTCAACTCTTTTTGAAGAGTGGGATGACCGCGGCCGCTTTCCAATCTTTAGGAATCTCGGACAATACGAAAGAGAGGTTGAACAGACTGGTAATAGGGGTTGCAAAAATGGCAGAAGATCATTTTAGAAAGAGAGGGTCCAGATTGTCTAGCCCAGCTGATATGTATGGGTCCAGGTTTTTGCAGCTCTTTCAGAACATCTGCTATCTGGATTTGGGTGAAGGAGAAGCTGGGGAGGTTTGGGCAAGTAGCTGCAGGGCAAGTAGCTGCAGGGGGTGCGGAGCTGTTGGCCGGGGTTGGGGTAGCCAGGAGGAAAGCATGGCCAGCCGTAGAGAAATGCTTATTGAAATTCTCGATTATCAAGGATTTATTGGTGGTGACAGTGTTTCCTAGCCTCAGTGCAGTGGGCAGCTGGGAGGAGATGCTCTTATTCTCCATGGACTTTACAGTGTCCCAAAACTTTTTGGAGTTAGAGCTACAGGATGCAAATTTCTGTTTGAAAAAGCTAGCCTTTGCTTTCCTAACTGACTGCGTGTACTGGTTCCTGACTTCCCTGAAAAGTTGCATATGATATAAAGAATGATGGAAAAAAACTTTGGCGTACT
This sequence comes from Salmo salar, assembly GCF_965601325.2. NCBI lineage: Eukaryota > Metazoa > Chordata > Actinopteri > Salmoniformes > Salmonidae > Salmo > Salmo salar. Next base: position 88,898,905 of record NC_138301.1, read on the forward strand.
TATGTGCAGAAAGAACAATTCAACTTCATCTTTCAAATGGCTTATTTATCACAAAACCATTTGATGTTGCCAATTATTTTAATGATTATTTCATTGCCAAAGTGTGCAAACCTAGGTAGGAAATGTCAACAACGAACAGAGAGCAATTGTATTCATGCATAAATAAACTATGAAAGAAAAGCATTGCAAGTTTGAATTTTGTAAAGTTAGTGTGGGAGAGGTGGAAAAATTATTGTTATCGATCAATAATGACAAACCTCCTGGCATTGACAACTTAGATGAAAAGCTACTGAGGATGGTAGCTGACTCTATAGCCACTCCTATCTGTCATATATTTAATCTGAGCCTAGAGGAAAGTCCTCAGACCTGGAGAGGAGCCAAAGTAATTTTGCTACCCAAGAGTGGTAAAGCGGCCTTTACTGGTTCTAACAGCAGACCTATAAGCTTGCTGCCAGCTCTTAGCAAACTTTTGGAAAAAATTCTGTTTGGCCAAATACAATGCTATTTCTCTGTAAACAAATTAACAACAGACTTTCAGCATGCTTATGGAGAAGGGCACTTAACAAGTACTGCACTAACACAAATTACTGATGATTGGTTGAAAGAAATTGATAATAAGAAGATTGTGGGAGCTGTACTGTTAGATTTCAGTGCAGCCTTTGATATTATTGACCATTATTTATGTATTTTTTATTGAACCTTTATTTAACTAGGCAAATCAGTTAAGAACAATTTCTTATTTACAATGACGGTCTAGGAACAGTGGGTTAACTGCCTTGTTCAGGGGGAGAACGACACATTTTTACCGTGTCAGTTCAGAGATTCAATCTAGCAACCTTTCGGTTACTGGCCCAATGCTCTAACCGCTAGGCTACTTACCGCCCCAACCTGTTGTTAAAAAAACGTATGTGTTGTGGCTTTTCAACCACCTCCATATCGTTTACTCAGAGCTATCTATCTTATAGAACTCAAAGGGTTTTCTTTAACCTGTTAGGGCTAGGGGGCAGTATTTGCACGGCTGGATAAAAAAAATGTACCCGATTTAATCTGGTTACTAATCCTACCCAGTAACTAGAATATGCATATACTTATTATATATGGATAGAAAACACTCTAAAGTTTCTAAAACTGTTTGAATGGTGTCTGTGAGTATAACAGAACTCATTTGGCAGGCAAAACCCTGAGACATTTTCTGACAGGAAGTGGATACCTGATGTGTTGTATTACCTTTAAACCTATCCCATTGAAAAACACAGGGGCTGAGGAATATTTTGGCACTTCCTATTGCTTCCACTAGATGTCACCAGCCTTTACAAAGTGTTTTGAGTCTTCTGGAGGGAGATCTGACCGAACAAGAGCCATGGAACGATGATGGCCCATTAGACACCTGGCGCGCGAGTTCATGTTGGGTACCCTCGTTCCAATACGTTATAAAAGAGTATGCATTCGTCCACCTTGAATATTATTCATGTTCTGGTTAAAAAAGGCCCTAATGATTTATGCTATACAACGTTTGACATGTTTGAACGAACGTAAATATATTTTTTCCCCTCGTTCATGACGAGAAGTCCGGCTGGCTTAGATCATGTGCTAACAAGACGGAGATTTTTGGACATAAATGATGAGCTTTTTTGAACAAAACTACATTCGTTATGGACCTGTGATACCTGGAAGTGACATCTGATGAAGAGAATCAAAGGTAATGGATTATTTACATAGTATTTTCGATTTTAGATCTCCCCAACATGACGTCTGGTCTGTATCGCAACGCGTATTTTTCTGGGCGCAGTGCTCAGATTATTGCAAAGTGTGATTTCCCAGTAAGGTTATTTTTAAATCTGGCAGGTTGATTGCGTTCAAGAGATGTAAATCTATAATTCTTTAAATGACAATATAATATTTTACCAATGTTTTCTAATTTTAATTATTTAATTTGTGGTGTTGACTTGACTGCCGGTTATTGGAGGGAAACGATTTCCTCAACATCAATGCCATAGTAAAACGCTGTTTTTGGATATAAATATGAACTTGATAGAACTAAAAATGCATGCATTGTCTAACATAATGTCCTAGGAGTGTCATCTGATGGAGATTGTAAAAGGTTAGTGCATCATTTTAGCTGGTTTTATGGTTTTGGTGACCCTGTCTTTGAATTGACAAAACATTACACACAACTCTTGTAAATGTACTGTCCTAACATACTCTAAATTTATGCTTTCGCCGTAAAACCTTTTTGAAATCGTAAAACGTGGTTAGATTAAGGAGATGTTTATCTTTCAAAGGGTGTAAAATAGTTGTATGTTTGAAAAATTTGAATTTTGACATTTATTTGGATTCAAATTTGCCGCTCTTGAAATGCACCTGCTGTTGATGGAGTGCACCACGGGGGGGACGCTAGCGTCCCACCTAGCCCATAGAGGTTAATGGAAGCTTCTCTAATGTCAAACATGTAAAGTGGGGTGTACCGCAGGGCAGCTCTCTAGGCCCTCCACTCTTTTCTATTTTTACCAATGACCTGCCACTGGCTTTAAACACAGCATGTGTGTCCATTTATGCTGATGATTCAACATTTTTTAGTCATTTAGCAGACGCTCTTATCCAGAGCGACTTACAAATTGGTGCATTCACCTATAATATCCAGTGGAACAACCACTTTACAATAGTGCATCTAAATCTTTTAAGGGGGGGGGTTAGAAGGATTACCTTATCCTATCCCAGGTATTCCTTGAAGAGGTGGGGTTTCAGGTGTCTCCGGAAGGTGGTGATTGACTCCGCTGTCCTGGCGTCGTGAGGGAGCTTGTTCCACCATTGGGGTGCCAGAGCAGCGAACAGTTTCAACCATATACGCATCAGCAACCACAGCTAATGAAGTCACTGAAACCGGTAACAGAGTTGCAGTCTGTTTTGGAATGGGTGGCCAGTAATAAACTGGTCCTGAACATCTCTAAAACTAAGAGCATTGTATTTGGTACAAATTATTCCTTACGTTCTAGACCTAAGGTGAATCTGATAATGAATGGTGTGGCTGTTGAACAAGTTGAGGAGACGCTCTGGATAAGAACGTCTGCTAAATGACTTAAATGTAAATGTAAATGTAATGAGACTAAATTACTTGGCGTTACATTGTAAACTAGCGTTACCTTGTAAACTGTCAGGGTCAAAACATGTAGATTCAATGGTTGTACAGATGGGGAGAGGTCTGGATGTAATAAAGAGATCAAATCAAATTTAATTTGTCACATTCGCTGAATACAACAGGTGTAGACCTTACAGTGAAATGCTTACTTACAAGCCCTTCACCAACAATACTTTAAGAAGTTAAGAAAAAAAAAAGTATTAAGTAAAAAATAGAAAATAAAATTAACAAATAATTAAACAGCAGCAGTAAAATAACAAGCGAGGCTATAAACATGGGGTACTGGTACAGAGTTAACGTGGTGGGGCACCGGTTAGTCGAGTTACTTGAGGTAATATGTACATGTAGGTAGAGTTAAAGTGACTATGAATAGATTATAAACAGAGAGTAGCAGCAGCTTAAGAGGGGTGTGTGTAGCCCTTTGGTTAGCTGTTCAGGAGTCTTATGGATTGGAGGTAGAAGCTGTTAAGAAGCCTTTTGGACCTCGACTTGGCGCTGCGGTACCGCTTCCCATGCGATATCAGAGAGAACAGTCTATGACTAGGGTGGCTGGATTCTGACAATTTTTATTTTGGATGGGAGGAAGCTTGGCCCCAGTGATGTACTGGACCGTACGCACTACCCTCTGTAGTGCCTTGCGGTCAGAGGCCGAGCAGTTGCCATACCAGGCAGTGATGCAACCAGTCAGGAAGCTCTCGATGGTGCAGCTGTAGAACCTTTTGAAGACCATGCCAAATCTTTTCAGTGTCCTGAGGGGGAATAGGCTTTGTCGTAACCTCTTCACGACTGTCTTAGTGTGTTTGGACCATGATAGTTTGTTGGTGATATGGACACCAAGGAACTTGAAGCTCTCAACCTGTTCCACTACAGCCCCTTCATTGAGAATGGGGGCGTGCTCAGTCCTCCTTTTCCTGTAGTCCACAGTCATTTCCTTTGTCTTGATCACATTGAGGGAGAGGCTGTTGTCTTGGCACCACACAACCAGGTCTCTGACCTCCTCCCTATAGGCTGTCTCATCGTTGTTGATGATCAGGCCTAGCACTGTTGTGTCCTCGGCAAACTTGATGATGGTGTTGGATTTGTGCCTGGCCATGCAGTCATGAGTGGACAGGAGGACTCTGAGCGCGCACCCCTGAGGGGCCGCCGTGTGAGGATCAACGTGGTGGATGTGTTGTTCTTTACTCTTACCACCTGGGTGCGGCCCGTCAGGATGTCCAGGATCCAGTTGCAGAGGGAAGTGTTTAGTCCCAGGATTCTTAGCTTAGTGATGAGCTTTGAGGGCACTATGGTGTTGAACGCTGAGCTGTAGTCAATGAATAGCATTCTCATGTAGGTGTTCCTTTTGTCCAGGTGGAAAAGGGCAGTGTGGAGTGCAATAAAGATTATCATCTGTGGATCTGTTGGGGCGATATGCAAATTGGAGTTGGTCTAGGGTTTCTGAAATAATACTGTTGATGTGACCATGACCAGCCTTTCAAAACACTTCATGGCTACAGATGTGAGTGCTACAGGTCATAGTCATTTAGGCAGGTTACCTTAGTGTTTTTGGGCACAGGGACTATGGTGGTCTGCTTGAAACATGTTGGTATTACAGACTCAGTCAGAACAGGTTGAAAATGTCAGTGAAGACACTTGCCAGTTGGTCAGCGCATGCTCAGAGTACAAGTCCTGGTAATCTGTCTGGCCATGCGGCCTTGTGAATGCTGACCTGTTTAAAGGTCTTACTCACATCAGCTCCGGAGAGCGTGATCACACAGTCGTCCGGAACAGCTGGTGCTCTCATATGCATGTTTCGGTGTTACTTATCTCGAAGCGAGCATAGAAGTAATTTAGATCATCTGGTAGGTTCGTGTCACTAGGTAGCTCGTGGCTGTGTTTCCCTTTGTAGTCTGTAATAGTTTGCAAGCCCTGCCACATCCAACGAGCATTGGAGCCGATGTAGTACGATTCAATCTTAGTCCTCTATTGACGCATTGCCTGTTTGATGGTTCGTCGAAGGGCATAGCGAGATTTCTTATAAGCTTCCGGGTTAGAGTCCCGCTTCTTCAAAGCGGCAGCTCTAGCCTTTAACAGTGCGGATGTTGCTTGTAATCCATTGCTTCTGGTTGGAGTATGTATGTACGGTCACTGTGGGGACAACATCATCGATGCACTTATCGATGAAGCCAGTGACTTATGTGGTGTACTCCTCAATGCCATCAGAAGAATCCCGGAACATATTCCAGTCTGTGCTAGCAAAACAGTCCTGTAGCTTAGCATCTGCTTCATCTGACCACTTTCTTATTGACCGAGTCACTGGTGCTTCCTGCCTTAGTTTGAGCTTGTAAGCAGGAATCAGGAGGATAGAATTATGGTCAGATTTACCAAATGGAGGGCGAGAGAAAGCTTTGTACGTGTCTCTGTGTGTGGAGTAAAGGAGGTCTAGAGTTTTTTTCGCTCTGGTTGCACATTTAACATGCTGATAGAAAGGAGGTAAAACTGATTTGAGTTTCCCTGCATTAAAGTCCCCGGCCACTAGGAGCGCCACCTCTGGATGAACATTTTCCTGTTTACTTATGGCCGTATACAGCTAATTGAGTGAGGTTTTAGTGTCTGCATCGGTCTGCGGTGGTATATAGACAGCTACAAAAAATATAGATGTAAACTCTCTTGGTAAATAGTGTAGTCTACAGCTTATCATGAGATACTCTACCTCAGGTGAGCAAAACCTCGAGACTGCAGATGCAGATGCTCTGCTGTTTTGACACCACACTCCAAAAAGAAATTCTGCAGGCTTTAGTTTTGTCTAATCTTGATTATTGTCCAGTCGTGTGGTCCAGTGCTGCAAGGAAAGACCTAGTTAAGCTGCAGCTGGCCCCAAACAGAGCTGCACATTCTGCTCTTCATTGTAATAAGAGGGCTGATATTTATTTATTTTTATTTTACTAGACAAGTCAGTTAAGAACAAATTCTTATTTTCAATGACGGCCTAGGAACAGTGGGTTAGCTGCCTTGTTCAGGGGCAGAACGACAGATTTGTACCTTGCAACCTTTCGGTTACTGGCCCAACGCTCTAACCACTAGGCTACCCTGCCGCCTCAATATAAATACTATGCATGCCAGTCTCTCTTGGCTAAGAGTTGAGGAGAGACTGACTGCATCACTTCTTTTTATAAGAAACATTAATGTGTTGAAAATCCCAAATTGCTTGCATAGTCAACTTACACACATCTCTGACACACACACTTATTCCACCAGACATGCCACCAGGGGTCTTTTCACAGTCCCTAAATCTAGAACAAATTCAAGAAAGTGTACAGTATTATATTGAGCCCTTATTGCATGGAACTTCCTTCCATCTCATATTGCTCAAATAAACAACAAACCTGGTTTCAAAAAACAGATAAAGCAACATCTCCTGGCACAATGCCTCTCCTCTATTTGACCTAGATCGTTTATGTGTATGCATTGATATGTAGGCTACGTGTGCCTTTAAAAAAAAATATATGTAGTTCTGTCCTTGAGCTGTTCTTGTCTATTGATGTTCTGTATTACGTCATTTTGTATTATGTTCCATGTTTTGTGTGGACCCCAGGAAGAGTAGCTGCTGCTTTTGCAACAGCTAATGGGGATCCTAATCAAATACCAAAACACAGCAACAGAAACATATAATTCTTGTCATATTTGACAAACTACATGGGCCCTTCCTGATCTATGCTACATATCCCATTTTGTACTGACTAACTGTGGCCTATTCACTGAGATACAGTAACTGAGAGAAGATATTTTAATCCCCACAGACTAAAACAATCACGGGATGGGGCTACGTATTAGCACAATACTGTTACTATTGAATGATTATAAAACCTGAAAAACGTATTAAAACAGTAGCCCACAGTTTTAGCCAAGGTTGACTGGGAGATGCTAATTTAATACAGTTGGCACATATAAGAATCACAGATATAAGAATCAGCTCACAATGGTCCATATTCGTAGGTCATCAACATTTAGTATACTTTCTATGTGCTTCACTTCACAGAATGTTACTTATAGAAGAAGTGATACTTATAGAAGGAGTCTAGTACAGTCTTGTACAACTCACAAGATGGCTGCCACAGTCCCAGAAAGTGATTGGCCTTTGTCCTGGGGGATGGGGGCACCCTTCACATAGTTCTTACTGGTTTCCATTGCTGGAATTACCGCAATGCAAGGCCAGCACACTGCTCAGTTTCCCCTCACAACAATTGCGGTGCTAAACTTCCCACACTAGTAAAAGGTCAGATTATTTTTGTATGCCGAGCTCTCATTTATCATGGTGTTTATCTGAATGGTTTCTTGTAAGCTTTATTATCAGGTGAGGAAACTGACACTGGAGATGGGGGAGTGTTGTGTTTGGTTACCTCTGTGGGGATAGAGGATAATATCGAGATTTAAAAAAAGGGGTGGGAGGGGACTTGAGATGAAAGAAGAGGAGTGGGAGGGGGGGTCGAGGTGAAAGAGGGGATACAGTATCTCCTTGAAACCAGAGACTATTTTTCAAACCTGCCTGATGGATGCTATTCTTGTTATTTATGCCCTGTTTCAGACATTGTCTTTTCTCTTCCTTCCAGTTAAGAGCCAAACGATATCAAGTGTTTTATGAACCGGTGGAGGCCTCCCCTGAAGAAGGCTGAAGGGCTCCATAGCTCACTTTAATTGCATATTGGGGCGACTTGCACAACTAATATAAATCTGTCTAGTGCATCTCTCATTTTGGCGCCTGAACAATTCGGTATTTACATATCATGTGGATCCGCGCCGTTTCAGGTCAGACACCTGTGATGCTTTTGTAAGTATTTATTTATAACATATCCCAGGTGTTAAACAAACAGTGGCCATTAACAAAAGATACATCAAATGTCAAAGTTATATACCATATCGTACTTTCATACATGAAGAGATTCAAGGAATGTTGTTTCTAGGAACAATTAAATTACAGTACAAGTTATAAAGATACTGTCATGAGTCTTCCCCTACAAAGAAAGAAAGCACTGGAATCCCAGTTGCCATTGATATTGGTGATATACAGTGCCTTTGAAAAGTATTCAGACCCCTTGACAATTTCCATATTTTCTTACGTTACAGCCTTATTCTAAAATGGATAATGACAAACCGAAAACAGGTTTTAGAAAAAAAAATACTAAAATACCTTATTTAGATAAGTATTCAGACCCATTGCTATGAGACTCGAAAAATTGAGCTCAGGTGCATCCTGTTTCCATTGATCATCCTTGATGTTTCTACAACTTGTGGTACATTTTATTGATTGGACATGATTTGGAAAGGCGCACACCTGTCTATATAAGGTCCCACAGTTGACAGGGCCTGTCAGAGCAAAATCCAAGCCATGAGGTCGAAGGAATTGTCTGTAGAGCTCAGAGACAGGATTGTGTCGAGGCACAGATCTGGGGAAGGGTACCAAAACATTTCTGCATCATTGAAGGTCCCCAAGAACACAGTGGCCTCCATCATTCTTAAATGGAAGATGTTTGGAACCACCAAGACTCTTCCTTGAGATGGCCGCCCGGCCAAACTGAGCAATCGGGGGAGAAGGGCCTTGGTCAGGGAGGTGACCAAGAACCTGATGGTCACTCTGACAGAGCTCTAGAGTTCCTCTGTGGTGATGGGAGAACCTTCCGGAAGGACAACCATCTCTGCAGCACCAATCAGGCCTTTATGGTAGATTTACTGAGGAGTGGATTCCGTTAGGCCAAAGGCACATTACAGTCCGCTTGGAGTTTGCCAAAAGACACTTAAAGACTCAGACCATGAGAAACAAGATTCTGTGGTCTGTTGAAACCAAGATTGAACTATTTGGCCTGAATGCCAAGTGTGGAGGAAACGTGGCACCATCACTACGGTGAAGCATTGTGATGAAAGCATCATGCTGTGGTGATGTTTTTCAGTGGCGGGGACTGGGAGACTTGTCAGGATCGAGGCAAAGTACAGAGTGATTCTTGATGAAAACCTACTCCAGAGTGCTCAGGACCTCAGACTGGGCTGAAGGTTCACCTTCCAACAGGACAACGACCCTAAGCACACAGCCAAGACAACACAGGGGTGGCTTCGGGACAAGTCTCTGAATGTCCTAGAGTGGCCCAGCCAGAGCCCGAACTTGAACCCAATTGAACATCTCTGGAGAGACCTGAAAATTGCTGTGCAGCAACAATGCCCATCCAACCTGACAGAGCTCGAGAGGATCTGCAGAGAAGAATGGGAGAAACTCTGCAAATACAGGTGTGCCAAGCTTGTAGCGTCATACCTAAGAAGACTCCATGCCGTAATCACTGCCAAAGGTGCTTCAACAAAGTACTGAGTAAAGGGTCTGAATACTTATGTAAATGTGATAATTCAGTTTTTTTATTTTTAATAAATTAGCAACAATGTATCTTTGTCAGTATGGGGTATTATTTGTAGATTGATGAAGAAAAGAAACAATTTAATACATTTTAGAATAAGGCTGTAATGTAACAAAATGTGGAAAAAGTCAAGGGGCCTGAATACTTTCCAAAGGCACTGTAGGTTGAGGCTGTCATTGTGGTGGTATAGATGTAAAGAGGGATATCATCAAGAACATTGAATATGTATTGTATACATATGGCAAGGAGTTCTTTATTGGTCAGGTCTCATGGTCAGGAAAAACTCCTTACCCAATGCATTTAAAAGGCTTTGTACTGTATATAATCGTCAGTACATTGAAAGAAATGTGGCTACTGAGTGAGGAATCCACTCCAGGCATTTTTCTTCTGAGCACAGTTCATACCTGTCAATGAGGTATGGGCTCTAAGCTCCAGGCAATAACCTGAAGTTATGTTGTAAAAAGTCGGAGAGAGAGAGAAGGATTTTTAAATGACTTGGTTACACACAAGGCTAATTACCCATTATGAAATCGCTAACGTCAAGATAAATTGAGAATGTTTTGAATCTTTCTAGGAAATCTAGCTACAGGTAAGGTACGTACATTTTCTGCAACTCCGGCCAGTTTTGAAAAACGTGTTAGTCATGAGCACTGAGCAGCAGTAGCAACGTGAGTGTGGCTAACTGGCAGTCAGGGCCCCAATGCATGTCGCCTGAGTTGAGTAAATGTGAAGCCCTGAACCAGTGAAAAAGTTTCACAAGATTATAGGTAGAGTTACTGTTGGTGATCAGGTTCCTATGGGAACAAAGCCTGGTGTTATGGTTAGAGAACAGGGTCAGGGCCTGGGTTTGGGAGACTATCCGGGTAGCCTAGTGGTTAAGAATGTTGGGCCAGTAACCGAAAGGTCGTTGGTTTGAATCCCTGAGCTGGTAAGGTGGAAAAATCTGCTGTTCTGCCCTTGAGCAAGGCAGTTAACCCCAAACATCAACTGCTCCCTGGGTGCCGATGATGTTGATTAAGGCAGCCTCCCCACACATCTCTGATTCAGAGGGGTTGGGTTAAATGCAGAAGTCACATTTCAGTTGAATGCATCCTCAGTCTAGAAGCACAAGAGAAAGCTTAGCTACAGAAGCTCATTTCAAAGGCTCCTGGCTGAGGAAAGCAAGACATTTTCAAACAGCTAGGTACGTAAACCCCCCCAAAACAAAATACACTACCTTCCCCCAACTCGAGCGTGTATTTTTTGATCAAATGAAAATATACATCAGTGCAACGTGGACCCTGTAGAGAGTTGCACAGTGGTCTAATCCAGTAGGCGTCTCTCGCTCTTGTTTCCTGATCTTTACCACAGAGGGAAGCAAACACTGGGGTTGGCAGCTCCGGTAATGTATTTCTGACCCGGCCCCAAGAAAGCAGATGGTGAGAGGAATTGAAACACTGTATAAGGTGGAGGGAGAGAGCGCGCGAGAGAGAGAGATTCCCACTAAGAGCTATGGTCCTATAGCAGCCAGGATGCCAGACAGGCTGAGTCGTAGGCTACATGATTAAGAGGCCATGCGCTGTGAGCGTGAAGCAGACCAACTGGCCTCATAAAAAACATGGGAACAGAGAGGCCTCAGATTTACCATCAACACAGCCAAGTCACAGGCTGCATGGTGAGCCACACATAAAATAGGTCATGCTAATTCATTGGCAAGTTGTACTGCTGTGAACGTACAGTATGTGAAAATACATTTGATTACATATTGAACATACAGTTGAAATGTAATTGAGATTGCGGCCTTCTGAGGACGTCAGTTGAGTTTGGTTGCCTACTGTTCTACTTCAGTAGAGATCACGTTGTTCTCATACTGTTTCCGTTTACAATAGTGTTTCTGAACTGTGGTCCTCACGGTGCAAGTTCTAGCCCATCACATGTACAACTGATTCAACAAATCAACGACTTGATGTCTAGTTGATAAGTGAATCTGTTGTGCTTATGCTGGGCTAGAACAGAAAGGTGCAACCATGGGAGTATGTGAGGACTGGAGTTGAGAAACTGGTTTACCTCGTACAGTTACATAGAAGTGGCTATATAATATGCGATTGTGATGCCAATGCAACATTAGCCTACTTCAGGCCCTAGTTTTGTCGCACCTGGACTACTGGCCAGTTGGGTGGTCATGTGCGGCAAAGAAGGACATAGCCAAATTGCAGTTGGTCCAAAACAGAGCTGCATGTGTTGCATTTAGATGTACACTGAGGGTGAATGTCAGTGACATGCATGTCAATCTCTCCTGGTATAAAGTTGAGGAAAAATTGACTGCATCACCAAATGGTCTTTGTGTGAGGGGTTGACGGTACCGAACTGTCTGTTCAAACAGTTGGCACACAGTTTGGACACTCATGAGTACAACACAAGACGTGTGATACAGTCCCCAGCTCCAGAACAGAGGCTGGGAAACACACAGTATTAAATAGAGCCATGACTACATGGAACTCTGCCACCTCAGGTAACTCAAGCTAGTAATAAAACCAGATTCAAAAACCAGATAAAGAACACCTTACGGCACGATGGGGACAGTGAAGAGACACAAATAAATGTTTACGCATATTGTATTTTATTTTGCATTGTATTATGTATGTGGTTGGGATACAAATGTGGTTGTCTCGCCTGGCTTCTTAAGATGAATGCACTGTGGGTCTGTGTGTCGCTCTGGATGGGAGCGTCTGCTGAATAGCTAAATTGTAATGTAAATGTTGTGCTATGTATGTATGTTTATGCAAATTACGTATTTTATTTGTTGTGTTGTTTCCTGTTTGGACTGCAGGAAGAGCAGTCGCTGCCTCTGCAGCAGCTAATTGGATCCTAATAAATACCAAAAAATACTAAAATATAAGGCAAGTATCAAACAAATAAATCAAAGTCCAAAGTCATATTTAACTGGGTTCTCATCCACTCTGTCTTAGGGCTTTCAAACCCACTATCCAACTCCCTGCTGTCACACTGAGAATGCACTCCAAAAACCTTTTCTACCACAGATGCAAGTGATGAAATAGAGGCCTAGCATTGCATGGCTCCCATAACTCACTGCTTCTTGATAGACGGGTTTGGTATCATTACAGTGTCCATGACCATAATATAAACCAATTGGATTGAGCACTCTTGACATGCAATATTAGGGCTGAAATGCACTATACCGCAGGGCGTATGATTGACATGTGTGGCTATGGCTCCAAGTCATTTAATCAGTCTCCTAGAAATGATAGAAGCTGGGTATTGCAGGGCTGCCCTGCAGAATGCAGCAGTGACACCACTTTTATTCTTCCCATATTGCTTCTAGATTAGATCTCAGGAGGAGTCAGTCTGCTGCCAGAAGAAAATGGATAACACTTTATTTGGATAGTTTGTCAAGCATCCACAGATGGACTATCAGTAACATGTCAACTACATATCTGTTGACTTTCAACAAGAAAGTGTCTGTAGTCCATCTACAGATGTTCGACAAACTGTACACTATCAGCAGCATTTCAACTGCATATCAGTAACAACTTAAGAGCATATTTATTGTCATTCTATTAACTATCTGCAGATATGCTTCAGGACTATCCTAATAAAGTGAAACACAAGTTGAGCTTGGTTGACGGTCTACAGACTACTTCACATACAAAGATGTATCAACTGATGAGCTTGTTCAGTGCATTCACTAACAGTCTAGTAACCCTATGTCAAGTCAAATGTTAGTTGTCACTTGTGCTGAATACAACAGGTGTAGACCTTACAGTGAAATGCTTACTTACGAGCCCTTAACCAACAATGCAGTTTTAAGAAAAATACAAAAATTAAAAAAATAACTAAATACAAGTAACAAATAATTAAAGAGCAGCAGTAAAATAACAATAGCGAGGCTATATACAGCAGGTACCGGTACAGAGTCAGTGTGCGGGGGCACCGGTTAGTCGAGGTAATTGAAGTAATATGTACATGTAGGTAGAGTTATTAAAGTGACTATGCATAGATAATAACAGAGAGCAGCAGCGGCGTAAAAGAGGGGGGAGGGAGCAATGCAAACAGTCTGGGTAGCCATTTGAGTAGATGTTCAGGAGTCTTATGGCTTGGGGATAGAAGCTGTTTAGAAGCCTCTTGGACCTAGACTTGGCACTCCGATACCGCTTACTGTGCGGAGGCAGAGAGAACAGTCTATGACTAGGGTGGCTGGTGTCTTAGGCCCTAAAAATTGTCAATCTCTGACACCGCCTGGTATAGAGGTCCTGGATGGCAGGAAGCATTATTTCATTAAAATGATCTGCCATTGCCAGATTAGTGCAGATTAGTCTTCCATCCTATCAACGTACTCACGTACCCCCTCATTTTGACCCTGAGTGCATTTACTAATTTTGTTAATGTCAGGGCGAAACAAAATATTTCCAATAGCTGTCACAAATATCTCAATTTGTTCCTGAGAAGTAACTGGGTCCAGTGGCGGATTTAGGTATAGGCGACATGGGCAGCAGCCCAGGGCGGCATCTTGCCGGGGGTGGCACGGGGCACCCGCACAATTGTTTTGGGAATGGTGACATTTGCGCGATCGGTTTTCTATCGCTCATTTGCACGTCACGACAATTATATAATGTCACCGTGTGGGACTGTGGGTCAGTTAACCTTGTCGGAGTGGGCGCCCTGATTCTAGTTTGTGAGCTAGGCAGGCTACTGCCTGGGAAGGTCTCCCACTCAGAAGTATGAGATGGAGAGGGGGGCGGTGGTAGTTTGATAATAATACTGTTGATATTTAGTTTCACAGACATATTGTTGCATTTCTTTCTGGTTTGTGCGAAATTGTTAAGAATAATATAAAACCAGTCTGCACACCACCAAGGTGAATTGATGTAGTCTTGACTCTTGGTTGACAGTGTTGGGCGATGGGTAATGTATTGATGCTCGAGTGCCAAATCAACACAAATTTGTTTCTACAGTATTTGTCATTGTTACTTATCTTTTATATTTATGATCCTTCATTTTTTGTATATTTTTATATAGTTGTAAATGTTATGATTATTTATTTGTGTTGTTCCAAATGTTTGGAGTCATGTTATTGATTGGCCACACGCCCTGATCTGAGAGAGCCGTTTTTCTCTGTTTGGTTAGGTCAGGGTGTGACATGGGGTGGGCATTCTATGTGTCATATTTCTTTTTTTTTCTTTGATTGGCCTGGTATGGTTTCCAATCAGAGGCAGCTGTCTATCGTTGTCTCTGATTGGGAATCATACTTAGGCAGCCCTTTTTCCCTCCTTCAGTGTGGGATCATGTTTTTGTCAACTCAGTAAGCCTGCAGAACGTGACGGTCGTTTTTTCTTTCTTTCTTTGTTTGTTATTTTGTTTGAGTGTTTTGAGTTACAATAAATATAAATATGAACACGTACCACGCTGCACCTTGGTCTACTCCTTTTGACGATCGTCACAGAAGATCCCACCACAAAAGGACCAAGCAGCGTGGTCAGGACAACTGGACCTGGGAAGACATCCTGGACGGCAAGGGATCCTGGACGTGGGAGGAGATCCAGGATGGATGGGATCGCCTCCCATGGGAACAGGTGGAGGCAGCGAGAGCAGAGCGGCGACGAGAAGAGGAACTAGCACGGCAACGAGGCAAGCACGAGAGCAGCCCCAAAAATGTTTTGTGGGGGGGCACACATGGAGATTGGCTAAGTCAGGTTTCAGACCTGAGCCAACTCCCCATGCTTACCGGGGGGAGAGTAGGACTGGTCAGGCACCGTGTTATGCGGTGATGCGCACGGTGTCTCCAGTGCGCAGCCACAGCCCGGTGCGCGCTGTTCAAGCTCCCCGCAGTTGCCGTGCTAGAGCAGGCATTCAGCCAGGAAGGATTGTGCCAGCTCAGCGTTCCTGATCTCCAGTGCGTCTCTTCGGCCCAGGATATCCTGCGCCAGCTCTACGCACGGTGTCGCCAGTATGCCTTCGCGGCCCGGTTCGTCCTGTGCCGGTGCCCCTCACTTGCCAGGCTAGACTGGGCGTCCAGCCAGGACGGGTTGTGCCAGTCATAAGCTCCAGACCTCCAGTGTGCCTCCAAGGCCCAGTATACCCTGTGCCTGCTCTGCACACCCGGCCTCCAGCGACGTTCCCTAGTCCAGAGCTCCCAGCGACGTTCCACAGTCCGGAGCCTCCAGCGACATTCCCTAGTCCGGTGAGACCTGTTCCGGCTCCACGTATGAAGCCTCCAGTGATGATTCTTGGCACGAAGCCTCTAGTGATGATCCATGGCCCGGAGCCTGTAGGGATGATCCATGGCACGAAGCCTCCAGTGATAATCCATGGCCCGGACCCTGTAGGGATGATCCATGGCACGAAGCCTCCAGTGATAATCCATGGCCCGGAGCCTGTAGGGATGATCCATGGCACGAAGCCTCCAGTGATAATCCATGGCGCGGAGCCTGTAGCGACGATCCAAGGCACGGAGCCTGCAGCGAAGGCCTACAGTCCGGAACCTCCTGAGATGGCCTGCAGTCCGGAGCCTCCCGAGACGGCCTGCAGTCCGGAGCCTCCTGCGACTGTCTGCAGTCCGGAGCCTCCAGCGACTGTCTGCAGTCCGGAGCCTCCAGCGACTGTCTGCAGTCCGGAGCCTCCAGCGACTGTCTGCAGTCCGGAGCCTTCAGCGACTGTCTGTAGTCCGGAGCCTTCAGCGGCGGTCTGTAGTCCGGAGCCTTCAGCGACTGTCTGCAGTCCGGAGCCTCCAGCGACTGTCTGCAGTCCGGAGCCTTCAGCGACTGTCTGCAGTCCGGAGCCTTCAGCGACTGTCTGCAGTCCGGAGCCTCCAGCGACTGTCTGCAGTCCGGAGCCTTCAGCGACTGTCTGTAGTCCGGAGCCTTCAGCGGCGGTCTGTAGTCCGGAGCCTTCAGCGACTGTCTGCAGTCCGGAGCCTCCAGCGACTGTCTGCAGTCCGGAGCCTTCAGCGACTGTCTGCAGTCCGGAGCCTTCAGCGACTGTCTGCAGTCCGGAGCCTTCAGCGACTGTCTGCAGTCCGGAGCCTTCAGCGACTGTCTGTAGTCCGGAGCCTTCAGCGACTGTCTGCAGTCCGGAGCCTCCAGCGACTGTCTGCAGTCCGGAGCCTTCAGCGACTGTCTGTAGTCCGGAGCCTTCAGCGGCGGTCTGCAGCCCGGAGCCTTCAGCGACTGTCTGCAGTCCGGAGCCTTCAGCGACTGTCTGTAGTCCGGAGCCTTCAGCGGCGGTCTGCAGCCCGGAGCCTCCAGCGGCGGCCTGCAGCTCGGAGCCTCCAGCGGCGGCCTGCAGCCCGGAGCCTCCAGTGGCGGCCTGCAGTACAGAACCTCCGGTGATGATCCTCGGTCCGGTTCCTTCGACGACGATCCACGGTTCGGAGCTTCCGGCGAAGATCCACTGTCTGCAGAGGGATCAGCAGGCGGAGTGGGGGCTACGCCCCGAACCGGAGCCGCCACCATGAGTAGATGCCTACCCGGACCCTCCCCTATAGGTTCAGGTTTGCGGCCGGGAGTCCGCATCTTTGGGGGGGGGGGGGGGTACTGTCGCGCCCTGATCTGAGAGAGCCGCTTTTCTCTGTTTGGTTAGGTCAGGGTGTGACATGGGGTGGGCATTCTATGTATCATATTTCTATGTTTTTTTTTCTTTGATTGGCCTGGTATGGGGTCCGATCAGAGACAGCTGTCTATCGTTGTCTCTGATTGGGAATCATACTTAGGCAGCCCTTTTTCCCTCCTTCAGTGTGGGATCTTGTTTTTGTCAGCTCAGTAAGCCTGCAGAACGTGACGGTCGTTTTTTCTTTGTTATTTTGTTTGAGTGTTCTGAGTTACAATAAATATGAACACGTACCACTCTGCACCTTGGTCTACTCCTTTTGACGATCGTCACAGCCATCTGGCAGAATGGGGTTCCCTCCCTCTGGGAGATCCCGGGATAATAAGTCATCGCAACTGCATGAGTAAGAACCCCGCGCACCTCTCTACGATCTATGATCCAGTCTGGGACTACTATATGAGAGGCATATAGCGGAGACATAACCTGTTAAGGCTGGGATACATGATATCCCGGGGTGAACATTGGGGAAGTGGCGAGACTATATACCCCCCAACAGGTGTTCTGATACTGCTGGAGGACAGCCGTAAGTTGTCCTTGTTCTTTTCATCTAATTCATGAGTCCATCCATCTGCTATTTCAAATGTTGTATTAGTTGCCTCATACTTGTCAGTCGCCTGGACAAGATGACCCTGCATATCTTTAATTTGAGCTTTATCTATTATACTCTTCTGTTGATAAAAAGCTGACATGAAAATGTTTGTATATTGAGCTTGCGATTTCTCAGTGATGTTATTGTGCCTACCACAACAGCATTTTTGAGTTTATTTGATTGGAATTTTCCCTCAGTAGGGAAATGCTGGCCAATTTGATCCAGTTTTCCCAAAAAACTTTACAATTATTCGAGCCGAATTGGTAGATTGCTTGTGTAACGATGTGCGCTGAGAGTCGGAAAGCAAGTACAGGGAGTGAATATTTAATAAATAAAAGGAACATAATACAAAAACAAGAAACACTAACAGCACACAGACATGAAACCAACAGAAATAATAACGCCTGGGGAAGGAACCAAAGGGAATGACAAAAATAGGGCAGGTAATCAAGGAGGTGATGGAGTCCAGGTGAGTGTCATTAGGCGCTGATGCGCATGACGATGGTGACAGGTGTGCGCAATAACCAGCAACCTGGTGACCTAGAGGCCAGAGAGGGTGCACTCGTGACAGTACCCCCTCCCCAACACACGGCCCCAGTCGCAGGACGCGGACCGGTCACCTCTGCTGAGGCGCTGGAACCTGTCGATCCAGCTGAGGTGCGGGATCATGGCGACCTAGAGTGCCGGAGAGAGAGCATACGTGACAGTGCCCCCGGCGTGCGGCTCCAGCCGCAGGACGCCAACCAAAGAGACGTCCCGCTGAAAAGCAGAAACCTGACTAAACGGCTGAGATGTAAGAGCCTGATGCGCCGGCTGAGACCTCCCCGGTTGCTTCAGCCGAGGCATGGGAGCCTATCGAGCCCGCTGAGGCATGGCAGCCTAATCGAACCGGCTGAGGCATGGGAGCCTATCGAACCCGCTGAGGCATGGCAGCCTAATCAAACCCGCTGAGGCATGGCAGGCAATCGATTCCGCTGAGGCATGGAAGCCTGTCGAGCCAGCTGAGGCATGGAAACCTGTCGAGCCAGCTGAGGCATGGGAACCTGTCGAGCCAGCTGAGGCAGGGGAACCTGTCGAGCCAGCTGAGGCAGGGGAACCTGTCGAGCCAGCTGAGGCAGGGGAACCTGTCGAGCCAGCTGAGGCAGGGGAACCTGTCGAGCCAGCTGAGGCAGGGGAATAAATAAACAGAACATAATACAAAACAGCACACAGACATGAAACAGAAACAATAACGCCTGGGGAAGGAACCAAAGGGAGTGACATAAATGGGGCAGGTAATCAAGGAGGTGATGGAGTCCAGGTGAGTGTCATTAGGCGCTGATGCGCATGGCGATGGTGACAGGTGTGCGCAATAATCAGTAGCCTGATGACCTAGAGGCTGGAGAGGGAACACACGTGACAGCTTGGTTTAGCTCATCCATGGCTTTATTAAACTTTCCTTCTTCTGGCTCCACTTTTAAAGGAGAATCGTAGCCATCGGTCGCCACTTCAATAGCTATTATTCCACGCTTCTCCGGACGGTTTCCAGGGGGTTTAGATATCCTCCCCCACGGCTCTAATACACGCCAATTGTAACAAATTTTCAGATAGTGATACCCACTTCCCGGAGAGTAGTTAATAAGGTATAGGTGCTTAATAATTTGGTCACAGGACTTTATTCCTTATATTAGAACCAAAACGAAAGTGTCTGCCAATTTATTACAGGAGAATATAGGTGACCTAATGTCTTATTCCAATGTCACGCCTCAAATATAACTGTTGTTGACAACACACATTACCAAAATTATCCACAGTTGTCTTCCTATTTCCACATAATCTGTCACGGTTCCCCTCACCAATCAGGCTAAAACCAAACTCTCTCTTTATTGCTACTGCTAATACACACATCATGTTCAAACAACTTTCGAATATCTTCTTGCTTTTCTAACTATAAATGTGGCTCTCCCCCTGAACACGCTGTATCTGCAGTGCTCCAGTCTAACCTATTAGGGGGCTAAACCCTCCTGAACACGCGGTATCCGCAGTGCTCCAGTCTAACCTATTAGGGGGCTAAACCCTCCTGAACACGCTGTGGCCGCAGTACTCCAGTCTAACCTATTAGGGGGCTAAACCCTCCTGAACACACTGTGGCCGCAGTGCTCCAGTCTAACCTATTAGGGGGCTAAACCCTCCTGAACACGCGGTATCCGCAGTGCTCCAGTCTAACCTATTAGGGGGCTAAACCCTCCTGAACACGCGGTATCCGCAGTGCTCCAGTCTAACCTATTAGGGGGCTAAACCCTCCTGAACACGCTGTGGCCGCAGTGCTCCAGTCTAACCTATTAGGGGGCTAAACCCTCCTGAACACGCTGTGGCCGCAGTACTCCAGTCTAACCTATTAGGGGGCTAAACCCTCCTGAACACACTGTGGCCGCAGTGCTCCAGTCTAACCTATTAGGGTGCTAAACCCTCCTGAACACACTGTGGCCGCAGTGCTCCAGTCTAACGTATTAGGGGGCTAAACCCTCCTGAACATGCTGTGGCCGCAGTGCTCCAGTCTAACCTATTAGGGGACTAAACCCTCCTAGGCACGCAGTGCCTACAGTGCCTAGTCCTACCAGTAGTATTTACAGTGGGCCTACTAAATAAACTCAGACTTTTTTAGGTCCATATCCTATAATTGTTCAGCCTACGATTCTCATCTCCCCAAGATGTCAGAATTAGTGCTAGCAGGTGTAGGAACTGTGCCTACCTTGTTTCTGGTGCCGGCTTCTGTTTCACTGATTCAGATTCTGTAGTTCGAATGTAAATTGTGGTGAACCCTGCTTCTAAATAAACAGTAAAAAACTCACGGACGACTAGTAAAGCTCAAAACAAGTTTATTCACCCACTGGGTCACACAGCTGCATAAGACAAAGACATATTCCCACCAGCACAAGTATATATACCCCAATTTAGGTGAAGTCTCCTCCTTCCCTCTAAACATATTTATTGCTAGGCAGGAATTTACGTGATATTTTTGGGTTGTAAACTGGATACGCAGAATGATGGAAATGTTTGAAATGTTAATAATAAAAACTGTTCCTTTTCCCTTAATGTGCCCTGACCTCAGCCCCCATTCCTCACTAATCCACAGCTATCCACCCTTATCAGTGACCGCAACCATGTGATTGCCTTTCCCTTACTCAGTAACATTCCATAGCCCCTGGCTCAAATCTAACCTTAAACTGACCCCACCATATACATTCCTCCTATAGATAACCATTAATTTCTGGTGTAGAAACCAGACTGTGGCCCTTCTCCTTTCCATTGGATACCTAATATCTAACAATAACATGTTCTGACAGAATGTAAACTCTCTGCATTCCTCTCTCTCCCTCAGTAACATGGACGATGATATTTCAAGTTTAGAAGACCGAACCCATGACACCTCATGGCTTGGTTATTGTCTGACATGCACTGTCAACTGTGGGACCTTATATAGACAGGTGTGTGCCTTTCCAAATCATGTCCAATCAATTGCATTTACCACAGGTGGACTCCAATCAAGTTGTAGAAAAATCTCAAGGATGCTCAATGGAAACAGGATGCACCTGAGTTAAATTTCGAGTCTCACAGCAAAGGGTCTGAATACTTACAGTTGAAGTCGGAGGTTTACATACACCTTAGCCAAATACATTTAAACTCAGTTCTTCACAATTCCTGACATTTAATCCTAGTAAATATTCCCTGTCTTAGGTCAGTTAGGATCACCACTTTATTTTAAGAATGTGAAATGTCAGAATAATAGTAGAGAGAATGATGTATTTCAGCTTTTATTTCTTTCATCACATTCCCAGTGTGTCAGAAGTTTACATACACTCAATTAGTATTTGGTAGCAATGCCTTTAAATTGTTTAACTTGGGTAAAACGTTTCGGGTAGCCTTCCACAAGCTTCCCACAATAAGTTGGGTGAATTTTGGCCCATTCCTCCTGACAGAGCTGGTGTAACTGAGTCAGGTTTGTAGGCCTCCTTGCTCGCACACGCTTTTTCAGTTCTGCACAAAAATGTTCTAGTATTGAGGTCAGGGCTTTGTGATGGCCACTCCAATACCTTGACTTTGTTGTCCTTAAGCCATTTTGCCACAACTTTGGAGGTATGCTTGGTGTCATTGTCCATTTGGAAGACCCATTTGCGACCAAGCTTTAACTTCCTGACTGATGTCTTGAGATGTTGCTTCAATATATCCACATAATTGTCCTTCCTCATGATGCCATCTATTTTGTGAAGTGCACCAGTCCCTCCTACAGCAAAACACCCCCACAGCATGATGCTGCCACCCCCGTGCTTCACGGTTGGGATGGTGTTCTTCGGCTTGCAAGCCTCACCCTTTTTCCTCCAAACATAACAACGGTCATTATGGCCAAACAGTTATATTTTTGTTTCATCTGACCAGAGGACATTTCTCCAAAAAGTAAGATCTTTGTCCCCATATGCATGTGCAAACCGTGGTCTGGCTTTTTTTTATGGCGGTGTTGGAGCAGTGACTTCTTCCTTGCTGAGCGGCCTTTCAGGTTAGGTCAATATAGGACTCGTTTTACTGTGGCTATAGATACTTTTGTACCTGTTTCCTCCAGCAACTTCACAAGGTCCTTTGCTGTTGTTCTGTGATTGATTTTCACTTTTCGCACCAAAGTACGTTCAGCTCAAGGAGACAGAACGCGTCTCCTTCCTGAGCGGTATGACGGCTGCGTGGTCCCATGTTGTTTATACTTGCGTACAATTGTTTGTACAGATGAACATGGTACCTTCAGGCATTTGGAAATTGCTCCCAAGGATGAACAAGACTTGTGGAGGTCTACAATTTATTTTCAGAGGTCTTGGTTGATTTCTTTTGATTTTCCCATGATGTCAAGCAAAGAGGCACTGAGTTTGAAGGTAGGCCTTGAAATACATCCACAGGTACACCTCCAATTGACTCAAATTATGTCAATTAGCCTATCAGAAGCTTCTAAAGCCATGACATCATTTTCTGGAATTTTCCAAGCTGTTTAAAGGCACAGTCAACTTAGTGTATGTAAACTTCTGACCCACTGGAATTGTGATACAGTCAATTATAAGTGAAATAATCTGTCTGTGAACAATTGTTGGAAAAATTACTTGTGTCATGCACAAAGTAGATGTCCTAACCGACTTGCCAAAACCATAGTTTGATAACAAGACATTTGTGGAGTGGTTGAAAAACAAGTTTTAATGACTCCAACCTAAGTGTATGTAAACTTCCGACTTCAACTGTACCTTGCGAAACAACAGCTTTCTATCCCTCTCAATTTTGCATTCTTCTGTGTCTTCTGTCCGTGTCTACCCTACACTAACCTAAAGTAGCAGGCTAAAAGAAACACACAGACTGGCGAGTAATGGATTATGGTCATGATAGTTATTAACTACCACGTTTTCCGCGCTAAACTATGTAGATAGAATTTTGTCCTGTTGGAAACTATAACTCCCTAGTAAATAGCACAGTTCAGGCTGATCTGATTTATCTCACGAGAAACTATGAAATGTGTGCATTGAGCTCAAAGAACAGAAACGAAGGAAATGGAATTCAAATAATTGAACCGATGCTGGTCAATTAGTTGTTTAAAAAACGGAAAATAACCAACATTTCAGTTAATCGCTCAGCACTAGTCTCAGTGAACCAAGGAACATTCTCTAGCCAGCTCCTGAGACATCAATCATTCTACTCCCCCCCCCCCCCCCCCCCCCAAGGGCCTTCAGCATTCAGTCACTCACTCAGGCATGCAAAAGTTGGCCAGCAAACCTCTCACCTCTGCCCACAACTGATATGGACACAGAGTAATTCATGCACTTCTGTTGAAGCCCACTAAATTCTGAGGGTCCAAATTAACTCTCGGCTCCAGCCCTAGGAGAACAGTCCTCTGCTTTATTACATACTTGGCAGTTGCAGTATATAATTTCGCTGGTCCCTCTCTTTTTATATACTGGCCAAATAACTCTGACGGCAAGAATGCAGTTTTAGACCATCAGCAGACAACGCAGTGCCAAATGTCTTCTCATCTCTCGACTTTGATCGTCCAACAGGGAAATTTGGATCCTAAAACTAACAGCAAGTTCAGTCTGTTCTTGTTTACATACAAACAGTTGCAGTGAAATTTAGTTACATGAAGCTCAATGGACAGGAAGTATTGTTTAGTCATTCAACTCACAGAAACTGTTCCCCAGTTTCCTAGGCAACTAGCAAGGCCACAGAGGCTTGGTTGGTGACTCTGTTTGTTGATATTGTAGGCTGAGGTGACGGGGGATATGCTGTTGTCATTTCAATTTTCAGGAGGAACTTGAAAATACGATTGGTTTGATGTTGAAATGTAATTAAATTTCAAATGCATGTCCATCATTGTGTCACACGATACTTATGATTCTTTGTCATGTGTCAGCTGCCAAACCTTGTCTCCTTTGGGCATTGAATGCAAGCCACAAAATCCTAATATCACTACATCTTGATAATACTTAATTATCAGTCATTTACGACAATTTGGTCTGCAGTTTTACAGCTGTGTTCACATTAAGATCATGCAAAGTGTCTTTAGTTTTATTATCAATCTCAAGTGATTGTACTGTTCGCATAATGAACATTGTCATCTGAGAAACACATCCCACAGGGCACCCACGTAATTTCAACATTGAAATTTGGGTAATATTTGGTTTTGACGTTGATCAATGAGATTTCAACCTTTATTCACCCACTCAGAAAGACAGAAGTTAGTTGAATTCCCAATGTGTTATCACTATGCTTCAATCATCTAAAGCGCAACCAAATTCCAATGGAAAAACTAGTTCTGATTTTTTGGTTAAGTTGTCATTTAAATGTGTCATCACTGTGCTTTCAACCATTTAAAAGCATAACAATGTCAGATATTTTGTATTTATACAACAACATTACAATACAAGTACATAGTGTAAGTGATCAATGCTGTTTGAGATTCTGCACAGATTATTATAGCAATTGTTAAGATCTACACAGACCTGCAACATTTGCATGCTATCTTGAACATAAACGCCTTCTATGATTACGTACGAAAACATTTATAGTTTCAGTAACCGCTAAATGTGGCCATGGATGTGTTTGTATTTATTCTGGATCCCCTGTGGTCTGCAAAAATTAAGGTAGTTATACAATTTTAAAAACATTACAATGCATTCATAACAGATTTCACAACCCACTACGTGTGTGCCCTCAGGCCCAGACTCCACTACCACATATCTACAACACAAAATCCATGTGTGTGTATAGTGCGTATGTTATCGTGTGTGTATGCATGTGTCTGCACCTATGTTTGTGTTGCTTCACAGTCCCCGCTGTTCCATAAGGTGAATTTGTATCATTTTAAAAAATCCATCAGTTACCTGATGTGGAATAGAGTTTCATGTGGTCATGGCTCTATGTAGGACTGTGCGCCTCCCATAGTCTGATCTGGACTTGGGGACTGTGAAGAGACATCTGGTGGCTTGTCTTCTGGGGTATGCATGGGTGTCTGAGCTGTGTGCTAGTCCTTCAAATAGAAAGCTCGGTGCTTTCAGCGGGTCAATACCTCTCACAAATGGGCTGGGCTTGGGGACAGGGAAAGATGGCGCCGACAGATATGGTAGCTCTGCTTCTAGCTCCTAAGCAACTTTGCAGTATTTTGTTTTTTTACAAGCATTTCGCTACACCCGCAATAACATCTGCTAAATATGTGTATGTAACCAAGAAAATGTTATTGTAGTGATGAAGTAGTGATGAAGTCACTCTACTCCACTTTGAGCCAGGAGAGATTGACATGCATAATGTTTCCTATCTGTGTACATCCAAGGGCCAGCCGTGCTGCCCTGTTCTGAGCCAATTGCAATTTTCCTAAGTCCCGCTTTGTGGCACCTGACCACACGAATGAACAGTAGTCCAGGTGCGACAAGACTAGAGCTTGTAGAACCTGCCTTGTTGATAGTTCTGTTAAGAAGTTAGAATAACACTTTATTATGGACAGACTTCTCCACATCTTAGCTACTGTTGTATCAATATGTTTTGACTATGACAGTTTCCAATCCAGGGTTACTCCAAGCAGTTTAGTCACCTCAACTTGCTCAATTTCCACATTATTTATTACAAGATTTAGTTGAGGTTTAGGATTTAGTGACTGACTTGTCCCAAATACAATGCTTTTAGTTTTTGACATATTTAGAACAAATGTATTCCTTGCCACCCATTCTGAAACTAACTGCAGCTCTTTGTTAAGTGTTGCAGTCATTTCAGTCGCTGTAGTAGCTGACGTGTATAGTGTTGAGTCATCCGCATACATAGACACACTGGCTTCACTCAAAGCCAGTGGCATGTCATTAGTAAAGATTGAATAAAGTAAAGGGCCTAAACAGCTACCCTGGGAAATTCTGGAGAGGCTTCCATTAACTTCCTTGGGCAAGCGTCCCACCCTAGTCAACAGCCAGTGGAATTGCGTGGCGCGAAATACAAATACCTCAAAAATGATATAACTTCAATTTCTCAAACAAATGACTATTTTACACCATTTTAAAGACAAGACTCTCGTTAATCTAACCACATTGTCCGATTTCAAAAAGGCTTTACAGCGAAAGCAAAACATTAGATTATGTCAGGAGAGTACCCTGCCAAAAATACAGTGTAATCACACAGCCATTTTCAAAGCAAGCATATATGTCACAAAAACCAAAACCACAGCTAAATGCACAACTAACCTTTGATGATCTTCATCAGATGACACTCCTAGGACATTATGTTATACAATACATGCATGTTTTGTTCAATCAAGTTCATATTTATATCAAAAAACAGCTTTTTACATTAGCATGTGATGTTCAGAACTAGCATACCCACTGAAAACTTCCGGTGAATTTACTAAATTACTCATGATTAACGTTCACAAAATACATAACAATTATTTTAAGAATTTTAGATACAGAACTCCTTTATGCAATCGCGGTGTCAAATTTTAAAATAGCTTTTCGGCGAAAGCACATTTTGCAATATTCTGAGTACATAGCCCGGCCATCACAGGCTAGCTATTCAGACACCCGCCAACTTCGGGGCTCATTAAACTCAGAATTACTATTAGAAAAATTGGATTACCTTTGCTGTTCTTCGTCAGAATGCACTCCCAGGACTTCACTTCAACAACAAATGTTGTTTTGGTTCCAAATAATCCATAGTTATATCCAAATAGCTCCGTTTTGTTCGTGCGTTCAGGTCACTATCCGAAGGGTGATGGGCGAGCGCTTTTCGTGACAAAAAATGTCAAAATATTCCATTACCGTACTTCGATGTCACAGTATCTAACGAAGGTGGCGCCCCTCCTCGGTCGGGCGGCGCTCGGCGGTCGTCGTCGCCGGCCTATTAGCTGCCACCGATCGTTGTTTCTGTGTCTTTTGGTTTTGTCTGTCTATCCCGCACCTGTTTTGTGTTTGTCATTAGTGGGGGGTTATTTAGTGTGTATTTTCAGTTGGGGTTCTCGTGCGGGATTGTTTATTGTCCACTCAGGACAGTTGCGAGTGTAAGCTGTTAGTGTCCATTATATTGCCGGGCTGCGCCCCGTACACTTTTTTTTTCAGTGCGCTTATTTTGGGAATGTGTTTTCCCCTGGCGGACTTCGCCACGCGCCCTGTGCCCTACGGCTATTGCGTTTGCTACTATTATTAAAACACAGTTGCTCCGGCCCTCTGTCTCCTGCTCCTGATTCCACATCTCCACTGGTCCTAGACAGCCGTGACATTCGAAGCATGTCAAACGCTGTTTAAAATCAATTTTTATGCGATTTTTCTCGTAAAATAGCGATAATATTCCAACCGGGCGACGTTGTATTCATTCAAAGGCTGAAAGAAAAAAATGGAGAATTCTCATGAACGCGCATCTCCAGTGTCACTGTTCCAAGGTTGACCACTCACAAATTCTCCTGCTGTTCTTCGCCCAGAGACAGCAGACTTTACACTTTCTGGCGCCTTCTGAGAGCCAATGGAAGCCTTAGAAAATGTCACGTTACAGCAGAGATTCTGTATTTTCTATAGAGATGCAACTGAAGGACAACAAATTGTCAGACAGGGCACTTCCTGTATGGAATCTTCTCAGGTTTTGGCCTGCCATATGAGTTCTGTTATACTCACAGACACCATTCAAACAGTTTTAGAAACTTTAGAGTGTTTTCTATCCAAATCTACTATATTATATGCATATTCTCGTTTCTGGGCAAGAGTAGTAACCAGTTTTTACCCGGCCGTGCAAATACTGCCCCCTAGCCCCAACAGGTTTAAAAGAACACCCTCTGTGTTCTGTTAGACAGGTAACTCTTTATCCACAATATAGCAGGGGGTGTAAAGCCATAACTAACGTTTTTCCAGCAGCAGACTATGTGCCGGCTGCGCCGGTTCCGGACTGAAGGGCAACTCTGGCTGCGCCGGTTCCGGACTGGAGGGCGATTCTGGCTGCGCCGGTTCCGGACTGGAGGGCGACTCTGGCTGCGCCGGTTCCAGACTGGAGGGTGACTCTGGCGGTTCTGGACTGTAGGCCGTCTCTGTCGGTTCCGGACTGTAGGCCATCTCTGTCGGTTCCGGACTGTGGGCCGTCTCTATCGGCTCCAGACTGTGGGCCGTCTCTGTCGGCTCCGGACTGTGGGCCGTCTCTGTCGGCTCCGGACTGTGGGCCATCTCTGTCGGCTCCGGACTGTGGGCCATCTCTGCTGGCTTCGGACTGTGGGCCATCTCTGCTGGCTCCGGACTGTGGGCCGTCTCTGCTGGCTCCGGACTGTGGGCCATCTCTAGACGGGGTATTGTCGCCGGAAGCTCTGGACGGGGCACTGTTGCCGGACACTCTGGATGGGGCACTGTTGCCGGACACTCTGGATGGGGCACTGTTGCCGGAAGTCCTGGACAGGAAATGCACACTGGAAGCCTGATGCGTGGGGCTGGTACTGGAGGTACCAGACTGGAGACACGCACCCCAAGGCTAGTGTGAGGAGCGGGAACAGGACGTACTGGACTGGGCTGACGCACTGGAGGCCTGGTGCGTGGTGCTGGCTTTGGAGGCGCCAGACTGGAAACACGCACCTCAGGGCTAGTGCGAGGAGCGGGAGCAGGACGAACTGGACTGTGCTGACGCACTGGAGGCCTGGTGCATGGTGCTGGCTTTGGAGGCGCCAGACTAGGGACACGCACCACAGGGCTAGTGCGAGGAGCAGGAGCAGGACGAGCTGGACTGGGCTGACGCACTGGAGGCCTGGTGCGTGGGGCTGGCTTTGGAGGCACCAGACTGGAAACACGTACCTCAGGGCTAGTGCGAGGAGCGGGAGCAGGACGAACTGGACTATGGGTAAGCACTGGAGGTCTGGAGCGCACAGCCTGCACAACCCTTCCTGGCTGAGTGCTTCATGTAGCCTGGCCACGCTGAGGAGCTTCCACTGATCGCACCGGCCTTTGAATGCTTCTTCTCACTACAGTGCGCATTTCCCCATAGCTCGGTGCTTTCTTGACTCGATGCATAATAAGCACGAGGAGTTGGTTCAGGTCTATTGCCTGACTCTGCCCAACTCCCCGTGTGCCCCCCCCCCCAACATTTTTTTGGGGGCTGCCTCTCAGGCTCCAGTAGCTCCCGTAACTTGTCCTCCCATAATTGCCGTTCCTTCTGCCAGGTCCATCCTTCAGGCCGGTGCTCCAATCCCCGCTGCTTGGTCATCTTGTCGTGGGTGGTTCTGTAACGGCCGTCGAAGGGACTAGACCAAGGCGCAGCGGATTGAGTGCTCATTTTTAACTTTTATTGAACACGTAAACAAAACAAGAAACGAATGACAGCTTAACAGTTCCGTCAGGTGCAAAACACTAGACTGAAAACAACCACCCACAAACACAAGCTGAAAAACCTCTACTAAATAGGACCTCCAATCAGAGGCAACAAGAAACAACTGCCTCCAATTGAACGTCAAACAAAAACCCTAAACATAGAAATAGAAAAACTAGACACGGACATAGAAATATACTAACATAGAACATAAACCAAAAACCCCGAAACACATAAAACAAACACCCCCTGCCACGCCCTGACCAAACTACAATAACAAACAACCTCTTTTACTGGTCAGGACGTGACAATTGGTGCATGCTTATTAGTAACTGGGATAAGCATTTCATAAATGTGTCAAGTGCAACGTCTGTTTGCTCCTCATTACACACCATGGACCAACAAATATTTTTTACATCAACAACATACAAAACTTATTGCAGGACCTCTTATACACTATATTAGGCCCAGCCTTTGGAACTTTGATTTTCCTAGATATGGCTACTTTATTGTGATTACTACATCCGATGGATCTGGATACTGCTTTCAAGCACATTTCTGCAGCATTAGTAAATATGTGATCAATACATGTTGATGATTACTTCCCGTGCTGTTTGTAACTACCCTGGTAGGTTGACTGATAACCTGAACCAAGTTGCAGGCACTGGTTACAGTTTGAAGATTTTTCTTGAGTGGGCAGCATGATGAAAGCCAGTCAATATTTAATATCACCCAGAAAATATACCTCTGTTGATATCACATACATTATCAAGCATTTCACACGTTATCCAGATACTGACTGTTAGCACTTAGGGGTCTATAGCAACTTCCCACAAGAATGGGGTTTAGGGGAGGCAGATGACCCTGTAGCCATATTACTTAAACAGTATTTAACATGAGATCCTCTCTTACCTTTACAGGAATATGGTTCTGAATATAAACAGCAACACCTCCACCACTGGCATTTCTGTATTTTCGGTAAATGTTATAACCTTGTATTGCTACCACTGTATCAAAGGTATTGTCTAAGTGAGTTTCAGAGATAGCCAGAATATGAATGTCATATGTTACTAGCAAGTTATTCATTTTTATGAACCTTGTTTCTTAAGCTACATGTATTACTCATTTTCTGGTTGAATAAAACTGTTACATTAGTTTGTAAGATAACTTTAGACTGTTTACTGTATTACAAAAGTAATATTGAATTGTGTTTGGTTGACAATGCAAACAAATATCAAAAGTTAAAGGAGATATATGTAATGCCTGGGTAGTTTCATCTGAGCCACAGGCTTAAACGGTCAAAGAGGAGTAGCGTCTATAATAAAAGTCTAAGGCCATTTAAATGAATTGGGTTGTATGCAAAGAAATCCTGAAATCAGCATTTATCAGGATCTGTGCTATGCGGAATCCTTGGGACGTCGCTACCTCATTGAAATTGAAATTTTAAATGGTTAAGGTAAGGGTTAAGGTAAGGGTTAGGGTAAGGGTTAGGGTTTAGGGTAGGGAAGTCCCAAAGATCCCGGATGGAACTGACAATCTTATCAGTGCTTAATGATGTCAAAGTCTATATTATGAAGCCATTTCTCAAGGATTTTGTTCTTTAGATTTAACGATATAAGATCAAATAAACCCTTAGATGACTCGAGACAAGAAATTGACCTCCGGAAGTCCTCCAAATCTTTCTTCTGTATACACAACAATCCTTTATGAATCATAATCTTTTTGTTTTGTTTAGAATAATACGCTTGGAAGAGAAAGGATATGTCACAAAGAGGAATACCTGGGAGCAAGAAATGCATAAAACAGAGTAGATTGGAGTTTTGTATAATATGGATGGGGTTTACTCATACATACATGCAGTATTATTCAATATTTGTTTCCCCAGACAACATGCATGTGGCCCTTTAGATGCACCCACAGTAGAAAAAAACGAGGCTACTGCAGTAGCAATGAATTGTCAGTCACCAGGTGAGCCCTGCTATCATGGGACAGCGGGCATGTCACTGCACTGTAGATTATGTGTCAATTGCAGTGAGCGGGTTAACAAATACTATAGTTTCACTGGAATTTGTGGGAGAAATTATGTTTTCTGAAGCTTTCCAGTCATCCACTTGCATTTGAACTCAAAACAATTATTCGGTAGACATTGTGGCAGAACTGTCTTGGAACCATATGTGTGTATATTTGCATTATGGATGAAAATATAGTCCATGCCTTCTATTACTTCATAGTGCATTATAATTACCTAATATTATGATCATTATAAATGTACACTTGTTATATGAAAAGCCTATGAAAATGTATAAATGCATATAATGCATTCACAATACTTGAATTCTGCCTCGAACAAATGTGAAGACAAATGCTTTCAATTCTTCACACTGTGGCATGTGGATTGGTATGGTTCGGTGAACCACGCTCACATGCAGAGTAATCTTACCTGAGACCTAAATGGCTAGTCTTTAGCTCTGTGGGATATTCAACGCCCGGCCGGGTCACATAGACATTGGGCGTCCTACTAAATGCATTTTGTGAGATTCGACACCCGGTCAGTCGCATTATACACTGAGTGTCCTGCTAAATACATTGTGTGAGCTTTGATTGAGGTAATTCCGCTGAGCTATTGCCTGGGGGAAGTAGTCTAAACCTGCATTGGCAGCTTTCTCACTTGCAGGACGCCAGTGGTGACAGATATGTGAAGCTGCAGACGTTCCCTGATTATAGGCTTGGGCAATAATCAGCTTGGTGGAGTCGTGCTCTGCTTTGCTCACCCTCTCATTTCTACTGGCTTACCCTCTGTGTAAGATTACTCCCACCGTTGATTCTCTGGAGATTCAGATCCATCCGTTAACGTCACTATGATATTGAGTGCAAATACTCTATCTGTGATAGAAAATCAAATGGAACCGAGAAAGAGAACTCATTAGTCAGTGGGTGGGTGGGTGCGTGTGTGGGTGGGTGGGTTGTTTGAAGGGGGGATTGCGACTGCACTAATGTTGCTGTAAATTGTGAATGTTGACATTTGTGCATTCCCATTATGTTTGACAGTTAAAGAAATAGTTCACTCCAAAATCAAGGTTTGTCAAACATTTTCAGACCTCCAAAGTGGTCTAATGTTGAGATAAGTCCATGTCCTATGCCATCTGTTGTATAGATCCAGCTCTATAACTCAATCCCAAATGAATGGGAAAGATTGACACCGTACAATTTACTCATATTAGACGGTGCCTATCTCTCCCATTCATTTGTGGTCACAGGATCTACACAGCAGATGGAATGGGGGGTGAAGCGTGGACTCATCTCAACATTAGACCTCTGTGGAGGTCTAAAACATTTTAAATGACCACTTTGGAAATCTGAAAAACGTCACACAAACTTCAGGGATAGTAAAGAGAGTTTCCTGTTCTGGGTGCTTGGCAAGCAGGCTGCAGTTCAAATGTAAATAAAAAGGAGAAAGCACAAGACATGAATCAGAGGCATCAACCAGCAATAGAAACATTGTAGTTGGAAGATACTGTGTCCAAATGGCTGTAACTGTATCTAAATTTCCTCAAATTAATACAATACATTTATATATGTTTTAATATTTGAAGTTTATCTATAAATTGGTGAATAAGAATAACACATTCTCTGTTTATAAGGGTCCCATAGAAATTGGAATTAGTCTGGAAGATGTTTCAGATAAACAACTGAACAATCACATCTAATGTGAATGGAGATGCAATGAACCATACACTTTTGCTACATTTTGCAATGACAGATAGCATCTGTCAACATAGGCTGTATCTCCTCTGTAGTGCGATGGATATGGCAGGGCTTGGAAACTATCACGGATTACAAAGTGAAACCCAGCCGTGAGCTGCCCAGCGACGTGAGCCTACCACACAAGCTAAATGCCTTCTATGCTCACTTTGAGGCAAGCAACACTTAACCATGCATGAAAGCACCAGCTGTTCTGGACGACTGTGTGATCTCACTCTCCATAGCCAATGTAAAACCTTTGAACAGGTTAACATTCACAAGGCCGCGGGATACCAGGATGCATACTCAGAGCGTAATCAGCTGGCAAGGGTCTTCCCTGACATTGTCAATCTCTCTCTGACCCGGTCTGTAATAACAATTGTTTCAAGCAGACCACCATAGTCCTCGTGCCCAACAACGCATAAGTAAGCTGCTTAAATGACTATTGCCCAGTAGCCCTCACATCTACAGTACCAGGTAAAAGTTCGGACACACCTACTTATTCAAGGGTTTTTCATTATTTTATACATTGTAGAATAGTGAAGATATCAAAACTATGAAATAACACATATAGAATCATGTAGTAACCAAAAAAGACAACAAATCTAAATATATTTTATATTCTTCCAAGTAGCCACCTTTTGCCTTGATGTCATGGTCTTGGAAATGAGCGGACCAAGGCGCAGCGTGAGTATAGTTCCACATATTTATTTAAGTGAAACTAACAAAACAAAATAACAAAACTTACAAAGACCGTGAGGACGTACTGCCCAAACACACAAACAAACAATCAATATCCCACAAAACACAGGTGGGGAAATAGCTACCCAAATATGGTTCCCAATCAGAGGCAACGATAAACAGCTGCCTCTAATTGGGAACCACATTAGCACCAACATAGAAATAGATATACTAGATCACCCCCTAGTCACGCCCTGACCTACTACACCATAGAGAACCAAGGGCTCTCTATGGTCAGGGTGTGACACTTGATGACAGCTTGGCATTCTCTCAATCAGCTTCATAAGGCAGTCACTTGGAATGCATTTCAATTAACAGGTGTGCCTTGTTAAAAATTAATTTCTGGAATTTCTTTGCTTCTTAAAACCTGTTGTGGATAGGGGGCAGTATTTTCACGGCCGGATAAAAAACGTACCCGATTTAATCTGGTTACTACTCTTGCACAGAAACTAGAATATGCATGTAATTAGTAGATTTGGATAGAAAACACTCTAAAGTTTCTAAAACTGTTTGAATTGTGTCTGTGAGTATAACAGAACTCATATGGCAGGCAAAAACATGAGAATATTCCATGCAGGAACTGACCTGTCTGACAATTTGTAGTCCTTCTGTTGCATCTCTATCAAAATTACAGCATCTGAGCTGTTACGTGACACTTTCTAAGGCTTCCATTGGCTCTCTAAAGCCTTCAGAAAGCGGATTGACGCGTCTCCTGTCTCTGGGCAGATAACAGGAGCAGAGTTTGTCAGTGGTCTGCCTGGGGACAGAGAGACTGGAGATGCGCATTCACGAGACCTCGCCATTTTTTTCTTTCCCTCTTTGAATGAATACAACGTTGTCCGGTTGGAATATTATCGCTATTTTACGAGAAAAATAGCATAAAAATGTGTTTTAAACAGCGTGTGACATGCTTCTAAGTACGGTAATGGAATATTTTTACATTTTTTGTCTGGAAATGGATAGAGACCTGAACGCACGAACAAAACTGAGCTATTTGGATATAACTATGGATTATTTGGAACCAAAACAACATTTGTTGTTGAAGTAGAAGTCCTGGGAGTGCATTCTGACAAAGAACAGCAAAGGTAATCACATTTTTCTAATAGTAATTCTGAGTTTAGTGAGCCCCGAAGTTGGCGGGTGTCTGAATAGCTAGCCTGTGATGGCTGAGCTATGTACTCAGAATATTGCAAAATGTGCTTTCGCCGAAAAGCTATTTTAAAATCTGACACAATGGTTGCATAAAGGAGTTCTGTATCCATAATTCTTAAAATAATTGTTATGTATTTTGTCAACGTTTATGATGAGTAATTTAGTAAATTCACCTTAAGTTTTCAGTGGGTATGCTAGTTCTGAACATCACATGCTAATGTAAAAAGCTGTTTTTTGATATAAATATTAACTTGATTGAACAAAACATGCATGTATTGTATAACATAATGTCCTAGAAGTGTCATCTGATGAAGATCATCAAAGGTTAGTGCTGCATTTAGCTGTGGTTTTGGTTTTTGTGACATATATGCTTGCTTTGAAAATGGCTGTGTGATTATTTTTGGCAGGGTACTCTCCTGACATAATCTGTTTTGCTTTCGCTGTAAAGCCTTTTTGAAATCGGACAATGTGGTTGGATTAACGAGAGTCTTATCTTTCAAATGGTGTAAAATAGTCATATGTTTGAGAAATTGAAGTTATAGCATTTTTAAGGTTTTTGTATTTCGCGCCACGCTCTACCGTTGGATATTTGGCGAGGCGTTCCGCTAGCGACAATCCATCATTACTTTAAGACCAGTGACGGTTCTAGACCATTTCAACTGGGGGGGCCAAGCTGGGGCCAGTTGTACTGTTAGAGGTTCCAGTTACATTAGACGTTATTGTTGTCATATCGTTTTCTTCACTGCATTGCAGGCATTAGCTGGCAAAAGACCATGTTCATAATCATTCAACAATTTATTTGCATTCCCATTATAATTTTCATTTGCATTACATATTCAGTATCAGGTCACATCAACTGTATTCTCTGGTTTTTATGGTTTTTTTTGCAAAAAGATCAGCAAATTCATCTAGACTCAAGGCCTTTGCCCTCCTTGACTCAATACTTAACACACCTAAATTGCTTAATCTGTCATCTGACATTGTGGACCTGAGATACGTTATTTCATACTCCACATTTAGGGGGGCCACAACGGGGTCCAAAATTGTTGTCCCCCCCACAGAACTGCAAGTGTTTAAGACACAAAGGT
Source organism: Salmo salar (assembly GCF_965601325.2). Lineage (NCBI taxonomy): Eukaryota > Metazoa > Chordata > Actinopteri > Salmoniformes > Salmonidae > Salmo > Salmo salar. The sequence goes on from NC_138301.1 coordinate 88,935,142, forward strand.
CTCAATACGGAACATGTCAAGAACTTTGAAAGTCAAGTGCTATGATGAAACTGGTTCTCATGAGGAACACCATAGGAAAGGAAGAGTTACCTCTAATGAACATATCCTCTGCAGCAGAGTTACCAACCTCAGAAATTGCAGCACAAATAAATGCTTCACAGAGTTCAAGTAAAAGACACATCTCAACATCAATTGTTTAGAGACTGGTTGAATCAGGCATTCATGGTCGAATTGCTGCAAAGAAACCAATACTAAAAGGGCACCAATAAGAAGAAAAGACTTGCTTGGGACAAAAAACCTGAGCAATGGACATTAGACCGGTGGAAATCTGTCCTTTGGTCTGATGAGTTATAATTTGAGATTTTTGGTTCCAACCTCGTGTCTTTGTGAGAAACAGAGTAGGGGAACGGATGATCTCAGCATGTGTGGTTCCCACCTTGAAGCATGGAGGAGGTGGTTTGATGGTGCATAGCTACCACAGCATTCTGCAACAATACGCCATCCCATCTGGTTTGCACTTAGTGGGACTATCATTTGTACAATGACCCAACACACCTCCAGGGTATGTAAGGGTTATTTGACCAAGACAAAGAGTGATGGAGTGCTGCATCAGATTACATGGCCTCCATAATCACCCGACCTCAACCCAATTGAGATGGTTTGGGATGAGTTGGACAGCAGAGTGAAGGAAAAGCAGGCAATAAGTGCTCAGCATATGTGGGAACTCCTTTAAGACTGTTGGAAAAGCATTCCAGGGGAAGCTGGATGAGAGAATGCCAAGAGTGTGCAAAGCTGTCATCAAGGCAAAGAGTGGCTACTTTTTTGGTTATTACATGATTCCATGTGTGTCTTCACTATTATTCTACAATGTAGAAAATAATCTAAATAAAGAAAAATATTGAATGAATAGGTGTGTCCAAACTTTTGACTGGTACTGTATATCAATGAAATGATTTCCAAGGATGGTCATGGCTCACATCAACACCATCATCCCAGACCCACTCCAATTTGCATACTGTCCCAACAGATCCACAGATGACGGAATCTCTATTGCACTATACACTGCCCTCAGCCACATGGTCAAAAGGAATATCTACTGCATGTTAGAATGCTGTTCATTGACTACAGTTCAGCTTGTCCCCTCCAAGCTCATCACCAAACTCAGGACCGTGGGATTGAACACCTCCATCTGCAACTGGATCCTGGACTTCCTGACGGGTCACCCCCAGGCGGTGAGGGTAATTAACAACACATACCTTGCTGGGGCTGTAGTGGAACGGGTCAGGAGCTTCAAGTTCCTTGGTGTCCACATCACTAATGAATTAACATGGTTCACACACACACCAACACAGTTGTGAAGTGGGTACGTCAGTGCCTATTCCCCTTCAGGAAAGATTTGGCATGGATCCCCAAAAAGTTATACAGCTGCACCATTGAGAGCATCTTGACTGGCTGCATCACTGCTTAGTACGGCAACTGCAAGGCACCTGGCAGCAAGGTGCTACAGAGGGTAGTGAGTTTGGCGCAGTACATCACTGGGGCTGAGCTCGCTGCCATCCAGGATCTCTACACCAGGCGGTGTCAGAGGACGGCCCCAAAAAATTGTCCAAGACTCCAGCCACTCAAACCATAGTCTATTCTCTCTGCTACTTTTACTCATTTTTGTTATTCGTTATTCACTATGCATTTGTGCCTTGTGTCACTGTTGTTTGAAACTGTTGTTTGAAAAGTGTACTCATCCAAGTAAGTAAGCAATGAAACTTGATAGTATCCAATTATACTTAGAATTGACCCTTTGTTAAGCCCCCCCGTGGACAACATTTTCCCAGGAAGTGGAGACATCTAGGAGCAACAACCACTCAGCTCCGAAGTGGTAGGCCGCACAAGCTCACAGAACGGGACCACCGAGTGCTGAAACGCGTAGTGTGTAAAAATCGTCTGAATGAAAGCAAGTCCCCGCAGAAATATTCTAACATCTAGTGGAAAGCCTTCCCAGAAGAGTGGAGACTGTTATAGCAGCAAAGGGGTGACCGACTCCATATTAATGCAGACGAGCAGGTGTCCACATACTTTGGTCATGTAGTGTTTCTGAACGCTTACATTGAATGTCTTACTTCGACTGTCATATTTCCAACATAACCAAGAAGACCACAGGTATCACAAGACTTCAATGGTGCTGTAAAAAGGGCAACCTCATGTTTCTTCAGACTGCAGAGAAAATAACTAACATCATGGTGACGTAATATAGAAAGAGCATAAAGAATATCACAGTACAATCCTTCCATAGTGCATTCCTTTCATATCAGTGGGAAAGAAGTCTCTCGCATTGTTCACCAACATCAAGCACCAACACTGCATAACAGCAGGCATTGCATGTAACATATACAGTATAACGCACTCCATTCCACTTCTACAAGCCACAAAGTCTTGCATGGTCAGAAGCACGCAGAGCAAGTAATTGGTATCATGTTTTGGACACGGATGGACCAGTGCTGCTGGATAGAAGATAGTACGAAGAGAAACAGATGGTGGTTTTTATAACACATTTGTTTTGTGTTTGGTCACCCGTGCTGATGGCTATCACATCATGGAAGGTTCACGCAGGGTTCAGGCCTTTTTCCTCTCACTGAAATAGACAGCGCAGCAATAAGTCTCCGTTGCCTGATATTAACCCTTCGAAAGTACCTGGGTGCTCAAGAGATTATGCTAATCCTGCTAATCCTTGGCTGTTCTGACTCGGAACGTCCTTCGACTCGCAAGGTGTTCGCTGACACTCGGCAGAATCAAAGAGGACATTTGTCTAGGCGCAGATTGATGCTAAGTAAGCAGTGTCTGTGTTTTTTTTTTATGATTCACTCACGCTTTGCATTTGGCACTGGAAAGTCGTTTTGCGTTAATGTAATGCATCAGAGGTGGAGTCGTGATTTTAAAGGGGGCAAAAGTTCATCCCTACTGCGTGCCTAAACTTTCATTTCAGATTGATGCCTGAGTGTGGCAAACTGTTACTTCTTATCCAGCAAAGTGCTTTGCCAACTCACTGGCTTATTCTCAAAGGAAGTAGTTTGCATCAGTTCTTGTGTCTTTCATTACCGTTAATAAATATAAATGCAATTTATGGACTCTACCTCATGTTAATGACCTGATACATCTTTGAACATGCAATGTCTGAGCCGTCACCATCTTTCAACACAACAGCCTGTATGGTCACTTTGATTGAATGATTTGTTGAACTGAAAAGCCTGACCATGTCAAAATATATTTGCCTACAATGTAAGAAAAGCTACTTAGACAATCTACCTCGTCATTAGACAGTTGAGCCAAGTTTAGTACAGTATTAGTCAGGGGTCAGAGAGTTGAGGTCTATGTTAGGTTTACAGATGGGGCTTAACTAATCCGGAGGTAACCACAATGTCACCACCATGTGTGAAGTCAATCCAGTTAAACTAAGAATGCAAACCAGGTAACCTGTCTCCTTATTATGTTTATACTGAAGGTTGGGCTTCATGGCATGACGAATATTAGTGGGTCATTTCTATTCACACCATCTGTTGGCATAACCATTGTCTCATTTGTGTGTCTTCAACTAGATCCCTAAGAAACAGATTCCCAAGACACCAATTATTATTTAGTATAATTATTAGTATTTTCTGCAGTGCCCCAGTTTACAATAATCTGCACTATTACAAGAGGCTTTCAGTATTTCTCTTCATGTTTCCAAATAAAGCACATTTTTCTCATCACCCTGCTTACTATAGACCCTCTTGCTGTCCTTATTGTTTCTTGATTGAACTGGATGAGTACACCCCATAATCAAATTCAAAACATTGTTACCTGTCGTGTTGCTCGCCAACAGTTTCTGATTTTAACTTGGACCCTAGTTTATGATGTTTGATATATTTTTGATTATCACTTAAATTGTAAGCGTAGGACTGCTGGTAGTTTAGTGGCACCTACCTTCCCCAATTCAAAATTCGAAAGAAGTATTTAGGAAGTCGTTTCTCAAGAAACCCACAGAAAGAGCTTGTGGTCTCAACACGTCTAGTCATACCAAGCAGAAGCAACTACTACTTTGAAAGCTAACAAGATGTTTCCCTTTTATTTACCTCAGCACGGCATTCATTAAATTAAGTTTGTCTGTGTGTGTGTGCGCGTGTGGGGTGAACACAGAAAACACAGTATAGCTTAGGCCATGTTTATTTTGCAGGGAAGTGCTGTCACCGATCCGATCATGTTACAATACATACTTCCTGGATATGGCAGATTAGCATATCCAGACTTAATATATAGTTCTAAACCCCCACTTTATACTGTATGTTACAATGTATTACATGTTTAGAAATACCAGTCACAGAAAGTGCTCAAATTATTGATACAGTATACAGTGTCTTCGTAAAGTATTCAGACCCCTTGACTTTTTCCACATTTTGTTACATTACAGCCTTATTCTAAAATTGATTAAATAAAAAATCCCCAGCAAATCCCCAGCAAAAAAATCCCCAGCAATCTACACACAATGCCCCATAACGATAAAGCAAAAACAATAAATAAAAAAACAGAAATAACTTATTTACATAATTATTCAAACCCATTGCTATGAGACTCGACATTGAGCTCAGGTGCATCCTGTTTCCATTGATCATCCTTGAGATGTTTCTACAACTTGATTGGAGTCCACCTGTGGTAAATTCAATTGATTGGACATGATTTGGGAACCACACACCTCTCTATATAAGGTCCCACAGTTGACAGTGCTTGTCGGTGCAAAAACCAAGTCATGAGGTCGAAGGAATTGTCCGTAGAGCGCCGAGACAATTGTGTGTAGACACAGATCTGGGGAAGGGTACCAAAACATTTCTGCAGCATTGAAGGTCCCAAGAACACAGTGGCCTCAATCATTCTTGAATGGAAGAAGTTTGGAACCACCAAGACTATTCCTAGAGCTGGCCGCCCGGCCAAATTGATCAATCGGGTGAGAAGGGTCTTGGTCAGGGAGGTGACCAAGAACCTGATGGTCATTCTGACAGAGCTCTAGAGTTCCTCTGTGGTGATGGGAGAACCTTCCAGAAGGACAACCATCTCTGCAGCACTCCACCAATCAGGCCTTTATGGGAGAGTGGACAGACAGAAGCCACTCCTCAGTAAAAGGCACATGACAGCCCACTTGGAGCTTGCCAAAAGACACCTAGAGACTCAGACCACGAGAAGCAAGTTTCTCTGGTCTGATGAAACCAAGATTGGACTCTTTAGCCTGAATACCAAGTGCCTTGTTTGGAGGAAAACTGGCACCATCCCTACAGTGAAGCATGGTGGTGACAGCATCGTGCTGTGGGGATGTTTTTCAGCGGCAGGGACTGGGAGACTAGTCAGGATCAAGGCACAAATAAACGGAGCAATGTACGGACAGATTCTTGATGAAAACCTGCTCCAGAGTGCTCAGGACCTCAGACTGGGGTGAAGGTTCACCTTCCAACAGGACAATGACCCTAAGCACACAGCCAAGACAACACAGGAGTGACTTCGGGACAAGTCTCTGAATGTCCTTGAGTGGCCCAGCCAGAGCCCGGACTTGAACCCGATCGACACTCAACAGCAACACTCCCCATTCAACCTGACAGAGCCAAATACAGGTGTGCCAAGCTTGTAGCGTCATATCCAAGAAGACTCAAGGCTGTAATCGCTCTCAAAGGTGCTTCAACAAAGTAATGAGTAAAGGGTCTGAGTACTTTCCTAATGCACTGTATATACAGCTAACTGCCAAAGTAAAGGAAACACTTGAGTAATTGAGGGATACAAAATATTTTGAAAGCAGGTACTTCCACACAGGTGTGGTTCCTGAGTTAATTAAGCAATAAATTAATTAAATCAATAAAAAACATCCCATCATGCTTAAGGTAATATAAAAACAATGCCAGTTGCCCATTATTTTGGCCACCATGGCTAGAAATAGATATCTCAGTAACTTTGAAAGAGGGGTCTCAAAGGAGAATAGGGGGTTTAAAGGATGTGTGTTTCAGTTGCACTGAGTCAGCGTTTTCCACCACCATCAACAACAGAATATTCACATGGAGGAATGGTATCGCATCCCTCCAGACACTTGTAGAATCTATGCCAAGGTGGCATTGGTGGCTCTTGGTGGCCCAACACCCTATTAAGACACTTTATGTAGGTGTTTCCTTTATTTTAGTAGTTACTTGTAAATGGAAACTGAAGTCAATTCCAAAAGCAGTACATACACCTGGTAAATACTGTAGTTAGAATACTGGTGTTGCTCCACATAGAACAATATTCATAGAATTGTACTGTATATGCAGTTTGGATACTGATTTTGATACAGAGCACATTGACAACAGATCAATAATGACAATAGCACAGTGAAATTACAAATCTTAATGCGCATGTCAACTCAACAAAAACAAGCTTCCGAGTGCTGATGTGTCCATATGTACTGGCAAATTCATAAATCAAATGCGTATTAACATTGTAATACAGAGCGGGCTTTGAAAAGCAGGTCTGCCAGGACTGATAGTACCAAAGACAAGTAACTGACCGCAACACAATCAATTTATACTGAACAAAAATATAGAAACGCACCATGCAACGATTTCATTGATTTTACTGAGTTACAGTTCATATGAGGAAATCAGTCAATTGAAATAAATTCATTAGGCCCTAATCTATGGATTTCAAATTACTGTGAATGCAGATATGCATCTGTTGGTAAGATACCTAAAATCAATGGGACTCAGGATCTCGTCATGGGGTATTTTTGTGCATTCAAATTGCCATCAATAAAATACAATTGTGTTCGTTGTCCGTAGCTTATGTCTGCCCATACCATAACCCCACCTCCACCATGGGGCACTCTGTACACAACGTTGACATCAGCAAACCGCTCACCCACAAGGCGCCATACACATGATCTGCGTTTGTGACGTACTGCCAAATTCTCTAAAACAACGTTGGAGGCAGCTTATGGCAGAGAAATGAACATTCAATTCTCTGGCAACAGCTCTGGTGGACATTACTGCAGTCAGCATGCCAATTGCACGCTTCCTCAAAACATTACCTCAAAAAGCACTAATCGCTCAGCGCTATCTAAGACACATACCCCGGATGGTGCTAGGGGAACTGCTCCTGCTGTTTAACCTTGAAGAAATATGTATTTTTTTTCTGATTGGTTTCTATAAACTAGGCTACCGGTGAGCATTTCTTGTAGTGGACAACTATTTGGAGCTGTTACAAGGTCATTCATAATTTGCCTTTTTTTCAAGTAAATACATTAAGACAGCATTTCCAACTCGGTCCTGGGGACTCCAAGGGGTACATGTTTTGGTTTTTGCCCTAGCACTACACAGCTGATTCAAATAATCAGCTCATCATCAAGCTTTGATTATTTGAATCAGCTGTGTAGTGTTGGGGGAAAAAACAAAACGTGCACCCCTTGGGCTCTCCAGGACCGAGTTTGGGAAACGCTGCACTAAGAAATAAAGGGGAAACATATAGCGAACAGTAAATTCTCTGGCAACAGATCTGGTGGATATTCCTGCAGCCAGCATGCCAATTGCACGCTCCCTCAAAACTTGAGACATCTGTGGCATCTGTGTTGTGTGACAAAACTGCACATTTTAGAGTGGTCTTTTATTGTCCCCTGCACAAGGTGCACCTGTGTAATGATCATGCTGTTTAATCAGCTTCTTGATCTGTCAGGTGGATGGATTATCTTGGTTATGGATAAATGCTCACTAACAGGGATGTAAATACATTTGAGGGAAATAAGCTTTTTGTGCGTATGGAACATTTCTCTGATCTTTTATTTTAGCTCATGAAACATGGGACCAACACTTTACATGTTGCGTTTATATTTTTATTCAGTGTATGATGACAAATTCCCATCAATATCAGTTACTGGCCCAATGCTCTAATAAACATAATATCTAGCCTTTACCAAACACTGATGAACAATTCAATAATCCTGTTTGATGGTGCATGTAGTTTACATATCCCCACTGTATGTCACACTTAATGTTTACCAATACCATGACGAATCAATGAATGTGACTTCTTGCCCGTTGCATAGCAACGCAGGAGAATCTGGCAGGCTGTAAATGAAGATCCAATCTTTTTTACAACATGTACAGGTCAACCAGTAATCGGTTAATTCAATAAAGCTGTGCAAGGGGGACCTATGACGGTGGCCAGGGTTACGCAGAGTTCTGCATCCTCGCTATATTTATTACCCTCCTCTGTAGCTGCCTTCAATTCTGTGAAGACTTAATTACTCACTGTCAGAAGAACTGGGGGGACTGCTTTCTATTTATGATTTACAAGCAATCACCATGCGCGTAGGGCCGTAGACCCGCACGCAACAAAGGCAAGTCACTTACTTTAAAGCAAACTTCAATCAGATGCAGTCAAGCATTTGCTCCCATGATATTTCTGCTGAGCCCCTATCCAGTCTAATCCCAAATTACCTCTGGCTTGTAGATATGCACATCAATGTGGACTATAGTGTTTTACCGGCTCCTGACGATGTATGTGTGATGTATGGTCTATGCTGAGAGACATTCCATTTTGAATGTGGGTTGACTGCTGTAAATAGCACCTAAGATACAGATGCAATTAATAACTCTGCCACTAACTGTGGACGCTTCATATCTGCAGTGGTTTTCATAAATATAGCATGTATTTTATTTATACAGATGAGTGAGTTGGGCCCCTGTGATGTACTTATCAAATCAAAGTTTATTTGTCACGTGCATTGAATACAACAGGTGTAGACCTTACAGTGAAATGCTTACTTACAGGCTCTAACCAATAGTGCAAAAAAAGGTATTAGGTGAACAATAGGTAGGTAAAGAAATAAAACAACAGTCAAAAGACAGGCTATATACAGTAGCGAGGCTATAAAAGTAGTGAGGCTACATACAGACTGGTTAGTCAGGCTGATTGAGGTAGTATGTACATGTAGATATGGTTAAAATGACTACGCATATATGATGAACAGAGAGTAGCAGTAGCGTGAAGAGGGGTTGGTGGGTGTGGGTGGGACACAATGCAGATAGCCCGGTTAGCCACTGTGCGGGAGCACTGGTTGGTCGGCCCAATTGAGGTAGTATGTACATGAATGTATAGTTAGTGACTATGCATAAATGATTAACAGAGAGTAGCAGCAGTGTAAAAAGAGGGGTTGGGGGGGACAAACAATGCAAATAGTCCGGGTAGCCATTTGATTACCTGTTCAGGAGTCTTATGGCTTGGGGGTAAAAACTGTTGAGAAGCCTTTTTGTCCTAGACTTGGCACTCCGGTACCGCTTGCCATGCGGTAGTTGAGAGAACAGTCTATGACTGGGGTGGCTGGGGACTTTGACAATTTTTATGGCCTTCCTCTGACACCACCTGGTGTAGAGGTCCTGGATGGCAGGCAGCTTAGCCCCAGTGATGTACTGGGCCGTACGCACTACCCTCTGTAGTGCCTTGCGGTCAGAGGCCGAGCAGTTGCCGTACCAGGCAGTGATGCAACCAGTCTGGATGCTCTCGATGTTGCAGCTGTAGAACCTTTTGAGGATCTCAGGACCCATGCCAAATCTTTTTAGTTTCCTGAGGGGGAATAGGCTTTGTCGTGCCCTCTTCACGACTGTCTTGGTGTGTTTGGACTATTCTAGTTTGTTGTTGATGTGGACACCAAGGAACTTGAAGCTCTCAACCTGCTCCACTACAGCCCCATCGATAAGAATGGGGGTGTACTCAGTCCTCTTTTTCCTATAGTCCACAATAATCTCCTTAGTCTTGGTTACGTTGAGGGATAGGTTGATATTCTGGCACCACCCGGCCAGGTCTCTGACTTCCTCCCTATAGGCTGTCTCGTCGTTGTCGGTGATCAGGCCTACCACTGTTATGTCGTCTGCAAACTTAACCTGTTGAGGGTAGGGGGCAATATTTGCACAGCCGGATAAAAAACGTACCCGATTTAATCTGGTTATTACTACTGCCTAGAAACTAGAATATGCATATAATTATTGGCCTTGGATAGAAAACACCCTAAAGTTTCTAAAACTGTTTGAATGGTGTCTGTGACTATAACAGAACTCATATGGCAGGCAAAAACCTGAGAAGATTCTGTACAGGAAGTGCCCTCTCTGACCATTCCTTGGGCTTCTTGACTCTTTTTATTGAAAACTTAGGATCTTTGCTGTAACGTGACACTTCCTACGGCTCCCATAGGCTCTCAGAACCCGGGAAAAAGCTGAATTATGTCTTTGCAGCCCCTGGCTGAAAAACATTAGCGCCTTTGGTAATTGGTCTATCAGAGGACAATGAGACTGAGGCGCGTGCACGAGGCGACCCCATGTTTTTATTTTTTCTCTCTTTGTACTAAAACACGGTTTCCCGGTCAGAATATTATCGCTTTTTTACGAGAAAAATTGCATAAAAATTGATTTTAAACAGAGGTTGACATGCTTCGAAGTACGGTAATGGAATATTTAGATTTTTTTTGTCACGAAACGCGTCGGGCGCGTCACCCTTCTTTACCCTTTCGGATAGTGTCTTGAACGCACGAACAAAACGGCGCTATTAGGATATAACTATGGATTATTTTGAACCAAACCAACATTTGTTATTGAAGTAGAAGTCCTGGGAGTGCATTCTGACGAAGAACAGCAAAGGTAATAACATTTTTCTTATAGTAAATCTGACTTTGGTGAGGGCTAAACTTGGTGGGTGTCTAAATAGCTAGCCCTGTGATGCCGGGCTATCTACTCAGAATATTGCAAAATGTGCTTTCACCGAAAAGCTATTTTAAAATCGGACATAGCGAGTGCATAGAGGAGTTCTGTATCTATAATTCTTAAAATTATTGTTATGTTTTTTGTGAACGTTTATCGTGAGTAATTTAGTAAATTCACCGGAAGTTTGCTGGGGGTATGCTAGTTCTGAACGTCACATGCTAATGTAAAAAGCTGGTTTTTGATATAAATATGAACTTGATTGAACAAAACATGCATGTATTGTATAACATAATGTCCTAGGATTGTCATCTGATGAAGATCATCAAAGGTTAGTGCTGCATTTAGCTGTGGTTTGGGTTTATGTGACATTATATGCTAGCTTGAAAAATGGGTGTCTGATTATTTCTGGCTGGGTACTCTGCTGACATAATCTAATGTTTTGCTTTCGTTGTAAAGGCTTTTTGAAATCGGACAGTGTGGTTAGATTAACGAGAGTCTTGTCTTTTAAAATGGTGTAAAATAGTCATATGTTTGAGAAATTGAAGTAATAGCATTTCTAAGGTATTTGAATAACGTGCCACGGGATTCCACTGGCTGTTACGTAGGTGGGACGAAATCGTCCCACTGGCCCTAGAGAGGTTAATGATGGTGTTAGAGTCGTGGGTGAACAGGGAGTACAGGAGGGGACTGAGCACGCACCCCTGGGGAGCTCCAGTGTTGAGGATCAGCGTGGCAGATGTGTTGCTACCTACCCTCACGACCTGGGGGCGGCCCGTCAGGAAGTCCAGGATCCAGTTGCAGAGGGAGGTGTTTAGTCCCAGGATCCTTAGCTTAGTGATGGGATTTGAGGGTACTATGGTGTTGAACGCTGAGCTGTAGTCAATGAATAGCATTCTCATGTAAGTGTTCCTTTTGTCCAGGTGGGAAAGGGCAGTGTGGAGTGCAATAGAGATTGCATCATCTGTCGATCTGTTTGGGCGGAATGCAAATTGGAGTGGGTCTAGGGTTTCTGGGATAATGGTATTAATGTGAGCCATTACAAACCTTTCAAAGCACTTCATGGCTGCAGACGTGAGTGTTACGGCCTGTAGTCATTTAGGTACGTTGCCTTTGTGTTCTTGGGCACAGGGACTATGGTGGTCTGCTTAAAACATGTTGGTATTACAGACTTAATCAGGGACATGTTGAAAATGTCAGTGAAGACACCTGCCAGTTGGTCAGCACATGCCCGGAGCACACGTCCTGGTAATCCATCTGGCCACGCAGCCTTGTGTATGTTGACCTGTTTAAAGGTCTTACTCACGTTGTCTACGGAGAGCGTGATCACACAGTCGCCTGGAACAGCTGATGCTCTCATGCATGCCTCAGTGTTGCTTGCCTAGAAGCGAGCATAGAAGTGATTTAGCTCGTCTGGTAGGCTCGTGTCACTGGGCAGATCGCGGCTGTGCTTCCCTTTGTAGTCTGTAATAGTTTGCAAGCCCTGCCACATAAGACGAGCGTCGGAGCCTGCGTAGTATGATTCAATCTTAGCCCTGTATTGACGCTTTGCCTGTTTGATGGTTTGTCACAGGGCGTAGCAGGATTTCTTGCAAGCTTCCGGGTTAGAGTCCCGCACCTTGAAAGCGGCAGCTCTACCCTTTAGCTCAGTGAGAATGTTGCCTGTAATCCATAGCTTCTGGTTGGGGTATGTACGTACAGTCACTGTGGGGAAGACGTCATCGATGAACTTATTGATGAAGCCAGTGACTGATGTGGTGAACTCCTCAATGCCATCGGAAGAATCCCGGAACATGTTCCAGTCTGTGATAGCAAAACAGTCCTGTAGTTTAGCATCTGCTTCATTTGACCACTTTTTATAGACCGAGTCACTGGTGCTTCCTGCTTTAATTTTTGCTTGTAAGCAGGAATCAGGAGGATAGAGTTGTGGTCGGATTTACCAAATGGAGGGCGAGGGAGAGCTTTGTACGCATCTCTGTGTGTGGAGTACAGGTGATCTAGAATTTTTTTCCCTCTGGTTGCACATTTAACATGTTGATGGAAATTTGGTAGAACTGATTTAAGTTTCCCTGCATTAAAGTCTCCGGCCAAGTGGTTTCCTGTTTGCTTATTTCCTTATACAGCAGACTGAGTGTGGTCTTAGTGCCAGCATCTGTCTGTGGTTGTAAATAAACAGCCACGAAAAGTATAGCTAAAAACTCTCTAGGCAAGTAGTGTGGCCTGCAATTTATCACAATATACTCTACTTCAGGCGAGCAAAATCTAGAGACTTATGCACAGACCCACCCCCCCCCCCCCCCCCCCGTCTTACCGGAGTGTGCTATTCTATCTTGCCGGTGCAGCGTGTATCCCGCTAGCTGAATATCCATGTCATCATTCAGCCATGATTCCGTGAAACATAGGATATTACAGTTTTTGATGTCCCGTTGGTAGGATATTCGTGATCGTACCTCGTCTAGTTTATTGTCCAATGATTGCACGTTGGCAAGTAGTATTGACGGTAACGGCAGCTTTCCCACTTGCCTTTTTCGGGTCCTGACCAGGCATCCGGCTCTTTGTCCTCTTTCCCCACGTCGCTTCCTCTTGCAAATAACATGGATGTCGGCCCTGCCGGGTGTTTGGAGGATGTCTTGTGCGTCTTGTTTGTTGAAGAAAAAATCTTAGTCTAATCCGAGGTGAGTGATCGCTGTCCTGATATCCAGAAGCTCTTTTTTGCCGTAAGATACGGTGGCAGAAACATTATGTACAAAATAAGTTACAAATAACGCGAAAAAACACATAATAGTACAATTGGTTGGGCGCCCGTAAAACTGCTGCCATTTCTTCCGGCGCCATTTAGCTGCTGTGGCTGCTTTCACGTGGCCCTCTGCCTGAGCATGTCTCACATAGTAGAGGAGGCGTCTCTTTCAGAGCCTTATAATAATGATTTGGTGGGTGCTTATATTTGTCCTGTTTTATGTACAACTGTGTATTATACGCATGTATGAAATGGAAATGTGTTTTTTGCATAATCCTTGGTGAGAGGGGTCATGGCCAGCCATTATCAACGGCGACCCTGGAGCAATTAGGGATAAGTGCCTTTCTCAAGGGCACATCGAAAGACTTTTCACCTTGTAGGGCTCGGGACATCAAACTAGTGACTTTTCGGTTACTGGACAGTGCTCTAACCTAGACTACCTGCCTTTCCTTATATAAACTCAACGATAAAAGAAACGTCCCTTTTTCAGGACCCTGTCTTTCAAAGATAATTCGCAAAAATCCATGTACTCTGGAGCGGGATCGATTTGGAGGTGGAGGGTCCATCGTGGTCTGGTGTGGTGTGTCACAGCATCATCGGACTGAGCTTGTAGTCATTGCAAGCAATCTCAACGCTGTGCGTTACAGGGAAGACATCCTCCTCCCTCATGTGGTACCCTTCCTGCAGGCTCATCCTGACATGACCCTCCAGCATGACAATGCTGCTCGTTCTGTGCGTGATTTCCTGCAAGACAGGAATGCCAGTGTTCTGCCATGGCCAGCGAAGAGCCCGGATCTCAATCGCATTGAGCACACCTGGGACCTGTTGGATCAGAGGGTGAGGGCTAGGGCCATTCCCCCCAGAAGTATCCGGGAACTTGCAGGTGCCTTGGTGGAAGAGTGGGATAACATCTCACAGCAAGAACTGGCAAATCTGGTGCAGTCCATGAGGAGGAGATGCACTGCAGTACTTAATGCAGCTGGTGGCCACACCAGATACTGACAGTTACTTGGGATTTTATCCCCCCCTTTGTTCAGGGACACATTATTCAATTTCTGTTAGTCACATGTCTGTGGAACTTGTTCAGTTTATGTCTCAGTTGTTGAATCTTGTTATGGTGATACAAATATTTACACATGATAAGTTTACTGAAAATAAACGCAGTTAACAGTGAGAGGATGTTTCTTTTTTTGCTTATATATATATATATATATATATATATATATATATATATATATATATATATATATATATATATATACACACACACATACACACAGTTCCTTGTGAAAGTATTCACCCCCTTGGCATTTTTCCTATTTTGTTGCCTTACAACCTGTAATTAAAATAGATCTTGTTGGGGGGGGGGGGGGTTGCATCATTTGATTTACACAACCACTTTGAAGATGCAAAGTATTTTTTATTGTGAAACAAACCAGAAATAAAACAAAAAACTGAAGACTTGAGCATGCATAACTATTCACCCCCCCCCCCCCCCCCCCCAAAGTCAATGCTATGTAGAGTTACCTTTTGCAGCAATTACAGCTCCAAGCCTCTTGGGGTATGTCTCTATAAGCTTGGCACATCTAGCCACTGGGATTTTTGCCCATTCTTAAAGGCAAAACTGCTCCAGCTCCTTCAAGTTGGATGGGTTCCTGCTGGTGTACAGCAATATTTAAGTCATACCACAGATTCTCAATTGGATTGAGGTCTGGGCTTTGAGTAGGCCATTCCAAGACATTTACATGTTCCCCTTAAACCACTCGAGTGTTGCTTTAGCAGTATGCTTAGGGTCATTGTCCTGATGATAGGTGAACCTCTGTCCCAGTCTCAAATCTCTGGACGACTGAAACAGGTTTCCCTCAAAGATTTTCCCTGTATTTAGCACCATCATTCCTTCAATTCTGACCAGTTTCTCAGTCCCTGCTGATGAAAAACATCCCCACAGCATGATGCTGTCACGTCCTGACCAGTATAAGGGTTATTTGTTATCGTAGTTTGGTCAGGACATGGCAGAGGGTATTTTGTTTATGTGGTTCGGGGTGGTGATTTTTGTAGTAGGGTGCTTGATTTATTATTTCCGGGTTTTGGTCTATGTTCTATGTTTTGTATTTCTATGTTCTTTCTGGTTTGTGGTATTTCTATGTGTAGGTTAATGGGGGGTTGGACTCTCAATTGGAGGCAGGTGCTTTCTCGTTGCCTCTGATTGAGAGTCCTATATATGGGTAATTGTTTGGTGTAGTGTTGTGGGAGATTGTTTCTTGTTTTGCCTGTGTGAGCATGACAAGACTGTTTTGTTGTTCGTGCGTTTTTCGGTTTGTTATTTTGGTGTGCTCTTTATTTAAAAATAAATACAAGATGAGCATCCACATTCCTGCTGCGTTTTGGTCCTCTATTCCCGACGACAACCGTTACATGCTGCCACCACCATACTTCACTGTGGGGATGGTTATCTCAGGGTAATGAAGGTGTTGGGTTTGTGCCAGACATAGCATTTTCCTTGATGGCCAGGAAGCTCAATTTTAGTCTCATCTGACCAGAGTACCCTCTATATATGTTTGGGGAGTCTCCCACATGCCTTTTGGCGAACACCAAACGTATTTACTTATTTCTTTCTTTAAGCAATGGCTTTTTTCTGGCCACTCTTCTGTAAAGCCCAGCTCTGTAGAGTGTACGGCTTAAAGTGGTCCTATGGACAGATACTCTGTAAAGAGTCAGTATGTAGCAGGTCGGACGAAGTCTGGCACAGGACACAGAACTGAGTAAAAATATAACTTTACTCGAAATAAACCACCAATAAATTCCACACTGGGAAACACCCCAGCTCACAGAAGTACTGACCACTTCACAACAAATAAACACGCACAAAAACCATGGGGAAAACATAGGTTAAATAATGAACATGTAATTGGGGAATTGAAACCAGGTGTGTAAAACAAAAACAAAACAAAATGAAAATGAAAAGTGGATCGGCAATGGCTAGAAGGCCGGTGACGTCGACCGCCGAACGCCGCCCGAGCAAGGAGAGGGACCGACTTCGGTGGAAGTCGTGACATACTCCAATCTCTGCCGTGGAGCTTTGCAGCTCCTTTAGGGTTATCGTTGGTCTCTTTGTTGCCTCTCTGATTAATGCCCTCCTTGCCTGGTCCCTGAGATTTGGTGGGCGGTCCTCTCTTGGCAGGTTTGCTGTGGTGCCATATTCTTTCCATTTTTTAATAACGGATTTAATGGTGCTCTGTGGGATGTTCAACGTTTTGGATATTTTTTATAACCCAACCCTGATCTGTACTTCTCCACAGCTCCACAGTGCTTCATAGCAAAGTGGGTGAATACATATGCAAGTTATTTTTTTCATTTCACTTCAACAATTTAGACTATTTTGTGTATGTCCATTACATGAAATCCAAATAAAATCCATTTAAATTACAGGTTGTAATGCAACAAAATAGGAAAAACGCCAAGGGGGTGAATACTTTTGCAAGGCACTGTATATGTGTGTTTATATATATATATGTGTGTGTGTGTGTGTGTGTGTGTGTGTGTGTGTGTGTGTGTGTGTGTGTGTGTGTGTGTGTGTGTGTGTGTGTGTGTGTGTGTGTGTGAGGATGTGCTTGCTCTTGGAACAGATACAGTATGGCAGCTTGCATCGTTATTGACCAGAAAAAGCTGTAGATTAGTGCGCTATAGCTCACTGGTAATTGGTGCAGGCCTGTATTACACCATCACTGTCGCTGGCTGCCGTGCATCTGAAGCAAAGTCATACCACCCACGTACTGAGCCAGCAACCTTGACTCACTCGTACAATATACAACACGCCCACAGGACAACAGACACACATTTTCATTTCGGCCTCAAAACAATGACAAGGCAGATCGAGACTGTGCCTGTTTTAGATTAAATTAACTGATCACATGGAAATCAACGGTTATCTATCTGCCTGAGAATATTGGAAAAAAAATCCCACTGTGTATTTGCAATGAAATGTTAGAATCGTGTGCTACGTTCAAGAGCTGTAACAGGGATGGGCCATTTGAGGATGTAAAGTCTATTTGAGATCCTGTCGTGTGTTCTCGTTAAAACCGAGCTGCGCAAAGAACATGTTCCGAGAAAAAAAAGAGTCCAAATGGGAAGTATAATGGCATCTGTGGTATAGAGGAGTAACAGCAAAAACAGATGTTGAGTCCCAGTGGGTTCCCCAACATGGAGAGAAACCTCAGTCTATGACAGATGGGTGTTTAACCAACCAAACAATGTCATTTCACTGTCCAGCTTGTTATGTATAATCACCATTTATTCAATAAAGAACACCAACAGCAACACATGATGTTAGTCAATAACAGAGGCTCAGACAGTTGCCATGATGTTCCAACCAATCAATCCCATCAACTAGCTGCTGCCTTTGAGCCATAACCAAACAAATAAATTCCACCATCAATAAACGATACGTATGGCACCCTTGACACTTATTGAACAAAAGACAAGGAAGCAATGTTTTATGAAACAGCAGTTGTTTTGCTTCAGAAGCTTTTGTAACAGACTACGAGGAGGACTGTTAAATAGATTTAAGCTATCAATTCCAAACATTGAAATGTGCAGACTGACCCAGCTGTTAATTTTTTTTATTTAACTTTTATTTAACTAGGCAAGTAGGTTGAGAAAAAATATATTATTTACAATGACGGCCTACACGCTGGGCCAATAGTGTGCCGCCCTATGGGACTCCCAATCACGGCCGGTTGTGATACAGCCTGGATTCAAACCAGGGTATCTGTAGTGACACCTCTAGCACTGAGATGCAGTGCCTTTGACCGCTGTGCCACTCGGGAACCCTTTTAACTATAAGCATTAAACATTTGCATAAAATAACATGGGTTTGAATAAGAATGATAGGAATACAATGGTAGCTATCCAAAATGGTCCCGCTTCTTGACCATTTAATCTACAAGACCAACTTTAAAACATTCAGGCTAACCTAACTTCAATAAACTAGATTTATTTTACTTTACAAAAAAAACATCAGAACACAATGGTAAACACTACAAATGCTACCGCTCTTTAACCATTTCAGTTACAAATATTAAAACAACCTTAAATTGTTTGAACTACATTTGTATAAAATAGCATAAAATAACCCAACAACAGAAATAGCAACACTTGAACTATTCTAACTAAAGACACCAAACCAACTTTCACATGTTCAGGCTATCATACCAACCATAAATACTTCAAGACCAGCTAACAAGTACACACATTTTCTTTAGGAAATGTACTTTTCTATTGTTTTGTGATGTATATGCAATCAAAACCTACACATGCAAAAAAATATATCTGCAGACTGAGATTTGGATTATGTGAGATGTAAACCAAGAGGATTTGGAGGACAGCTTGACACAACATATAGATTTAAGGGTTAATGTGAGCTCAGCAACAACAAAAAAGTGTTGCTCTGACAAATGGACTGGCCGGTAGACAGACAGACGGATTGACTTGCTAGTGTGTTGAACTGTGGCTGAACTGTTATGGGTAGTGTCTAGGATGACCTATAGCTGTTCCAACACATTAAATACTTCTTATGGCCTGGCCAAATCTGTCTGGATGGGATTGTGAGGAGCCAAAAGAACATTGGCTTGAAGTGCATCTACGTGTCCTTTCAACAACCTGTCCCACTGAACTGCAGATGCCCTCAACAACGGTTGTGTACACATAATCAGCAATCCATACTATTATGGGCAACATTTTTGTGGTGCAAAAGATCCTGCACAGATCTGTTAAAAAAAATAGTTTTTGGCCCTGTAAAAATGTCACCCTATATCTCACTGATCCCCAAACCATTGTGTTTTGACAGAAGATTGAGATTTTTGTTTGTCAGAAGAAAAACATTTTTCTACATGCACCTGGGACATACAGTGAGGGAAAATAGTATTTGATCCCCTGCTGATTTTGTACGTTTGCCCACTGACAGAGAAATGATCAGTCTATAATTTTAATGGTAGGTTTATTTGAACAGTGAGAGACAGAACAACAACAAAAAAATCCAGAAAAACGCATGTCAAAAATGTTATAAAATGATTTGCATTTTAATGAGGGAAATAAGTATTTGACCCCTCTGCAAAACATGACTTAGTACTTGGTGGCAAAACCCTGGTTGGCAATCACAGAGGTCAGACGTTCCTTGTAGTTGGCCACCAGGTTTGCACACATCTCAGGAGGGATTTTATCCCACTCCTCTTTGCAGATCTTCTCCAAGTCATTAAGGTTTCGAGGCTAACTTTTGGCAACTCGAACCTTCAGCTCCCTCCACAGATTTTCTATGGGATTAAGGTCTGGAGACTGGCTAGGCCACTCCAGGACCTTAATGTGCTTCTTCTTGAGCCACTCCTTTGTTGCCTTGGCCGTGTGTTTTGGGTCATTGTCATGCTGGAATACCCATCCACGACCCATTTTCAATGCCCTGGCTGAGGGAAGGAGGTTCTCACCCAAGATTTGACGGTACATGGCCCCGTCCATCATCCCTTTGATGCGGTGAAGTTGTCCTGTCCCCTTAGCAGGAAAACACCCCCAAAGCATAATGTTTCCATCTCCATGTTTGACGGTGGAGATGGTGTTCTTGGGGTCATAGGCAGAATTCCTCCTACTCCAAACACGGCGAGTTGAGTTGATGCCAAAGAGCTCCATTTTGGTCTCATCTGACCACAACACTTTCACCCAGTTGTCCTCTGAATCATTCAGATGTTCATTGGCAAACTTCAGGCGGGCATGTATATGTGCTTTCTTGAGCAGGGGGACCTTGCAGGCGCTGCAGGATTTCAGTCCTTCACGGCGTAGTGTGTTACCAATTGTTTTCTTGGTGACTATGGTCCCAGCTGCCTTGAGATCATTGACAAGATCCTCCCGTGTAGTTCTGGGCTGATTCCTCACCGTTCTCATGATCATTGCAACTCCACGAGGTGAGATCTTGCATGGAGCCCCAGGCCGAGGGAGATTGACAATTATTTTGTGTTTCTCCCATTTGCGAATAATCGCACCAACTGTTGTCACCTTCACAGCAAGCTGCTTGGCGATGGTCTTGAAGCCCATTCCAGCCTTGTGTAGGTCTACAATCTTGTCCCTGACATCCTTGGAGAGCTCTTTGGTCTTGGCCATGGTGGAGAGTTTGGAATCTGATTGATTGATTGCTTCTGTGGACAGGTGTCTTTTATACAGGTAACAAACTGAGATAAGGAGCACTCCCTTTAAAACCTGTTAGGGACAGATATTCCGCTAGCGGAACGCCTCACCAAATATCCAATGGTATAGCGTGGTGCGAAATACAAATACCTCAAAAATGCTATAACTTCAATTTCTCAAACATATGACTATTTTACACCATTTTAAAGACAAGACTCTCCTTTATCTAACCACATTGTCCGATTTCAAAAAGGCTTTAGAGCGAAAGCAAAACATTAGATTATGTCAGGAGAGTACCCTCCCAAAAATAATCACACAGCCATTTTCAAAGCAAGCATATATGTCACAAAAACCAAAACCGCAGCTAAATGCAGCACTAACCTTTGATGATCTTCATCAGATGACACTCCTAGGACATTATGTTATACAATACATGCATGTTTTGTTCAATCAAGTTCATATTTATATCAAAAACAGCTTTTTACATTAGCATGTGATGTTCAGAACTAGCATACCCAACGCAAACTTCGGATAATTTACTAAATTACTCACGATAAACGTTGACAAAAAACATAACAATTATTTTAAGAATTATAGATACAGAACTCCTTTATGCAATCACGATATCAGATTTTAAAATAGCTTTTCGGTGAAAGAACATTTTGCAATATTTACATTTTTGTCATTTAGCAGACGCTCTTATCCAGAGCGACTTACAGTAGTGAATGCATACATTTCATAATTTTATTTCCGTACTGGTCCCCCGTGGGAATCGAACCCACAACCCTGGCGTTGCAAACACCATGCTATACCAACTGAGCCACACGGGACAATATTCTGAATACATAGCCCGGCCATCATGGCTAGCTAACTTGACACCCACCAAGTTTGGCCCTCACCAAAAATTGGATTACCTTTGCTGTTCTTTGTCAGAATGCACTCCCAGGACTTCTACTTCAACAACAAATGTTGTTTTGGTTCGAAATAATCCATAGTTATATTGAAATAGCTCCGTTTTGTTAGTGCGTTGAGGTCACTATCTGAAGGATGATGCGCGGGCGCATTTCGTGACAAAAAAATTCAAAATATGCCATTACCGTACTTCGAAGCATGTCAAACGCTGTTTAAAATCAATTTTTATGCTATTTTTCTCATAAAATAGCGATAATATTCCAACCGGGCGACGTTGTATTCATTCAAACACTGAAAGAAAAACATGGAGTCGTCTCTTGCACGCGCGCTCCAGTGTCATTGTTCTCAGCAGGACCACTCACAAAAACTCCTGCTGTTTTTCGCCCAGAGACTGGAGAGCTCTCATTCCACTTTCTGGCGCCTTCTGAGAGCCAATGAAAGCCTTAGAAAATGTCACGTTACAGCAGAGATGCTGTATTTTTGATAGAGATGCCCTAGAAGGAGAACAAATTGTCAGACAGGGCACTTCCTGTATAGAATCTTCTCAGGTTTTGGCCTGCCATATGAGGTCTGTTATACTCACAGACACCATTCAAGCAGTTTTAGAAACTTTAGAGTATTTTCTATCCAAATCTACTAATTATATGCATATTCTTGTTTCTGGGCAGGAGTAGTAACCAGACTAAATCGGGTACGTTTTTTATCCGCCCGTGAAAATACTGCCCCCTATCCCAAATTTAAGAGTGTGCTCCTAATCTCAGCTCGTTACCTGTATAAAAGACACCTGGGAGCCAGAAATCTTTCTGATTGAGAGGGGGTCAAATACTTATTTGCCGCATTAAAATGCAAATCAATTTACAACATTTTTGACATGCGTTTTTCAGGATTTGTTTGTGGTTATTATGTCTCTCACAGTTCAAATAAACCTACCATTAAAATTATAGACTGATAATTTCTTTGTCAGTGGGCAAACGTACAAAATCAGCAGGGGATCAAATACATTTTTCCCTCACTGTATATAGACAGGTGTGTGCCTTTCCAAATCATGTCCAATCAATTGAATTTACCACAGGTGGAATCCAATGAAGTTGTAGAAACTTCAAGGATGATCGATGGAAACAGGATGCACCGGAGCTCAATTCTTCTGAATTATTATGTAAATAAGATATATATTAATGTTTTTATAAATTTGCAAAACTTTCTAAAAATCTGATTTCGTTTTGTCATTATGGGGTATTGTGTGTAGATTGATGAGGAAAACACAATTTAATCCATTTTAGAATGATGCTGTAACAAATGCTTTCTGAATACACTGTAGATGTATTCTCCCCATTGTGGGATTGTACCATCAGAAGAATTGTACTGGTAAAGCAATACTTCCTGGGTGCTATCCATGTTTTTTTGTTGTTGCCGGGTTTAGAGCACACCAGCCATGGCAACGCCTAGAATAGGATATTATCCACCCCTCTATAAGCAAAAAATGTATAATGCCTCGCTGTCGCAGTTTACAATATGCTCTACCTCAAATCTCCATTATTTCATCATCCCCCATTGTCAAGTGGTTCACATCCCTCAGCTCACCCAAGTCCCTGCCAGAGAGCACAGTCAAATCCATCCCAACTTCCAATTCTCTGGATACATAATTAACATGAATTTCTTCAACGTTAAATGACTTTGAATTCGAAGCACCGCTAAATTTGACAGGGCAAATGATCCACAGGCTTACCAACCCTTAATCTGCAGGCAGCAGGCTTCATTTGACAATAGGGCTTCAAAGACTCACGCAATGAACGAGGCACCGTATCCTGCCTTTGCATGATGAAATCCACAGCTGTAGGCCAGGTGTCCCTGCATTGACAGTGCAGGATGTGGGAGCCAGGAACCTGACAGACCAAGAGAGGTAATTCCACTGTATTCCAATTATAAAACGAAACACTTAACCCCACTTACTGAACT
Source organism: Salmo salar (assembly GCF_965601325.2). NCBI lineage: Eukaryota > Metazoa > Chordata > Actinopteri > Salmoniformes > Salmonidae > Salmo > Salmo salar. Next base: position 88,958,638 of record NC_138301.1, read on the forward strand.
AAGTGCCTTACCCACTAATCAGTGCCTGCCTGTACTAGTTAAGGAATCACCTTTCCTCATAATCATGCCAGGGCTAGTTCAGCACCGCCACCATGCCTCTGGTGATCAGGGGAAATTAACGCTCCTTTCACATTCTCGGGGAGTTAGCTCGTTAGGTGCACAATCCGATTGCGCAACACTGCCTGATATAAAATATCTAACGAAGGTTAGGTAAGTACTGTAAAAAACTATAGTACTATAATAATTTATTTGAAAATACAGTAGACCATGTTACAAAATCAGCAGGGGATCAAATACTTTTTTCCCTCCCTGTATGGGGCTTAGGTGATAAAACGGATGGCACTGTGATAGACTACATCCAGTTTGCTGAGTAGAGTGTTGGGGGCTATTTTGTAAATGACATCGTCGAAGTCAAGGATCGGTAGGATAGTCAGTTTTACGAGGGTATGTTTGGCAGCATGAGTGAAGGAGGATTTGTTGCGAATAGGAAGCCAATTCTAGATTTAATTTTGGATTGGAGATGCTTAATGTGAGTCTGGAAGGAGAGTTTACAGTCTAACCAGACCCCTAGGTATTTGTAGTTGTCCACATATTCTAGGTCAGAACCATCCAGAGTAGTAATGCTAGTCGGGCGGGAGGGTGCGGGCAGCAATTGGTTGAAGTGCATGCACTTAGTTTTACTAGCATTTAAAAACAGTTGGAGGCCATGGAAGGAGTGTTGTATGGCGTTGAAGCTCGGGGGGGGGGGGGGGGGGGGGGGGGTTGCTGCAGGTGCAGGGGGTGCTGAGATGTTGGCTGGGGTAGGGGTAGCCAGGTGGAGAGCATGGCCAGCTGTGGAAAAATGCTTATTGAAATGATCGATTATCGTACATTTATTGGTGGTGACAGTGTTTCCTATCCTCAGTGCAGCGGGTAGCTGGGAGGAGGTGCTCTTATTCTCCATGGACTTTAGTGCTACAGGAAGCAAATTTCTGCTTGAAAAGCTAGCCTTAGCTTTCCTAACTGATTGTGTATATTGGTTCCTGAAAAGCATATCGTGGGGGCTATTCGATGCTAATGCAGAACGCCACAGGATGTTTTTGTGCTGGTCAAGGCAGTAAAGTCTGGGGTAAACCAAGGCTATATCTGTTCTTAGTTCTACATTGTTTGAATGGGGTATGCTTATTTAAGATAGAGAGGAAAGCACTTTTGAAGAGCAACCAGGCATCCTGTACTGATGGGATGAGGTCAGTATCCTTCCAGGATACCCGGGCCAGGTCGATTAGAAAGGCCTGCTTGCTGAAGTGTTTTAGGGAGCGTTTGACAGTGATAAGAGGTGGTCATTTGACCGCGGACCCATTACGCATGCAGTCAATGAGGCAGTGATCGCTGAGATCCTTGTTGAAGACAGCAGAGGTATATTTAGAGGGCAAGTTGGTCAGGATGATATCTAAGAGGTTATGGATTTAGGGTTGTACCTGGTAGGTTCCTTGATCATTTGTGTGAGATTGAGGGCATCTATCTTAGATTGTAGGACAGCCAGGGTGTTAAGCATGTCCCAGTTTAGGTCACCTAACAGTACGAACTCTGAAGATAGATGTGGGCGACCAATTCACATATGGTGTCCAGGGCACAGCTGGGATCTGAGGGGGGTCTATAGCAAGCGGCAAAGGTGAGAGACCTGTTTCTGGAAAGGTGGATTTTTAAAAGTAGAAGCTCGAATTGTTTGGGCACAGACCTGGATAGTATGACAGAACTCTGTGGGCTATCTCTGCAGTAGATTGCAACTCCGCCCCCTTTGGCAGTTCTATCTTGTCAGAAAATGTTACAGTTAGGGATGTAAATTTCAGGATTTTTGGTGGCCTTCCTAATCCAGGATTCAGACACCTCTAGGACATCCAGGTTGGCGGAGTGTGCTAAAGCAGTGAATAAAACAAGCTTAGGGAGGTGGCTTCTAATGTTAACATGCATCTAACCAATGCTTTTATGGTTACAGAAGTCAACAAATGGAGTAGGATAAGAGTACGGCTAAAGGCTAAAAGAACTGGTCGTCTAGTGCGTTCGGAACAGAGAGGAGCAGGTTTCTGGGCGCGGAAGAATAGATTCAAGGCATAATGTACAGACAAGGGTATGGTAGGAGATAAAACCTAGGCATTAAGTGACGATGTGAGAGGTTTTGTCTCTAGAGTCACCATTTAAGCCTGGTGCAGTCACCGCATGTGTGGGGGGTGGAACATAAGGGCTAGCTAAGGCATATTGAACAGGGCAGGAGGCTCTACAGTGAAATAGACAAAAATTACTAACCAAAACTGCAATAGATAAGGCATATTGACATTAGGGAGAGGCATGCGTAGCCGAGTGATAATAGGGTCCTGTGAGTAGCTAGGCGAGCTGGAGGCATGGCGATTCAGAAAGCTAGCAGACCGGGGCTAGCAGCAGGCTAGCAGATGTGCCTCAGGGGGACGTCGCAGTGGGATAGCCTGTTGAAACCCCCTTGGACGATTATGGTGGCAGACCAGTCGTGACGGATCGGTGGCTCCAGGCCAATTGGCAAAAGAGATATTGGAGCCCAGGAATTAATTGATGGATTTCTTCGGCTAGCCGGGAGATGGGCCTAGCTTGAGACTAGCTCCAGGCTAACTGGTGCTTGCTTCGGGACAGAAACCCCCTCAGACGGTTACGTCGGTATACCAGTTGTGATGGATCGGCAGGGCTCCGTGTTGGCAGCAAAGGGTCCAGGCCAATTGGCAAAAGAGGTAATTGAAGCCCAGGAATTGCTTGATGGATCTCTTTGGCTAGCCGGGAGATGGGCCTAGTTCGAGGCTAGCTCTAGGCTAACTGTTGCTTGCTTCAGGACAGAGATGTTAGCCAGGAGTAGCCACTCAGATAGCAGCTAGCTAGCTGCGATTATCTGGAGTAAAGGTTCAGAGCTTGCGGTAGGAATCTGAAGATGTGGTAGAGAAAAGCAGTCCGATTTGTTCTGGGTTGATATCGCACTGTGCAGACTGGCAAGAATTGACCGGGCTGGGGCTGGCAGATGTCCAGGTTAACGGTGATGACCACTAGTAGCTAGTTAGCTGGCTAGCTTCTGAAGGGGGTTCCGGTTCTAAAGTGTAAAAAAGCAGCAGATCCATACCACATTGGTTGAAGTGGGTTGCAGGAGAGTATGTTCAGTCTGTAGATGGAAAATGAGATTAAAAATATAAAAAATATATACGAAATATATACAAAGAAAAAAACAATATATACAAGGGACAGGATAAGACAATCAAAACAGACATCCCACTGCTACGCCATCTTGGATGAAAGAGGGATGATTCCATGTGTGCTATTTCATTGTTTTGATGTCTTCACTATTATTCTACAATGTAGAAAATAGTAAAAAATTATGAAAAACCCTTGAATGAGTAGGTGTTCAAAACTTTTGACCGGTAGTGTACATACCTACTATATTTCAGTGAAAGACATACTGTATATTCCTGTGCATTAAGATTCTCGTAAAGACTGTCACTGGAGGCTTTAGTCCAGATAAGTCTTCCCAATAAGGGGTTAAGGCTTAAACACATTATGTATGTTAACCTAATCTTAATAATGCCCCAATCTGAATCCTTACATCTCATAATCTGTAATTTTCAGACAAATGTGAAGGCACACATATCATTAACGTTACATGCATACAGTACACTAACTGCTGCTGAAACACTTCTTCCCTCTTTCCGCATCCTGTCATGATATTACAGGCAATTAATCATTGATTTATGTATGGTAATGCACAGTCAAATCGAGGACAATATCTATTAAAGTATTTGTAGACAGAGAGAATGATGGCCCTTTATGTGTTCATTATGGTGATGGATTACAACTTCCATTCAAACGCCTAAACTCTCAATACATGATATGGAAGAATATACATTACACAGGGCAAAGTCATAATTTGTCTGCAGTGAAATTGTTGGATCGATATTTTATTTATTCTACGTTAAAATTTACAATCAATGTTAATGGACACAATGGTTCAAATACAATAATATAACCCTGACCAATGCAAGAGGTAGCTAGTACTCTTACAAAATAACATGAGAGAGGAATGCAACGATGCAACACTTGGTTGATGTTAACATCATTATCCCCAGTTCTATGGGTTGTCATGCCCATTTCTGCATAACAGTGTCTACTGTATGAATACCTGGGTTCTAATAATGTTAGCTTTCCTTCAAATACTTTAGCTGAGCTTGATTGAGCTTGCCTGGTGCAATTAGCCCAATATAATGATCCCAAAAGTACAAACCACACCCAAATTACTTCAGACATGCTCAATCAAATGCTCAATGTATTTCTAAGAAAACAGATACTATTTTAACCCAGATCTGACTAACAGCATGTAGAGAGTTTGCGGGAGGCGGTCTAGAAAGTGGGCCCTCTGCCATGTAGCTTACTAGATGGCACGTCAATTATGGTCCTGCCCTCGGCATCAAAGGAAGCAGATCAGACAGCGGTTCCTTGGGGCTCCAAGATAACAGTCAAGTCTGAATAAAAGAAGACAGACAGAGGAACATGTATGCACAGGTCGGCCTTGAACTGCAGCACTTCTTTACAGTGTTCATGTCCATTTTCTTTTCGAATTCAAGGTCCACATCAAGTTGTTGTTGGCCATGAAGGTGGATACTATGGCAGCTATGTACCAGGAGTTATTTGTCTTTCAGATTGAGAGAGTGATAACTTGGAGCTGGGAGTATAGAGCCAAGAAGAAAGTAGTGGTATTAAGAAATACAATCTCTCTCACAATCTGACATTCTAACCCGCAGGCATTAATGTCAACCTCTCTTGTCGACATCCCATTCAATAAAGATAATTCCCCAAAATACCCCACCAAGAATAAAAAGTGAAGAGGCCAAACGGTTTTACATGGATTTACTATCCCACTGATTATCTGCACATAACCACCATGACATATCCACTCTCAACACATTTCATGAACTCAACCCAACACTGGAAAACTCGCCCATTTTTCAGCAATTTGGGACAACCTCAATCCTGCTGCATCCTATACTAATCCATTCTCCGTAGTGTGGGTGCCATGGGATTTCTGTCAGTGAGTAAATGAGAGGCTTGAGCGGAGAGGAAGAAGCGGATTGGCACAGATCGTTGCGGCGCGGCCAGATGACATGCAGTGCCCGGCCCTGACCGGGGACTCTTATGCAAGCCCAGCCCCGACCAACCAGCTGTGGGTGGGCAGTGCATGTTGGGAATGTGTTTACATAACACAGCTTTGAGCCCTACTTTTCCCCTGACGTAGGGATATGGAGTGAATGAATAAAGGGAAAAAACCAAGTGGTTATAAACTGTTAAAGGAAATAGGATTTCAGCAAGTTTGGGCCACATCCACCCAGTTATTATGTCCTACATGGTGGAAGGACGAGACCATAAATAGATGGTTTTATTTGAGGGCCTCACAAGTCTCTGAACAGCTGACCTCATCCTGAATTTTATTATATTTTTTTAATTTATCATACCCTGCCTGAACCTAAACTGAGATTTGCGCATCTGTTATTATTGGAGTATGCAGTCATAAATAACAGAAGCTGTGTATGTAGGCCTACATGTTGGATAAGTGCTATAGGCTCAAAAAGGATAACTGTTACTCATCGTCACATTGACAGTAGTTCGGTGAACAGTAAACAGGAAGCAAACAGGTGCAATTGTTTGTGCTCCTAAAAATAATGGGAACATTCACTGGCATAGAGACAGTTCTTCTGACCTTCTCATATTCCGAGCATTGTGCAACATCAAAAAATCTATGGCTACAGTGTGATTTCCATGATCAGTTTACTGTAATGCAGCCTGCTGACAAATTTTAAGATATAGAATAGGACAGATACATCAACAGGCAGTGCTCTCAGATTATATAACCCGAGGCGTGTTGTGACATACATTTATATTGCATGCCAGACATGGTTTCTAAGTACTGTATGCGTGTGTCTTGTCTCCAATATCCCTTTCCAGCCCAGCTGTTAGACATGCCATGCCCTATAATACACATACTCATATCATTCTGGTGGTGTCTCATTCAGGTAATAATGCAGCCCTTATTCGAGCTGACCCTAATGCTGCACACTCCAACAGTGGAGGCTGAGCCCTGAAATCCCAAGCATTCAGGCCAGCAGCCCCAGAGGTGAGGAAATGGCTGTCTGATCTGTACTAAGCCCCCAGGCTTAAATCCCTCTCAGACTGGCAGCTAATGCGAGCCTGTGTGGGACCACACCAGGGCCGTGTAACTCTTCTGATTCCCAGCCTTGACCCCATGTCTGAAATAGGGATTTTCTCCCCCGCCTCCACTTATCTTTTCCCTCCCCCTCCTCCCTCGGTTCATTCTTCTTCCCTACTCACTTCCACCAGTTCACAGACAGAGGGCTATAGTAGGCCCAATACTCTTATAACATTATCCTGTCCTCTTTCCCGCCCTCCCTCTTTGCCCTCTCATTTCATCCACTTCCACCTTCACGGGCATACAATAATGATCTGCAAGGACATACCTACTGGGCACACCACGCCACTGCAACATGGATAATTAGGTAATATTGGGTTGAGACTAGTGACGGTCGGTACCGTTTAAGATGAGGGAGAACAATAATATTTTTTTATGAGCATGACCTTATTTATATTACAGCATATTGGATGCCTGTGACTCATATTCCATTCATCCAGTTCAACGTAACATCAATAGGTTTAGGCTACTACATGATACTCAAATTTCCCCTATACCCATTATGAGGTTGCTACAACCTAGCCTATGAATGAAAGTTTACAATGTAGGTGCACACAGGTCGAGAGACAATGTTGAGGTGACAGACAGTGACACATGGAATACCTTGCACACTTTTGCCTGCATCTAGCTGATCTAGGGTGTAGACATTAGTCAAACAGTTATAAACGAGAGTTCCTATTGGACAAATTCAGGTGTTTATCCCCGTTTCGTTCCATTTGCATTCATTTAAGAAACATTTCTCAACAGAATCAGTAAACACAGTTCACTTTCATAGCAGCCACATACAAATAGCTTGTTGTATTTCTTCTTGCATGTACTTGTTCTCCTCCTCTCACCTTTTCCCTTCGCTTGTGGACTTTAATGCACAACACATCAGCTGTCTGTGACCAGGCATAAAAATTGGGACCTTATCAATAGTGGATTAATGAAACAAATACCAAAAGAGTGTATTTTGTATATTGAGTGGTATTTTCCTTTAACTTTAGACTTTTTACTTTATTACAAAAGTAATAATGAATTGTGTTTGGTTGACAACACAAATATCAACATTTAAAGGAGATGTACAGTATCTACTGCTCGGATAGTTCCATGTTAGCCATTGGTTTAATCCCATTCTTTAATTTTATTTTTTGTTGAGTTGGAGACTCGTTTGAATTATATGAATCCAACATATAATTTGTTAACTTGTCGACAAGTTAATAGGCAAAATTTTTAGCATTTTAAAAGTGATATTGATTTCTGTTTTAAACTCGTTTAAACTCAGTTTTTCACAATTCCTGACATTTCATCTTAGTAAAAATTCCCTGTCTTAGGTCAGTTAGGATCACCACTTTATTTTAAGAATGTGAAATGTCAGAATAATAGTAGAGAGAATTATTTATTTCAGCTTTTATTTCTTTCATCACAATTCTGGAGTATTTCTCCTGTCTTATCTGGTGTCCTGTGTAAATTTAAGTATGCTCTCTCTAATTCTTTCTTTCTTTCTCTCGGAGGACCTGAGCCCTAGGACCATGCCTCAGGACTACCTGGCCTGATGACTCCTTGTTTCCCCAGTCCACCTGGCCGTGCTGCTGCTCCAGTTTCAACTGTTCTGCCTGCGGCTATGGAACCCTGACCTGTTCACCGGACGTGCTACCTGTCCCAGACCTGCTGTTTTCAACTCTCTAGAGACAGCAGGAGCGGTAGAGATACTCTGAATGATCGGCTATGAAAAGCCAACTGACATTTACTCCTGAGGTGCTACCCTGTTGCACCCTCGACAACCACTGTGATTATTATTATTTGACCCTGCTGGTCATCTATGAACATTTGAACATCTTGGCCATGTTCTGTTATAATCTCCACCCGGCACAGCCAGAAGAGGACTGGCCGCCCCTCATAGCCTGGTTCCTCTGTAGGTTTCTTCCTAGGTTCTGGCCTTTCTAGGGAGTTTTTCCTAGCCACCGTGCTTCAACACCTGCATTGCTTGCTGTTTAGGGTTTTAGGTTGGGTTTCTGTACAGCACTTTGTGACATCAGCTGCTGTAAGAAGGGCTTTATAAATACATTTGATTGATTGATTGGATTCCAGTGGGTCAGAAGTTTGCATACACTCAATTAGTATTTGGTAGCATTGAATTTAAATTGTTTAATTTGGGTCAAACGTTTCATGTAGCCTTCCACAAGCTTCCCACAATAAGTTGGGTGAATTTTGGCCCATTCCTCCTGACAGAGCTGGTGTAACTGAGTTAGGTTTGTAGGCCTCCTTGCTCGCACACGCTTTTTCAGTTCTGCCCACAAATGTTCTATAGGATTGAGGTCAGGGCTTTGTGATGGCCAATCCAATACCTTGACTTTGTTGTCCTTAAGCCATTTTGACACAGCTTTGGAAGTATGCTTGGGAAGACCCATTTGCGACCAAGCTTTAACTTCCTGACTGATGTCTTGAGATGTTGCTTCAATATATCCACATAATTTTACTTCCTCATGATGCCATCTATTTTGTGAAGTGCACCAGTCCCTCCTGTAGCAAAGCACCCCCACAGCATGATGCTGGCATTTGGAAATTGCTCCCAAGGATGAACCAGACTTGTGGAGGTGTACAATTTTTTTCTGAGGTCTTGGCTGATTTATTTTGATTTTCCCATGATGTCAGAGCAAAGAGGCACTGCGTTTGAAGGTAGGCCTTGAAATACATCCACAGGTACACCTCCAATTGACTCAAATTATGTCAATTAGCCTATCGGAAGCTTCAAAAGCCATGACATAATTTTCTGGAATTTTCCAAGCTGTTTAAAGGCACAGTCAACTTAGTGTATGTAAACTTCTGACCCACTGGAATTGTGATACAGTCAATTATGAGTGAAATAATCTGTCTGTGAACAATTGTTGGAAAAATTACTTGTGTCATGCACAAAGTAGATGTCCTAACCGACTTGCCAAAACTATAGTTTGTTTAGAAGAAATTTGTGGAGTGGTTTAAAAACAAGTTTTAATGACTCGAACCTAAGTGTATGTAAACTTCCGACTGCAACTGTACATCTCCTTCAAATGTTGATATTTGGTTGCATTGACAACAAATACAATTCAATATCACTAGGGGTTCTATTTAAAACCACATCGCAGAGTTTAGTTTTACAGCATGACTTAAATTTAAAGGCAATGTTCCCACTTTAGTGGAGACTGCATTCACTTTAAACGCGGCATATTTAATCTAAATCGGAAATTAACTTTACATTTCTATCTCAGAATCTGTAACGTTTCAGCTTTGCAGATCGAATAGAGCCCTAAATTACATTTCAAATCAAGCAGAGCTTGAAACCCTAGGCCTATATGAATTATGGGTTGAATAAATATGAATTAAAATGATAGCAACAGTGAATACATTTCGTTAGATATCTAAGCAAAGCAATGCTGGGCTTGGTAAAAACCCTGAATGGGAGATCAAAGGGTAGCTGTAAATATATACGTTCCCCAGTATAGGAGGTGCTGCCCAGCCCATAGTGTTTTTCTGATAGTGGTTATGAAGTTGAAGATGTAACGTTGTTTTAAAGGTACAAATTCAACATATTTTTTACAAGGGTTGTCTATGTGGTTACCATGATTCTGCTCACAAGCATGCAATTTTTGGACAATAAAATGGACGAGTTATTGGGAAGATTAAACTACCAACTGGACATTAAAAATTGTAACATCTTATGCTTCACAGAGTCATGGCTGAACGACGACAATATCAACATTCAGCTGGCTGGTTATACGATGTACCGGCAGGATAGAACAGTGGCGTCTGGTAAGTCAAGGGGCGGCGGTCTATGTATTTTTGTTAACAACAGCTGGTGAACGATATCTAAGGAAGTCTCGAGCCATTGCTCGCCTGAGGTAGAGTTTCTCATGATAAGCTGCAGACCACATTACCTACCGAGAGAGTTCTCATCTATATTCTTTGTAGCTCTTTACATACCACCACAGTCAGAGGCTGGCACCAAGATAGCATTGAATGAGCTGTATTCCGCCATAAGAAAACAAGAAAACGCTCCTAGTAGCCGGGAAATTTAATGCAGGGAAAATTAAATCAGTTTTACTTAATTTCTATCAACATGTTAAATGTGCAACCAGAGGGAAAATACTCTCGACCACCTTTACTCCATACACAGAGATGCATACAAATCTCTCCCTCGCCCTTCATTTGGCAAATCTGACCATAATTCTATCCTCCTGATTCCTGCTTACAAGCAAAAATTCAAGCAGGAAGCACCAGTTACTAGATCAATAAAAAAGTGGTCAGATGAAGTAGATGCTAAGCTAAAGGACTGTTTTGCTAGCACAGACTGGAACATGTTGCGGGACTCCTCCAATGGCATTGAAGAGTACACCACATCTGTCATTGGCTTCATCAATAAGTGCATCGATGATGTCGTTACCACAGTGACCGTACGTACATACCCCAACCAGAAACCATGGATTACAGGCAGCATCCACACTGAGCTAAAGGCTAGAGCTGCCGCTTTCAAGGAGCGGGACTCTAACCCAGAAGCTTATAAGAAATCACGCAATGCCCTCAGATGAACCCTCAAACAGGCAAAGCTTCAATACAGGACTAAGATCGAGTTGTACTACACCAGCTCTGACGCTCGTCGGATGTGGCAGGGCCTGCAAACCATTACAGACTACAAAGGGAAGCACAGCCGAGAGCTGCGCAGTGACGGGAGCCTACCGGACGAGCTAAACTACTTCTATGCTCGCTTCGAGGCAAATAACACTGAAACATGCAAGAGAGCACCAGCTGTACCGGAAGACTGGGTGATCACGCTTTCCGCAGCCAATGTGAGTAAGACCTTTAAACAGGTCAACATTCACAAGGCCGCAGGGCCAGACGGATTACCAGGACGTGTACTGCGAGCATGTGCTGACCAACTAGCAAGTGTCTTTACTGACATTTTCAACCTCTCCCTGTCCGAGGATGTAATACCAACATGTTTTAAGCAGACCACCATAGTGCCTGTGCCCAAGAACACTAAGGTAACCTGCCTAAATGACTACCGACCCGTAGCACTCACGTCTGAAGCCATGAAGTGCTTTGAAAGGATGGTCATGGCTCACATCAACACCATCATCCCAGAAACCCTGGACACACTCCAATTTGCATACCGCCCCAACAGATCCACAGATGATGCAGTCTATTGCACTCCACGCTGCCCTTTCCCACCTGGACAGAAGGAATACCTATGTGAGAATGCTATTCATTGACAACAGCTCAGCGTTCAACACCATAGTGCCCTCAAAGCTCATCACTAAGCTAAGGACCCTGGGACTAAACACCTCCTTCTGCAACTGGATCCTGGACTTCCTGATGGGCCGCACCCAGGTGGTAAGGGTAGATAACAACACATCCACCACGCTGATCCTCAGCACAGGGGCCCATCGGGGATGCGTGCTCAGTCCCCTCCTGTACTCCCTGTTCACTTATGACAGCACGGCCAGGCACGACTCCAACACCATCATTAAATTTGCCGATGATACAGCAGTGGTAGGCCTGATCACCGACAACAACGAGACAGCCTATAGGGAGGAGTTCAGAGACCTGGCCATGTGGTGCCAGGACAACAACCTCTCCCTCAATGTGATCAAGACAAAGGAGATGATTGCGGACTTCAGGAAAAAGAGGACCGAGCACTCCCCCATTGTCATCGACGGGAGTCCAGTCGAGCAGGTTGAGAGCTTGGTGTCCACATCAACAACAAACTAACATGGTCCAAGCACACCATGACAGTCGTGAAGCGGGCATGACAAAACCTATTCCCCCTCGGGCGACTGAAAAGATTTGGCATGGGTCTTCAGATCCTCAAAAGGTTCTACAGCTGCACCATCGAGAGCATCCTGACTGGTTGCATCACTGCCTGGTATGGCAACTGTTTGGCATCCGACCGCAAGGCATTACAGAGGGTAGTGCGAACGGCCCAGTTCATCACTGGGGCCAAGCTTCCTGCCATTCAGGACCTCTATACCAGGTGGTGTCAGAGGTAGGCCCTGAAAATTGTCAAAGACTCCAGCCATCCTAGTCATAGACAGTTTTCTCTGCTACCACACGGCAAGCGGCTTCTAAACAGCTTCTACCCCCAAGCCGTAAGACTCCTGAACACCTAATCAAATGCCACTCTCTGTTGTCATCTAATTAACTCTATCTACATACTACCTCAACTAGCACATTGACTCTGTACCGGCACCCCCCTGTATGTATTGTTATTTTTTACTGCTGCTCTTTAATTACTTGTTACTTTTTATCTCTTATTCTTATCCGTATTTTTTTTAAACTGCATTGTTGGTTAGGGGCTCATAAGTAAGCATTTCACTGTATTCGGTGCATGTGACTAATAAAATTTGATAACACAATCCTGTGGTTGAAATTTCACCTTCTTTTCAAATCAAATATATTTTTCACTTAGATTTCACATCACAATACATTGACAAATTACGTTGAAACAACGCTAATTCAATCAATTTATGCCCAGTGGGTAGTGTGTCAAGGCAATAGTGAGGAAACCTACACAGTCATTTTAGCCATCAGTGGTGAATACAAAGGAAGCAGCATATTGGGTATAACACCAGAGGGGAACCATATTACTGTATACTTTGGGTCTAAAATTGACCTTTGCCAGTTCAGGAAATGAAAGGCCTCTTAAACGGAGAAGAAATGAGCTGGTGGTTGAAAACAATGGGGAGGAAAGCCAGTCGTTCTACCTTTCCAATCGCTATAAAGGTCTCTCTCAGTGGGAGAGCCAGCTTCAGTCAGCAGAGCCTCTCAACACCCCAAACAGCTCCCACGGAGAGTTAGAGCACATTCCAGAAGGCTTTTACAAGTCGATCCATCCATCCATCGCGGCTTTGCACAGCTTTGGATAGACTGAGCTCCTATGCGCAACATTGTACGTGTGCCATTTGAACTTTTGTACATTTATGCGTTAGGTAATACATGAACGGCATTTATAGCTTAATTTGTCCTATTATTTTCTGTGTTCTCGGTCGTGGGTACTCATAATAATGCACGTCATGGGGATAAATGCATAGAACATTAGTAATTTAATTAGAATTAACATTGAATGTATTAACATTTAGAAACGTAAGCTCATTGCTCTGTTAAGTAACACACAGTATGTACTTTGCTTGTTCCCAGCCATGAATGCCAACATGTCAATTATCTCCCTTTATGTTTTATCCAAATCCTCTGAAAGCACTTGCTCTGATGTGCCTGCCTTTTAAAACTGTGCTCACAGTGCCCTTGTGGGCCTCATTGAAGTCTGATGAAATGTTAACAGAAGGTTAGCCAGGCTGTGCCCACTGTTTTCAGCCAAATTCTTGTAACACAATTTCGTCAAATTCCCCCTTTCTTTTCCAGGATGTGGCGAGTCATCCCGGGGTCATTGTATGGCTTCCAAGTCTAAGATAAATGGGGATTTATTATTGTTATGTTTGGCTATATGCATCTGAGTTGAGGCCTGAGGGGTAGGAGAAAGACTGAAGTTGTTTCTCGGGTTTGGTTTTATGGGTACCTGAATGAAATACAGTGAGAAATGGGTCGTGTTCATTACAGCACAACTATAGCAAAATGTTTCAAAATGTCCCTCCCTGTATCAGTATGTTTTCTTCCGTTTGGTGCTTAATGAATACAACCCTGGTGATACTGCTCGGGTGCCACTATAAACCACCATGTCCTTTTGAACTTTGCCATACAACATTTCCTGAAGGGGAGTGAAGAATCCCAGCTCACATATTGGCTGTATAATAACTGACTTGTTAGACTCTAGCTCCGCTTCAGTGCATTGGCCCCAATGTTGTCATTACACACTCTTTATGCTGGTAATGTACAGTAGTTGCCCATAACCACAGATTCTCCAACTCTAAATCCTAACCTTAACCATTAGGAGGATAAAATATATCTGACTCTGGTCCAGCGGTTAGATGTAACGTCTACCAACTCCTCCTCCCCTCTGTGCACACTTGGTTTTATGCCAAAAGATAGCTTAAGTGTCACGCCCTGACCTGAGAGAGCCTTTTTATGTCTCTATTTAGGTTTGGTCAGGGTGTGATTTGGGTGGGCATTCTATGTTCTATTTTCTATGTTTTGTATTTCTTTGTTTTGGCCGGGTATGGTTCTCAATCAGGGACAGCTGTCTATCGTTGTCTCTGATTGGGAACCATACTTAGGCAGACCTTTTTCCCACCTGTCCTTGTGGGTAGTTAACTTTGTTTGTGGCACTTTGCCCTGTAAGGTTCACGGTCGTTTTGTATTGTTTATTGGTTTTGCTGGCGACATTCAATAAAGAGGAAAATGTACGCTCACCACCCTGCACCTTGGTCTACTTCATCCAACAGTCGTGACATTAAGGTCATGGGTGATCTGGTATTGTGGATGGCATTGTATCCTCAACACGCAACATACCCTGCAGTTGATTAAACTCAAACCCCCAACATCTCTTTATGAATATTCTCACAAATTTGATTCGCAAGTTATCGTAGATTGTTTGTGACAAAAATCTGCTGTAAATTGAGCCGTTCATAGTTGTTGATCATGTACACATTGTCAATGGAAAATGTATCATCAGTGCTGAAAATCTGGTATGTAACCCCTATTTTTGGCATTCAAACATTGTTTGATATTAGTAAACATTGATATTGTTTAAATATTGTTTAAATAAAATTGACTGAAGTTGTCCTGGTCTAGCCTATTAAGTCACCATCATATAAATTGTGTCCACATTCCAAGAAATCATACTGGGAACATTAGGAGCAAATTATTGATATATAGTATTAATATTTCACTGGGTCACGCCATATAATTCATTATGTCATTGTATCCCACATACTAATGTCATTACTATGCATGCATGCTTTGAAACGAGTATTCAACCAGGGGGGGGCCCTGCTAGTAAACTTACTTGAACTGGACATACATTTTTGCCAACACAACAATACATTTTTGCCTCTCTCATGTCTACACAACCTGACCCCAGACCCTGGGATAAACTCATACATCTTCCACCATCAGCCATCCCTTTCCATAACACCAGCTTCTGAAGATGTCGCATGACCTAGTTGCTCGGTAGCAAAAGCAGGACCCCCACATCAAGAATCCCTCTGATTCACATTTCAAAGGAAGTGTGGTGCCTCAGATGTCTTCTCATGTAAGGAAACTAGGGAAAGTCCCACCACTGACAGAGCTCCACATCATTTTAAAGCCAAGAGTCAAGCATATAGCCTGCGCTACATGAACATCTGTTTAATTAGATGGACTAATAGGTTTGTTATTAGTGTAATGAGGAATGGAACAGTCAATCGCAAAGCCAGTAGCACAACAAAAATTATATCATAAAGACTATTGGGTCATGTGTTGAGTAGTTTGAGCTCATAGCCCATGACACAAATATTCATGTGATGGTTGATCTCCCCCACTCTTTCCCTGAGACATTACATTTACATTTACATTTAAGTCATTTAGCAGACGCTCTTATCCAGAGCGACTTACAAATTGGTGCATTCACCTTATGATATCCAGTGGAACAACCACTTTACAATAGTGCATCTAAATCTTTTAAGGGGGGGGGGGGGGGGGGGGGGGGGTTAGAAGGATTACTTTATCCTATCCTAGGTATTCCTTAAAGAGGTGGGGTTTCAGGTGTCTCCGGAAGGTGGTGACTGACTCCGCTGTCCTGGCGTCGTGAGGGAGCTTGTTCCACCATTGGGGTGCCAGAGCAGTGAACAGTTTTGACTGGGCTGAGCGGGAACTGTGCTTCCTCAGAGGTAGGGGGGCCAGCAGGCCAGAGGTGGATGAACGCAGTGCCCTTGTTTGGGTGTAGGGCCTGATCAGAGCCTGAAGGTATGGAGGTGCCGTTCCCTTCACAGCTCCGTAGGCAATCACCATGGTCTTGTAGCGGATGCGAGCTTCAACTGGAAGCCAGTGGAGAAAGCGGAGGAGCGGGGTGACGTGAGAGAACTTGGGAAGGTTGAACACCAGACGGGCTGCGGCGTTCTGGATGAGTTGTAGGGGTTTAATGGCACAGGCAGGAGCCCAGCCAACAGCGAGTTGCAGTAATCCAGACGGGAGATGACAAGTGCCTGGATTAGGACCTGCGCCGCTTCCTGTGTGAGGCAGGGTCGTACTCTGCGAATGTTGTAGAGCATGAACCTACAGGATCGGGTCACCGCCTTGATGTTAGTGGAGAATGACAGGGTGTTGTCCAGGATCACGCCAAGGTTCTTAGCACTCTGGGAGGAGGACACAAGGGAGTTGTCAACCGTGATGGCGAGATCATGGAACGGGCAGTCCTTCCCCGGGAGGAAGAGCAGATCTGTCTTGCCGAGGTTTAGCTTGAGCTGGTGATCTGTCATCCACACTGATATGTCTGACAGACATGCAGAGATGCGATTCGCCGCCTGGTTATCAGAAGGGGGAAAGGAGAAGATTAATTGTGTGTCGTCTGCATAGCAATGATAGGAGAGACCATGTGAAGATATGACAGAGCCAAGTGACTTGGTGTATAGCGAGAATAGGAGAGGGCCTAGAACAGAGCCCTGGGGGACACCAGTGGTGAGAGCGCATGGTGCGGAGACAGATTCTCGCCACGCCACCTGGTAGGAGCGACCTGTCAGGTAGGACGCAATCCAAGCGTGGGCCGCGCCGGAGATGCCCAACTCGGAGAGGGTGGAGAGGAGGATCTGATGGTTCACAGTATCAAAGGCAGCAGATAGGTCTAGAAGGATGAGAGCAGAGGAGAGAGAGTTAGCTTTAGCAGTGCGGAGAGCCTCCGTGACACAGAGAAGAGCAGTCTCAGTTGAATGCCCAGTCTTGAAACCTGACTGATTAGGATCAAGAAGGTCATTCTGAGAGAGATAGCAGGAGAGCTGGTCAAGGACGGCACGTTCAAGAGTTTTGGAGAGAAAAGAAAGAAGGGATACTGGTCTGTAGTTGTTGACATCGGAGGGATCGAGTGTAGGTTTTTTCAGAAGGGGTGCAACTCTCGCTCTCTTGAAGACGTAGCCAGCAGTCAAGGATGAATTGATGAGCGAGGTGAGGAAGGGGAGAAGGTCTCCGGAAATGGTCTGGAGAAGAGAGGAGGGGATAGGGTCAAGTGGGCAGGTTGTTGGGCGGCCGGCCGTCACAAGACGCGAGATTTCATCTGGAGAGAGAGGGGAGAAAGAGGTCAAAGCACAGGGTAGGGCAGTGTGAGCAGGACCAGCGGTGTCGTTTGACTTAGCAAACGAGGATCGGATATCGTCAACCTTCTTTTCAAAATGGTTGATGAAGTCATCCGCAGAGAGGGAGGAGGGGGGGGAGGGGGAGGAGGATTCAGGAGGGAGGAGAAGGTAGCAAAGAGCTTCCTAGGGTTAGAGGCAGATGCTTGGAATTTAGAGTGGTAGAAAGTGGCTTTAGCAGCAGAGACAGAAGAGGAGAATGTAGAGAGGAGGGAGTGAAAGGATGCCAGGTCCGCAGGGAGGCGAGTTTTCCTCCATTTCCGCTCGGCTGCCCGGAGCCCTGTTCTGTGAGCTCGTAGTGAGTCGTCGAGCCACGGAGCAGGAGGGGAGGACCGAGCCGGCCTGGAGGATAGGGGACAGAGAAAATCAAAGGATGCAGAAAGGGAGGAGAGGAGGGTTGAGGAGGCAGAATCAGGAGATAGGTTGGAGAAGGTTTGAGCAGAGGGAAGAGATGATAAGATGGAAGAGGAGAGAGTAGCGGGAGAGAGAGAGCGAAGGTTGGGACGGCGCAATACCATCCGAGTAGGGGCAGAGTGAGAAGTGTTGGATGAGAGCAAGAGGGAAAAGGATACAAGGTAGTGGTCGGAGATTTGGAGGGGAGTTGCAATGAGATTAGTGGAAGAACAGCATCTAGTAAAGATGAGGTCAAGCGTATTGCCTGCCTTGTGAGTAGGGGGGGAAGGTGAGAGGGTGAGGTCAAAAGAGGAGAGGAGTGGAAAGAAGGAGGCAGAGAGGAATGAGTCAAAGGTAGACGTGGGGAGATTAAAGTCACCCAGAACTGTGAGAGGTGAGCCATCCTCAGGAAAGGAACTTATCAAGGCGTCAAGCTCATTAATGAACTCTCCAAGGGAACCTGGAGGGCGATAAATGATAAGGATGTTAAGCTTGAAAGGGCTGGTAACTGTGACAGCATGGAATTCAAATGAGGAGATAGACAGATGGGTCAGGGGAGAAAGAGAGAATGTCCACTTGGGAGAGATGAGGATTCCAGTGCCACCACCCCGCTGGCTCGATGCTCTAGGGGTATGCGAGAACACGTGGGCAGACGAAGAGAGAGCAGTAGGAGTAGCAGTGTTATCTGTGGTAATCCATGTTTCCGTCAGCGCCAGGAAGTCTAGGGACTGGAGGGTAGCATAGGCTGAGATGAACTCAGCCTTGTTGGCTGCAGACCGGCAGTTCCAGAGGCTGCCGGAGACCTGGAACTCCACGTGAGTCGTGCGCGCTGGGACCACCAGGTTAGAGTGGCAGCGGCCACGCGGTGTGAAGCGTTTGTATGGCCTGTGCAGAGAGGAGAGAACAGGGATAGACAGACACATAGTTGACAAGCTACAGAAGTGTTGTTTCTTGTATTATTGTCTCTTGTGTCTTTAGAGAACTGTTTCACTTTGATATCCTTTTTCTTCTGTCCTGATTTTCTCTTTCTTTTCTTCTGTTAACTAGATATTCTTTGTTGTTCTTCGTTAGCTAGCTAGCTTCTTCCAAAAGAGTCCCTAGCAACTGCTTAGCAACTGGTAAACAATTCAGCTAGCTAAGATAACTACAATTTTATGAAAAATAGTTATTTTTCAAAAGCCTATCTTCTTTGTTTGTTGCTTGTTTTTTCTCCTATTCAGTCTTGCAGTTTTCTTTTGCTTTTTTCCGATGTACTTCACTCTAAAAACCATGTAAATTTCAATATTTGTAGGAGCTCATTTTTTCAGCTGCTGCTGCTCAAATTGGAGTTCCGGAACGACATGATGATGACGGTGCAAAATGGACCTTGTCAATGAAGCGAAGTGAATCACTCTTGGATGATTTGGCCAAACCATGAAAAGCTAACCACGTCTATTTCCGTTGGTGT
This sequence comes from Salmo salar, assembly GCF_965601325.2. Classification (NCBI taxonomy): domain Eukaryota; kingdom Metazoa; phylum Chordata; class Actinopteri; order Salmoniformes; family Salmonidae; genus Salmo; species Salmo salar. The sequence goes on from NC_138301.1 coordinate 88,977,947, forward strand.
ACTTTTTTTTAACATGACCATTCAAGTGACACATATGTTGTCACTGGTTATGTTGCAATGTTATGTAGTGTCATTTTGAAACTACATGTGACACTACATCTGGTGACATTGCATTAATACTTGTCTTCACCAGTTTGACCCAAAAAAATCTGAACAATGTTGAAATAGGCCTAAAAGTAAGCCTAAAAGAATTCTAAGAATTGTTCCAAAATAATGAATTCTTAGAAATGTCCTACCCTTTAATGTCCTATAGCCTATTTAAAGACCGGTGATGGAATTGGGTTGGAATACAAAGGAATTGCTTTTGAGTCTCATAAATCCCAATATAATCTCTATATCAGCATGTATAGACTTTGTTACATTAAAGCCTTATTCTAAAATTGAATGGATCGTTTTTTCCCCGCTCATCAATCTACACACAATACCCCCATAATACTCCACAAAGCAAAAACAGGTTTTTAGACATTTCTGCAAATGTATAAAAAAACAACTGAAATATCACATCTCAAAATCAAAAGCAATATTTTATTAGTCACATGCGCCAAATACAACATGTGTAGACCTTACGGTGAAATGCTTACTTACGAGCCCATAACCAACAATGCAGTTTGAAAAAATACGGATAAGAATAAGAAATAAAAGTAACAAGTAATTAAAGAGCAGCAGTAAAATAACAATAGCGAGACTATATACAAACGGGTAACGGTACAGAGTCAATGTGCGGGGGCACCAGTTAGTTAAGGTAATATGTACATGAAAGTAGAGTTATTAAAGTGACAATGCATAGATGATAACAACAGAGAGTAGAAGCGGTATAAAGGAGGTGAGGGGGGGCAATGCATATGATTAGGTGTTCAGGAGGGGGTAGAAGATGTTTAGAAGCCTCTTGGACCTAGACTTGGCGCTCCGGTACCGCTTGTCTTGCGGTAGCAGAGAGAACAGTCTATGACAGGGTGGCTGGAGTCTTTGACAATTTTTATGGCCTTCCTCTGACACCGCCTGGTACAGAGGTCCTGGATGGCAGGAAGCTTGGCCCCAGGGATGTACTGGGCCGTTCGCTCTACCCTCTGTAATGCCTTGCGGTCGGATGCCGAGCAGTTGCCATACCAGGCAGTGATGCAACCAGTCAGGATGCTCTCGATGGTGCAGCTGTAGAACCTGTTGAGGATCTGAGGACCCATGCCAAATCTTTTCAGTCTCCTGAGGGGGAATAGGTTTTGTCATGCCCTCTTCATGACTGTCTTGTGTGTTTGGACTGTCACGCAGAGTGGAGCAAGTGGACCAAAGAGCAGACTCAGATGAGGAGACTGAGATGAGGTAACCAAGGTATGATGGGGTGCAGGCCAGGGGAAGCTTGGGCGGGTTGCAGGAAGCCAGGTGCGGAGGATGAGGCTGGAGCGATGGGAGTTGGGACTGGGTAAGCAAGTTCAGAGGGGAATCCAAGGAAGCAGTGGAGCGAGGAGTCCAGGACAGAGTCGCAGGACTGATGAGACGTGGGACTGGAGACAGGGACCAGAGTCAGAACGGGCAGAACTGTAGCGGAGAGGAGTACAGCGTCAGGCAAGGGAAAACAGGCATCACACGAAAACAGGATCTAAGCAGGAACTAATGGTTAAAAAACGCAGACTGACTGAGCAGAGATTACGATCTGGCAGTGTGGAAGTGGCAGGGCTGAGTATCCGTAGAGGTCTTGATTATGGAACAGGTGGTGAGGATCTGAACAGGTGGTAAGGATCTGCTCTGCCTCCAGCACACATGTCTCTGCCCACACAATCACACACACACGCACGCACGCACGCACACAGACAGACAGACAGACAGACAGACAGACAGACAGACAGACAGACAGACAGACAGACAGACAGACAGACAGACAGACAGACAGACAGACAGACAGACAGACAGACAGACAGACAGACAGACAGACAGACAGACAGACAGACAGACAGACAGACAGACAGAGAGGAAAAGGGAGAGAGCACTGGGGGAGTGGCGGCAGGTTAGGGAGACACAGGATGAGCAGTAGAGGGTGTGGCAGGCACTGATGTAACATGGACCATGTTAGTTTGTTGGTGATGTGGACACCAAGGAACTTGAAGCTCTCAACCTGCTCCACTACAGCCCCATCAATAAGAATGGGGGCATGCTCGGTCCTCCTTTTCCTGTGGTCCACAATCATCTCCTTTGTCTTGATCACGTTGAGGGAGAGGTTGTTATCCTGGCACCACACTGGCACCTATAGGCTGTCTCATCGTTGTCGGTGATCAGGCCTACCACTGTTGTGTCATCGGATTTGTGTGTTGGATTCGTGTCTGGCCGTGCAGTCATGAGTGAACAGGGAGTACAGGAGGAGACTGAGCATGCAGCCCTGAGGGGCCCCCGTGTTGAGGATCAGCGTGGCAGATGTGTTGTTACCTACCCTTACCACCTGGGGGCGGTTACCTTAGTGTTCTTGGGCACAGAGACAATGGTGGTCTACTTGAAACATGTTGGTATTACAGACCCAGGGACAGGTTGAAAATGTCAGTGAAGACACTTTCCAGTTGGTCAGCGCATGCTCGGAATGCACGTCCTGGTAATCAGTCTGGCCCCGCGGCCTTGTGAATGTTGACCTGTTTAAAGGTCTTACTCACATTGGCTACGGAGAGTGTGATCACACAGTCGTCCGGAACAGCTGATGCTCTCATGCATGCTTCAGGGTTGCTTGCCTCGAAGGAAGCGTAGAAGTAATTTAGCTCTTCTGGTATGCTTGTGTCACTGGGCAGTTCACGGCTGTGCAAAGGGTGGCTACTTTGACGAATTTCAAATATAAAATATATTTTGATTTGTTTAACACTTTTTTGGTTACTATGTGATTCCATATGTGTTATTTCATAGTTTTGATGTCTTCACTATTATTCTACAATGTAGACTGTGCAAAGCTGTCATCAAGGGAATGGTTGGCTACTTTGCAGAATCTCAAATATAAAATATCTTTTGATTTGTTTAACACTTTTTTTGGTTACTACATGATTCCATATGTGTTATTTCATTGTTTTGACATTTTAGTAATTTATCAAATGCTCTTATCCAGAGTGACTTACAGTCAGTGCAATCATCTTAAAATAGCTAGGTTAGACAACCACATATCATAATCAAATATACAGGATACTAACATTCCATTCCAGATAAACAATGGATATATAGCGTTTTGCAAAAAAACTCATTTTCATACAGATCTATAATCTATGAATAACAAGTCTGAGAACAGTAATATTTTACATACACATGAAGTTACCCATAAGCAATAATTTCTGATTTAAAAAAAGCACAAATTTGGAAAAATAGCTGGATATAGCGTTTTGGAAATAAACTTTTCAAATTATTCATGAATCAATTCGTTTGAGACAACAATATGGTGGACCTCAACATAATTATTCTTTCAAAGCCACCATTTTCAGTTTTACTGGGGGAGGGAAAGTACAGAGCACATGGACTGCCAGTACAAAATTCCAAAGCAAACACTACAAACACTGTAGAGCTAATGGATGTATTGTAAACTCCAACCTCTGGACTCTGCCATTGCTGTGTAAGCATCTTGAGCAGTTATGGCGCAGTAGGAAATCCTTCAACACACACACACACACACACACACACACACACACACACACACACACACACACACACACACACACACACACACACACACACACACACACACACACACACACACACACTCGCACATACAACACACACTTACACATACAACACATGCTCATACAAACTCTCACACATACAACACACACAAACTGCAATGTAGGACACGCCTGTCTCGCTGACTCTTCTCTAATACATTTTCTAACATCGCCGTTTATTTATAAAAATGTATTTTACAGAGTAAGATTACTCCTATGTATTCCTATAGTACTACATTGTTTCTCCTTATTTAGTGTAAACGGCCAGACTGTCTCTTTCTATCTAAAGCCTAGGCAGTCGGGCAGTATTTATTTAATGCATCATTAACGACTTCTGCCTTTTGATGGTTTTATTATCAATAATTAAGATTGTAAACAATGACATGGTGATGTTCACATCGAGTATGATCTTGTAGTCTTTATGATCCCCAAAGGGCAATTCGCAGTGTTGCATGTAGACATGTAGACAACGTAATATATAAATAGTACATGGTTAAACTCATACTTTATTATAGTTTCTCAAATGTCTCAACTGAACTGGACCACAAGAAATCACATATTTTAATATTATTACAGTTTTTCCCAACTGTTTACACACTAAAATTGGTCCATGAGGCACAATGACCCAAACCTGTGACTCATTTAGCAGAACCAGACACCAAATCTGCAATACTACTGGCACATGTTTTGCTTTACACTAAAATTGCAATTCTATAACAAACATTTGGCAAAACACAACACACAATTCTCTACCTTCGGCACAACTAAAATCTATTGTGTGCAAATGAAAAGCAACACGGTTCGACAAGCTAAGCTCAATTACCAGTTGATCAATTTCACTCTCCACATCTGCAAACACTAATTATGTAAATGTTCACTTTGCAATCAGACCTTTGGTATGGAGTCAACAGGTGAGTACTCCTGTGTTTGGAGAACAATGGAAGCAAACTTGGCAGAGAGAGGAGGAGGAGGAGGAAGAAGAAGAAGAAGATCTGATGATCAACCGTGGTTTGACATTGAGAGAGGCTGGGCAGAGAGTGTAGCCCAATCTGAGCTGCTTCACCGCAGCATCCATCATCCGGACGTTCCAAAATGAGAATAGGTTTGTACTGCAGACATTGGACTTATCTACTACTTTTACTACTTGACAGTAGTACAACATAAAGCACAGAAAAGACTGTAGATTCCAATACATACTGTAATGGGAAACAAAGTAAATGTTTCATGTATTACTGTATGTATGAAATTGTGAGCTATAGTTACTTTGTAACATGTTTATCTTGTATACTGTATTACTGTATGCTATTTTGAAAGATGACCACCACGTGGTGGTAGAACACATCTATTTACAGACTAACAGGAGGCTGCCATTGTACAAATGGTAGTTGAAAATAATGCCTTAAGACTGCGGGAAATCCAACAACAGATTATTGAAAACCCTGCCATCTTCCATAACATCCGAGTGAGCTTATCAACCACAGCCAGCATCTTTAAGAAACACCATCTTCGGATGAAGCAAATCTACCAAGTCCCATTTGAAAGGAATTCCCAAAGAGTGAAGGATAAACGGTCTGAATATGTGCAAGTAATGTACTGGTATTACACTCTTGAAACAGTAGAGACTCATTGACATTGCCAGTGAACTTTACTATACAGCAATTACACTATTTGCTGGCATTTCAGAGAATGCTCTCTCTGGCCAAGGAGAATATTGAGTGTGATGTTGATGATAAATCTGTGGCCAGACCAAAACAACAGACATGACTGATTTTATTTTCTCAATGGAGTATTTATTTCTTGATTTAGATTTGACAGTTTCTTTATTTATTCCGGACAATTGATCTAACATACAGTACAGTAGAGCAAATAAGAAAATGTTTCTTCCTTTGCATATGCAAAATATATTTACTGTATGTGTGCTTACAGTATGCTGTTTTACATGTATTTAGTCATGTTGAAATACAAAACAAACATTTTTGCATATGTGTTAATTCCTTTCTTGTTTGAGTACACACAAACAATATAACAATCTTGGTCTTTACACTGAAATAGGTTCTGATAGCAGTGTTTTGAATATGTCACATTAGTGTGATCTCGGTTGCCACTAAGTTAGATTCATTTGAGGTGTGTGTTTGTTTCATTTGTCTGCAGAGTTTCATTTTGGGCAGGGAGTACATTATTCTGATTACTCTGATTCATTTTGCAAGATGTCTGTGGGGTTTGGGGAAATTGGCTAACTGTTTTGAGGACCTGAGATGTAGTTTCAGCAAACATGTGATAACAAATGGGAAAAGCTGTATATGAAGGTTAGTGCTCAGAAACTTTTCTTTCTTTGACCTTAGTGGGATACTGTTAATAGTAAGTGTGCGCGTGCGTGCACGTTGCCTACGCTTTACTGATAACGAGACACACTGTGGTCACATGGTTAGAATTGATCTACCTCTTTGTAAAATGGATTACATAAACAAGCCTTTGTACATCACGCCTGTTCCCTCCACTCCTGTCTCCACCGCCTGCCGTCACGCTAGCCGTGCGGGGTTGAGTGACATCAATGAGACGCCCTATCAAGATACTGTCCATGATTCACCTTCCAGACTCTCCCATACCATCCATAACCTATCGCCCTCCGTCTGCACGCTCAGATTTGTTCCCCTTGTTTTATGAACCCCTCAATAGTTAAAGGTTTAAATAAAAAAAAATGCATTATTCATAACTGTTTTCATTTTGAAGTAAAATTATAACGAAATGTTTGGTCAGGGTTATGGACAGGGTGAGATAGTGCCTTATAAGAGTGATATGAGATAGTGTGTGTGAGAGAGAGAGTCTCCCAGCCATGGTATGGTTGCAGATTCACAGTAATGAAAGATGGCAGCTGTGGAGCGGGGTGCGGGGATGGGAGGGATGGGGGTTTAATCTAAAACTGCCTGTTCAGTATAAAGTGTGGTATTGATAGCAGGATTAAATGGAAGGATGAGATGTGGAGGAGTAGAGCAGACTTGTTTTTTGTGTAAATTGGGGAACAGCTCTTATTTCATGCTGCTGCCTTGCTTGTTGGCTAACAAGAAACATCACTTTATAACTGTATTTTCTGTAAAAGGAAAAGAAAGAGAAACAACCTTCTCTTTTGTATTCTCATACACCAGGATTTTATAGTGTTTGTATGTCATCAGGAGTGGGCGTAATGCGTTTCCATACTAGGCCTACTTCTGCTGCACAAAGAGATGGCAATATTATAACAAGGCCTAGTGCTGCAGATCAAGCCTTGCTGCTGGACATACTGTGCATTCAGAAAGTAGTCACACCTCTTGACTTTTTGGATGAAGCAAATCTACCAAGTCCCATTTGAAAGGAATTCCCAAAGAGTGAAGGATAAACGGTCTGAATATGTGCAAGTAATGTACTGGTATTACACTCTTAAACAGTAGAGACTCATTGACGTAGGCAGTGAACTTTACTATACAGCAATTACACTATTTACTGGCTTTTCAGAGAATCATGGAGTTGGATGCAAGTCCCATCCCCCAGGAACTCATATTCATAGATGAGGCTGGATTCAATTCAGTGAAGACGAGGAGGAGAGGAAGGAACATCATTGGTCAACGCGCCATCATTGAGGTACCTGGCCAGCGTGGGGGAAATGTCACCATATGCGCAGCTATGAGCCACAATGGGGTCCTCCACCGCCATGCCACCCTTGGACCATACAACACTGCCCATCTCCTTCATTTCCTGAACACCTTACATTACAATCTTTTTCAGCCAGAGCAGAGAGGGCCAGGGGATCCTGAGCAACAAATGTATGTTCTAATTTGGAACGTGTGTTTCCATCGGGCTGCTCTGGTTCCATGACCATTCGAGGTTTACAATTCTCCATCTCCCACCATATTCCCCATTTTTCAACCCCATTGAGGAGTTGATTTCAGCATGGCAGTGGAAGGTGTATGATCGCAAACCCCATGAATGTATGGCCCTTCTCCAGGCAATGGAGGAGGCCTGTGGTGACATTCCAGCAGAGTCCTGTCAGGGGTGGATGCGTCACGCCAGAAGATATTTCCCCCGCTCTCTGGCCAAGGAGAATATCACAAGTGATGATAAATCTCTGGCCAGACCAAAACAACAGACATGACTGATTTTGTTTTCTCAATGGAGTATTTGTTTCTTGACTTATGATTTAGATTTGACAGTTTCTGTATTTATTCCGGACAATTAATCTAACATACAGTACAGTAGTTCAAATAGGAAAATGTTTCTTCCTTTGCATATGCAAAATATATTTACTGTATGTTTGAATTTTTACTGTATGTGCTTACTGCTGTTTTACATGTATTGAGTCGTGTTGAAATATAAAACAGAAAATGTAACATTTGTGTTAATTCCTTTCTTGTTTGAGTACACACAAACAATATAACAACAAAATCTAAGTCTTTACACAGAAATAGGTTCTGATAGTAGTGTTTTGAATATGTCAGTGCAATCTCGGTTGTCACTAAGTTAGTTTAATTTGATGTGGGTGTGTGTGTGTCTCATTTGTCTGCAGAGTTTAATTTTGAGCAGGGAGTACATTATTCTGATTACTGTGTTTCATTTTGCAAGATGTCTGTGGGGTTTGGGGAAATTGGCTAACTGTTTTCTGTTTTGTGTTTAGAGTTTTGAGTACCTGAGATGTAGTTTCAGCAAATGTGTGTTAACAATTGGGAAAAACTGTAAATAAAGAGAAGGTTACAGTGCTCAGAACTTTTTCTTTCTTTGACCTTTGTGGGGTACTGTTAATACTAAGTGTTTGTGTGTGTGTGTGTGTGTGTGTGTGTGTGTGTGTGTGTGTGTGTGTGTGTGTGTGTGTGTGTGTGTGTGTGTGTGTGTGGGTGTGTGTGGGTGTGTGTGTGTGTGTGTGTGTGTGTGTGTGTGTGTGCGTGTGTGTGTATGCTTGCGTGCGTGCACGTATGTGTGCGTGCACATTGTCTACACTTTACTGATAACGAGTCGCACAGTGGGTCACAAGGTTAGAATTGATCTACCTCTTTGTAAAATGGATTACATAAACAAGCCTTTGTACATCACGCCTGTTCCCTCCACTCCTGTCTCCACCGCCTGCCGTCACGCTAGCCGTGCGGGGTTGAGTGACATCAATGAGACGCCCTATCAAGATACTGTCCATGATTCACCTTCCAGACTCTCCCATACCATCCATAACCTATCGCCCTCCGTCTGCATGCTCAGATTTGTTCCCCTTGTTTTATGAACCCCTCAATGCATTATTCATAACTGATTTCATTTTGAAGTAAAATTACAACGGTAATGTTTGGTCAGGGTTATGGACAGGGTGAGATAGTGCCTTATAAGAGTGATATGAGATAGTGTGTGTGAGAGAGAGAGTCTCCCAGCCATGGCATGGTTGCAGATTCACAGTAATGAAAGATGGCAGCTGTGGAGCGGGGTGCGGGGATGGGAGGGATGGGGGTTTAATCTAAAACTGCCTGTTCAGTATAAAGTGTGGTATTGATAGCAGGATTAAATGGAAGGATGAGATGTGGAGGAGTAGAGCAGACTTGTTTTTTGTGTAAATTGGGGAACAGCTCTTATTTCATGCTGCTGCCTTGCTTGTTGGCTAACAAGAAACATCACTTTATAATTGTATTTTCTGTAAAAAGGAATAGAAAGAGAAACAACCTACTCTTTTGTATTCTCATACACCAGCCCCCTTTGCCACCTCCCTACCCATCTTTCACTGTTTTAGTCAGAGGGGCTGTGAAGATTATTTACATTTGGGGAGATTAGGACGTGGCTATTCCAAGTACAGCGGCCAGCATCCATTGATGTCTAGTTGAGCGATGTAGGTCAGAACAGCCCTGCTGTCTGTGCTTTGTGCTAAACCCTGCCATGGGAGACCTTTGACTTCCTCACCATCGCCCGACATCCCCACTGCCGTGACAGTTGTTGTACCGTGGCTGGTTGGCCGGCTGGCTGGCAGGCTGACTGACTGTTCTCAATACCCACACCAAATATATTTTTTATGCCCTATTTCATCAGATCCCATTTCTGTTATATCCTAAAGAGGATTTATTTTCTGTTCCTGTCTGGCTTCTTTTTTTTTTTTTTGCTTGGTAATGACTTAGTGTGGGTGGGTGCCAGTCGGCTACATCTGCCTGATTACGACTGTGCTGTAATCGCACAGATGATGCAGCAAGGGTTAATGAATGGAGGCAGAGGTCACAGGATTTTATAGTGTTTGTATGTCATCAGGAGTGGGCGTAATGCGTTTCCATACTAGGCCTACTTCTACTGCACAAAGAGATGGCAATATTATAACAAGGCCTAGGGCTGCAGATCAAGCCTTGCTGCTGGACATACAGTGCATTCAGAAAGTAGTTACACCTCTTGACTTTTTCCACATTTTGTTGTTTTATAGCCTGCATTTAAAATATATTAAATTCAGATGTGTCACTGGCCTACACACAATATACCATCATGTCAAAGTGGAATCATGTTTTTGGAAATATTTACAAATGAACTAAAAATGAAAAGCTGAAATGTCTATAAGTATTCAACCTTTTTGTTGTGGCAAGCCTACATAAATTCAGGAGTAAAAATGTACTTAATAAGTCATGTAAGAAGTTGCATGGACTCACTCTGTGTGCAATAACAGTATTTAACATAAACTTTGAAAGACTACCTCATCTCTGTACCACGCACATACAATTATCTGTAAAGGTCCCTCAGTCGAGCAGTGAATTTCAAACACAGATTCAACCACAAAGACCAGGGAAATGGCCAATTGTACACTGGAGTCGCTTAGCAAGATTATATTTTATGTTCCTGAGGGGCCTAGTTACAGTCTTGACTTAAATCGTCTTGAAATCTATGGCAAGACTTGAAAATGGCTCTCTAGCAATGATCAACCACCAACTTGACAGAGCTTGTAGAATAAAAATGTAAATAATGTGCAAATACGGTACAATCCAGAAAGGCTCACAGTGTAATCGCTGCCAAAGGTGATTGTAACATGTATTGACTCAGGGGTGAGAATACTGATGTAAATGAGATACAGTGCCTTCAGAAAGTATTCAGACCCCTTGACTTTTTCCACATTTTATTGCGTTACAGCCTTATTCTAAAATGGATTAAATTGTTTTCGCCCCCTAAAGCTGCACACAATACCCCATAATGACAAAGTAATAACAGGTTTAGACATTTTTGCTCATTTACAAAAAATAAAACACAGAAATATCTAAGTTACATAAGTATTCAGACCCTTTACTCAGTACTTTGTTGAAGCAACTTTACAGCATCAAGTCTTCTTGTGTATGACTACAAGCTTGGCACACCTGTATTTGGGGAGTTTCTCCCATTTTTCTCTGCAGATCCTCTCAAGCTCTGTCAGGTTGGATGGGGTGCGATGCTGCATAGCTATTTTCAGGTCTCTCCAGAGATATTCGTTCGGGTTCAAGTCCAGGCTCTGGCTGGGCCACTCAAGGACATTCAGAGACTTATCCTGAAGCCTCTCCTGCATTGTCTTGGCTGTGTGCTTAGGGTCGTTGTCCTGTTGGAAGGTGAACCTTTGTCCCAGTCTGAGGTCCTGAGCACTCTGGAGCAGGTTTTCATCAAGAATCGCTCTGAACTTTGCTCCGTTCATCTTTCCCTCGATCCTGACTAGTCTCCCAGTCGCTGCTTCTGAAAAACATCCCCAAAGCATGATGCTGCCGCCACCATGCTTCACCGTAGGGATGGTGCCAGGTTTCCTCCAGACGGGATGCTTGGCATTCAGGCCAAAGAGTTCAATCTTGCTTTCATCAGACCAGAGAATCTTTTTTCTCATGGTCTGAGAGTCTTTAGGCACCTTTTGCAAAACTCTAAGCGGGCTGTCATGTGCCTTTTACTGAGGAGTGGCTTCTGTCTTGCCACTCTACCATAAAGGCCTGATTGGTGGAGTGCTGCAGAGATGGTTGTCTTTCTGGAAGGTTCTCCCATCTCCGCAAAGGAACTCTAGTGCTCTGTCAGTGACCATCGGGTTCTTGGTCACCTCCCTTACCAAAGCCCTTCTCCCCTGATTGCTCAGTTTGGCTGGGCACCAACTCTAGGAAGGGTATTGGTGGTTCCAAACTTCTTCCATTTAAGAATGATGGAGACCACTGTGTTCCTGGGTACCCTTCCCCAGATCTGTGCCTCGACACAATCCTGTCTCTGAGCTCTACGGACAATTCCTTCAACCTCATAGCTTGGTTTTTGCTCTTACATGCACTGTCAACTGTGGGACCTCATATAGACAGGTGTATGCCTTTCCAAATCATGTCCAATCAATTGAATTTACCACAGGTGAACTCGAATCAAGTTCTAGAAACATCTCAAGGATAATCAATACAAACAGGATGCACCTGAGTCTCATAGCAAAGGGTCTGAATACCCTGTAAATAAGCTATTTGTGTTTTTTTTACATGTATTTGCCAAAAACTCAAACTTTTGGGAATAGTGACACTTATAGAGCATGATGCCTCAAGAGTCAATTTCACATATATAGCCACCCATAATCCCTTTTCAGTCCATCACACCTAAAGATGTTGTAATCAGCAATTCTCTATCTCTCAATTGGCTAGAGTTGTTGCGTAACAGATTACCATTAATTTAATTGCAAATCTACATCGTAGTTGTTCAGGGATGTATACCACATCCACACTGCACATTATTCTTTTCAAATATCTGACATTATTATCAAATCTTATGACATATTATAGACAATGGTAAAGTAAGGATTGTAGTTATGCCTGACCAAACACAAATGTATTATGTAGATATGTTGACCTATTGTAAAGTGAGATACTCATGTGGTAGAGCAAGTCTGTCCTCTGTGGTCTGCAGATGGGATGGCAGCCATTTTGGTTTCAAACTAACTATGGCTCTGTCAACTCACAGGTAGGCCTACGGTAGTCAGACTGCTATTAGATAAAAATATTTTACTAGACATATTTTACTAGACATATAAAAAATACAAAACTTACAGTTGAGTAAATCACATAAAAACAGATTATGATACAGATTGGCCTATTCTTTTTTCATCATAATACCTCATTTCTGCCTATTTCATTGTATAGAGAGACTACATAATTCAAATGGAAAACGTCTCGTACTTTCTTCTACAGGGACATTCGGTGCATGTGTTAGTGATTGCATATTAATTTACAACTGACCAGAACAATGTGGTTGAAGCTTATGACACAACTCCTCTCCCCTATCTGACCTAAATTACTTGTATGTATAGAAAGAGTTTATTTCCAAAACACTATATTCACCAATTTACACATTTGAGTTTTTGCATTAGAAAATGTTTTTTTGTTGTTGCTAAAAACGATATATCCATTGTTTAGCTCGAATGGAATGTTCATATCCTTGTATATTTGTAAGGCTCTGGGTGTAGTGGGTGCGAAGTCAGGCGCAGGAAGCAGAGAGTACAGGGTAGTGCTTTATTTGCACACACGGCGAACATAAGCCACCCCACGAAAAATACAGAGCGCACACAAAACAAATGCCCCAAACACTGGGGACTGAAACAGTCCGGAGAAAACCCACGACCGAAAACACATCAGACACAAGCGTGCACAGTAGCAACACACAAACAATCCCGCACACAGAATAGGCGGGCCTACTGGCTAAAATTACCCGACTAATCAGCCTAACACAAAACAGGTGAAACCAATAAACAGAAAGGGGAAAAAAGGGAATCAGTGGCAGCTAGTAGGCCGGTGACGACGACCGCCGAGCATCACCCGAGCAGGAAGTGGAGCTACCTTCGGTAGGGGAGCTACACCAGCCTCGAGGGCGACCCGGAGGGCGAGGCACAGGACGATCCGGGTGGAGGCGATGGAAATCCCTCAGCAGTGACGGGTCCAAGATGTCCCCCACTGGTACCCAGCACCTCTCCTCCGGGCCGTACCCCTCCCAGTCCACGAGGATGCAGGCCTCTCACCCGGCGTCTCGAGTCCAGAATGGCCCGTATAGTGTACGCCGGGGACCTCGATGTCCAGAGGGGGCGGAGGGACCTCCGGCACCTCACCTTCTTGCAGGGGACCATCTACCACCGGCCTGAGGAGAGACACATGAAACGAGGGGTTAATACGGTAATAGGAAGGGAGTTGTAATCTATAACACACCTCGTTTATCCTCCTCAGGACTTTGAAGGGCCCCACACACTGCGGCCCCAGCTTCCGGCAGGGCAAGTGGAGGTGTAGGTTTCGGGTCGAGAGCCAGACCCTGTCCCTCGGTACGAACACGGGGGCCTCACTGCGGTGGTCGGCAGCACTCCTCTTCTGCCATGCACCGGCTTGCTTGAGGGATTCCTGGACGGCTCTCCAGGTCTCCTTGGAGCGCTGCATCCACTCCTCCACCGCAAGAGCCTCGGTCTGACTCTGGTGCCATGGTGTCAGGACCGGCTGGTAGCACAAGACACACTGAAATGGTGAAAGGTTCCTAGAGGAGTGACGGAGTGAGTTCTGGGCCAACTCCACCCATGGAATGTACCTAGACCACTCCCCTGGCCGGTCCTGGCAATACGACCGCAGAAACCTACCCACCTCCTGGTTTACTCTCTCCACCTGCCCATTACTCTCGGGGTGATAACCGGAGGTCAAGCTGACCGAGACCCCCAGACACTCCATAAACGCCCTCCATACCCTGGACGTGAACTGCGGACCTCGATCAGAGACGATGTCCTCCGGCACCCCGTAGTGCCGGAAAACATGGGTAAATAGCGCCTCAGCAGTCTGTAGGGCCGTAGGGAGACCGGGCAACGGGAGGAGACGGCAGGACTTAGAAAACCGATCCACAACAACCAGGACAGTAGTGTTCCCCTGAGACGGGGGGAGATCGGTCAGGAAGTCCACTGACAGGTGAGACCATGGCCGTTGTGGAACGGGGAGGGGCTGTAGCTTCCCTCTAGGAAGGTGCCTAGGAGCCTTACTCTGGGCGCATACCGAACAGGAAGAGACGTAGAACCTAACGTCCCTAGCCAAGGTGGGCCACCAGTACTTCCCCCTGAGACCCCGCACTGTCCTCGCCACACCAGGATGACCCGAAGAGGGTAGTGTGTGAGCCCACCGAATCAATTGATCACGAACACTAAGCGTCACGTACTTGCGACCCGTGGGACACTGTGGAGGTGTAGGTTCCACCCGTAACGCCCGCTCGATGTCCGAGTCCACCTCCCATACCACCGGTGCCACCAGCTTAGAGGCTGGAATGATGGGATTAGGATCGATGGGCAGGTCCTCCGAGTCATAGAGACGGGACAGCGCGTCGGCCTCGTGTTCAGGGAGCCTGGTCTATAACAAATGGTGAACCTGAATCGGGTGAAGAACATGGCCCACCTTGCCTGACGCGGATTCAGTCTCCTAGCTGCCCGGATATACTCCAGATTCTGGTGGTCGGTCCAGATGAGAAAAGGGTGCCTAGCCCCCTCAAGCCAGTGTCTCCACACCTTCAGGGCCTTTACCACCACTAACAACTCTCGGTCCCCCACATCATAGTTACGCTCTGCCGGACCGAGCTTCTTCAAAAAGAAAGTGCAGGGGCGGAGTTTAGGTGGCGTACCCGAGCGCTGTGATAGCACGGCACCCACCCCAGCCTCAGACGCGTCCACCTCCACTATGAATGCTAGAGAGGGGTCCGGGTGCGCCAACACGGGTGCATCGGTGAACAGCGCCTTCAACCTATTGAAGGCTCTGTCAGCCTCTGTCGACCACCGCAAACGCACCGGCCCCTCCTTCAGCAGATAGGTAATGGGGGCCGCTACCTGGCCAAAACCCCGGATAAACCTCCAATAGTTATTGGCAAACCCTAAGAACCGCTGCACTTCCTTCACCGTGGTTGGAGTCGGCCAATTACGCACGGCCTTAACGCGGTCACACTCCATCACCACCCCCGAGGTGGAAATGCGATAACCCAGGAAGGAGACGGCTCATTTGGAGAACACACACTTCTTAGCCTTGACGTATAGGTCATGCTCCAGCAGTCTACCAAGCACCTTGCGCACCAGAGACACATGCGCGGTGCGGGTGGCGGAATATATCAGAATATCATCGATATAGAGAACCATGCCCTGCCCGTGCAGATCCCTGAGAATCTCGTCTACAAAGGATTGAAAGACGGCTGGAGCATTCTTTAACCCATACGGCATGACGAGGTACTCATTATGACCCGATGTGGTACTAAATGCGGTTTTCCACTCGTCTCCATCCCGAATACGCATCAGATTATACGCGCTCCTGACGTCCAGTTTTGTGAAAAACCTTGCTCAGTGAAATGATTCCACCGCCATAGCGATGAGAGGTAGCGGGTAACTAAACCCCACCGTGATGGCATTTAGGCCTCTATAATCAATGCACGGATGCAGACCTCCCTCCTTTTTTTCACAAAAAAGAAACTCGAGGAGACGGGTGACAATGGAGGGCCGAATGTACCCCTGTCCCAGAGATTCCGTGACATATGTCTCCATAGCCAACGTCTCCTCCTGTGACAATGGGTACACGTGACTCTTGGGAAGCACAGCGTTTACCTGGAGATTTATCGCACAATCCCCCTGTCGATGAGGTGGTAATTTAGTCGCCCTCTTCTTACAGAAAGCGATAGCCAAATCAGCATATTTGGGGGAATGCGCACAGTGGAAACCTGGTCTGGACTCTCCACCGACGTGGCACCGATGGAAACTCCCATACACCTCCCTGAACACTCCTCTGACCACCCCTGGAGAACCCCCTGTCTCCACGAAATCCTGGGATTGTGACTAGCCAGCCAGGGAACCCCCAGCACCACCGGAAACGCAGGCGAATCGATAAGGAAGAGACTAATCTGTTCCTTATGATTCCCCTGCGTTACTATGTCCAGTGGAACCGTGGCCTCCCTTACCAACCTTGACCCTAATGGCCGGAGTGCACGGGGAAGGGGGATCTATCAGCACTAGCGGAATTCCCAGCTTGATGGCGAGTCCGCGATCCATAAAGTTCCCAGCTGCGCCTGAATCGACTAGTGCCTTATGCTGGGAAGAGGGAGAAAAGTCACGAAAACAAATAAATACAAACATGTGACCAACAGGGGGTTCTGGGTGAGTTTGGTGCTGACTCACCTGGGGTTACCGAGAAGTGTTCTGCCTGCCCTCTCAACTCCCAGAGTGGCTCCTCCAGCACCGGTCGGCCGTGTGTCCTCTCCGACCACAGCTGGTGCAGGAGGAGCCTCCTCCTCCGGTACCCCTCGGCACGGTCCCCCCTAACTCCATAGGAATAGGGGCGGGAGAGCTAGGAGGTGGAACAAACAGGACCCTTTCCGAACGCCCGCAGGCAGCCAGCAGATTGTCCAGCCGGAGTGACATGTCTATCAGTTCATCGAGGGAGAGAGCGGTGTCCCGATTCGCTAGCTCCCTGCGGACGTCCTCCCGGAGACTACACCGGTAATGATCTATCAGGGCCCTGTCGTTCCACCCAGCCCCAGCGGCCAAGGTCCGGAACTCCAACGCGAAGTCCTGCGCGCTCCTCGTCTCCTGCCTAAGATGGAATAGTTGCTCACTCTGGATAATGATCCCTCGCCAAGTCTGGGCCATTCCAGACCGCGTTGGCCCACTCCAGAGCTCGACCCGTCAGGCAGGAGACGAGGACACTCACACTTTCCTCCCCCGAGGGAGTAGGTCTCACGGTAGCCAGGTACAGCTCGAGCTGGAGCAGAAACCCCTGGCACCGAGCCGCCATTCCATCGTACTCTCTCGGGAGCGCAAGACGAAGCGTGCCGGAGCCGGAAGCAGGGAGAGGAGGAGGTGGACTCGTCGGAGGAACCGGAGGTGGAGAGAGGAGACCACTCCTCTCCCATCGGTCCATTCTCTCCATCATCTGATCCATCGCCGATCCTATCCGATGGAGAACGGTGGTATGATGGAGGACGCGTTCCTCCTTCGAGGGAAGGGGGTGGCAGCTGCTCCTGCTGACTCCATACAGATGGTGCGGGATTCTGTAAGGCTCTGGGTGTAGTGGGTGCGAAGTCAGACGCAGGAAGCAGAGAGTACAGGGTAGTGCTTTATTTGCACACACGGCAAACATAAGCCACCCCACGAAAAATACAAGGCGCACACAAAACAAATGCCCCAAACACTGGGGACTGAAACAGTCCGGAGAAAACCCACGACCGAAAACACATCAGACACAAGCGTGCACAGTAGCAACACACAAACAATCCCGCACACAGAGCAGGCGGGCCTACTGGCTAAAATAACCTGACTAATCAGCCTAACACAAAACAGGTGAAACCAATAAACAGAAAGGGGAAAAAAGGGAATCAGTGGCAGCTAGTAGGCCGGTGACGACGACCGCCGAGCACCACCCGAGCAGGAAGGGGAGCTACCTTCGGTAGGAGTCGTGACAATATTTGACTGCAATATGTGGTTGTTTAACCGAGCTACTGTATCTTTAAGATAAATGCACTTGCTGTAAGTCACTCTGGATAAGAGCATCTTCTAAATGACAGAAATGTTTTACGTACAGATCTCATGTTGCTGTATTGAATACTTAATATATATACACTGTGTATATACATACATACATATATATATATATATATATATATATATATATATATATATATATATATATATATATATATATATATATATGTCCCAAATGTATCATTTGTACAGTTCTTTTAAAAATGTAGTTGTTTGTTACATTTGATTGTAAAAACAAAAGTGGCAGTACTACTTATTTCTCTGAGAGTGAGGCATTTATATATATATAGCATATTGCCAAAAAAACATGATTGTCTCTCTGAAATGGAACCTTCAAGTGATAGATTTTAAACAAATACATGACTGTCATTGAATTACCCCATGCCATGATTAGATAGTGAATAAACCCACCAATCGCTTTCATAATTTATTTAAACAATAAAAGCTAATATACCAACACTTCTAAAAATGGATATATAGCATTTTGGAATGAAACGGCATATGTAAACTGATGTACACAGTATGTATGCAAGCATGACATTAATAGATACAGTATGACTGAATGTAGGCTTATACTATAGGTCTCTCTGTTTTCTCAGTTTGAAACAGCTAGGAACCCTGTCTTACAGTATATTTCAGATACAGTATATCTGGTGTCCATCCCTAATGGCAGAGCCATTAAAACACATGGGCGACTCTCATCAACTGTCACTCACGTGTGACAGAACACCCATTGTTAGTGAGAGATGACACAAACTCAAAGGATTTGTTCTTCCCAATCCCTTGGTGCGGGCTGAGTTCCAGTTACACTGTGTGTTGAGTGCTCTGGGCACATACATAGATCATATCCCTAGGAGTGACAGGATACACACACAGACAGCCTTGAGGAAAAAACAGGGCTTTTGTCCCAGACAATGGAGACATCACTGGAATTGTAATCCTACCACAGTGGTGCATTTACAGCTTCCCTTTGCAAGGCTATATGCCTATGTCTGTGTAATTTGTAAGGTTGTTGTCTGCATTTGACAAGTTTCAAGTTGAATTAGTCGTAGGGGAGAGTGGTGTAAGTTGAGCCACCCTTGTTTCCAAGAAACCATACATAAAATGTCTGTGAAGGAAGAAAAAAGTAGAAAGCAAGTTAGGTCCCAAAAAATTATTTTCACCAAGTCAAATTAATTTATTGTGTAAGAGGTTTCATGACGCTTGTATATAAACCAAAGTAGATAATTGTAAGATTGTTCTATACATCAGTTGGGATCCAATGGCAAGTTGAGCAAATTGAAGTGTTTTCTTCCCAGCCTTAATGTAAGGCATTATTGCTGGGATATGAAGTAACAACCAGGCCTGGCCTATGTTAAAAGTGTTTTTAAAATGTTTTTTAGGTGTGAAGCCTGTGTTAAAAGATGTTTAAAATGATTAATAGACAAAAAAGCAATTGTGATTGTATTGAATTGTGTATGGGAAATAAAAGGTAGAGTTAATATTTCATTCAGTACAGAAATTTGTTGGCGGCTTAACGTTCCCCGTCCTGCCGCTCAATTTACCCCATACCCAGGGTAAGATTTGCCAAGAGACCACTTTTTTGAACAAGCTACACTATATATACAAAAGTATGTGGACATCCAATTAAATGAGTGGATTCGGCTATTCAACGCCACACCCGTTGCTGACAGGTGTATAAAATCAAGCACACTGCCATGCAATCTCCATAGACAAACATTATCAGTAGAATGGCCTTACTGAAGAGCTCAGTGACTTTCAACATGGCACCATCATAGGATGCCACCTTTCCAACAAGTCAGTTCATAAAATTTCTGCCCTGCTAGAGCTGCCCCGGTCAACTGTATGTGCTGTTATTGTGAAGTGGAAACATCTAAGAGCAACAACGGCTCAGCCATGAAGTGGTAGGCCAAACAAGCTCACAGAACGGGACTGCTGAGTGCTGAAGCGTTTAGCTTGTAAAAATCATCTGTCCCCGGTTGCAACACTCACTACTGAGTTCCAAACTGCCTGCAACGTCTGTTTGCCGGGAGCTTCATGAAATGGGTTTCCATAGCCGAGCAGCAGCACACAAGCCTAAGATAACTATGCACAATGCGAAGTGTTGGCTGGAGTGGTGTAAAGTTCGCAGCCATTGGACTCTGGAGCAGTGGAAACACGTTCTCTGGAGTGATGAATCATGCTTCACCATCTGGCAGTCTGACTAACGAATCTGGGTTTGGCGGATGCCAGGAGAACGCTACCTGCCCCAATGCATAGTGCCAACTGTAAAGTTTGGTGGAGGGGGAATAATGGTCTTGGTCTGTTTTTCATGGTTCGGGCTAGGCCTCTTATTTCCAGTGAAGGTAAATGTTAACGCTACAGCATACAATGACATTCTAGACGATTCTGTGCTTCCACTTTGTGGCAACAGTTTAGGGAAGGCCCTTTCCTGTTTCAGCATGACAGAGCCTCCGTGCACAAAGCGAGGTCCATGCAGAGATGGTTTGTCGAGATCAATCTGGAAGAATTTTAGTGGCCTGCACAGAGCCCTGACCTCAACCCCATCAAACGCCTTTAAAATGAATTCACCCAACATCAGTGCCCAATCTCACTTATGCTCTTGTGGCTGAATGGAAGCAAGTCCCCGCAACAATCTAGTGGAAAGCCTTCCCAAAAGAGTGGAGGCTGTTATAGCAGCAAGGGGGGGACCAACTCCATAGTAATGCCCTTGATTTTGGAATGAGATGTTCGAAGAAGCGAATGTCCACATACTTCAGGTTATGTAGTGTGTGTTTTCAAAACCGTAATGTTTACATGAATTCTGATTATTTCCAGGGATACAAAACATCCTGAAATATAAACTCATCAAAAAAGAAACGTCCTCTCACTGTCAACTGCGTTTATTTTCAGCAAACTTAACATGTGTAAATATTTGTACTGTATGAACATAACAAGATTCAACACCTGAGACATAAACTGAACAAGTTCCACAGACATGTGACTAACATAAATGGAATAATGTGTCCCTGAACAAAGGGAGTGGATCAAAATCAAAAGTAACAGTCAGTATCTGGTGTGGCCACCAGCTGCATTAAGTACTGCAGTGCATCTCCTCCTCATGGACTGCACCAGATTTGCCAGTTCTTGCTGTGAGATGTTACCCCACTCTTCCACCAAGGTACCTGCAAGTTCCCAGACATTTCTGGGGTGAACGGCCCTAGCCCTCACCCTCCGATCCAACAGGTCTCAGACGTGCTCAATGGGCTTGAGATCCGGGCTCTTCGCTGGCCATGGCAGAACACTGACATTCCTGTCTTGCAGGAAATCACGCACAGAACGAGTAGTATGGCTGGTGGCATTGTCATGCTGGAGGGTCATGTCAGGATGAGCCTGCAGGAAGGGTACCACATGAGGGAGGAAGATGTCTTCCCTGTAACACACAGCGTTGAGATTGCCTGCAATGACAACAAGCTCAGTCCAATGATGCTGTGATACACCGCCCCAGACCATGACGGACCCTCCACGTCCAAATCGATCCCGCTCCAGAGTACAGGCCTCAGTGTAACGCTCATTCCTTCGACGATAAACGCGAATCCGACCATCACCCCTGGTGAGACAAAACCGCGACTCTTTTTGCCAGTCCTGTCTGGTCCAGCGATGGTGGGTTTGTGCCCATAGGTGACGTTGTTGCCGGTGATGTCTGGAGAGGACCTGCCTACAAGCCCTCAGTCCAGCCTTTCTCAGCCTATTGTGGACAGTCTTAGCACTGATGGAAGGATTGTGTGTTCCTGGTGTAACTCAGGTAGTTGTTGTTGCCATCCTGTACCTGACCCGCAGGTGTGATGTTCGGATGTACCGATCCTGTGCAGGTGTTGTTACACGTGGTCTGCCGCTGCGAGGATGATCAGCTGTCCGTCCTGTCTCTCTGTAGCACTGTCTTAGGCGTCTCACAGTACGAACATTGCAATTTATTACCCTGGCCACATCTGCAGTCCTCATGCCTCCTTGCAGCATGCCTAAGGCACTTTCACGCAGATGAGCAGGGACCCTGGGCATCTTTCTTTTGGTGTTTTTCAGAGTCAGTAGAAAGGTTCATTGAACAAGCATGGGAAACAGTGTTAAACCCTTTACAATGAAGATCTGGGAAGTTATTTGGATTTTTACGAATTATCTTTGAAAGTCAGGGTCCTGAAAAAGGGACGTTTCTTTTTTTGCTGAGTTCATGTAGATATCTTTGTTAGAAAGAATACTATATTTCCTTTGATAAACCACTTCGAGTAGATGTCCTTGATGGGTGGGAGCACGGTCCCAGAGATGTCCCAGTGATGACTGAGGTTTTGGTCTATGTCCTCACATGAAAAAGGCTCACTTCTATAGTTTAGATCTAGTGCCATCATGAATAGGCAGTGGATTATCTGTGTTTTCAATTTGTTACTTTACAGGGGTGAGTAATGTTATTTCTCTCCAGAAGAAAGTCAGTAAAAAGTTGTAATATTATACTCCTACGACTTCAACAAAGTTGATTAAAGCTCAAATTAGAGATTGATATATTTGTAACTCAAATTCGTGTCCATTATACTGTATATTGTAACAACTTTCATTAATAAGCCACCATACACACTTAAACACAATGCATATAACTGCTTAATAAATTATTATAAATGTTAATTGATGCTAAAATTAAAACAGTCATTCAAGATATTAATATAATATGTATAAGTAAAGTAATTTCATAGTTTTTTTCCAGACTGGCCAGCTAGAGGGCTATGATTGTTCAGAGCCCTATACTACAAATGGAGTTTGAGGAGTTAGCGAAGTAACTTTGGTTAACTCGAATCCTTCAGAACTAACCTGCTCCGAGGCAGGCTAAGTCGGGGCTAACAACATTTATCCTGAATGAAGTGTTTGAGCCCCCACTTCATTTGAGGAAGACAACTAATTAAATATTTGATTAATCAAATGTGTTTTTGTGAGTAAAAAAAATAGTCATGTTAAAATACTTATCACATTACACATTTAGTAATCACAAATGCATTTTAAACGCACAGTAAAACTTTTGTATGACTTATTGGGGAAAAGTGGTGAACAAAAGTGCTTGTGCATTGATGAGCACAACAAAGTAATAAAATAAAGACGGCACTTCTAAAAGCCTATTTCTCACCATAGCCCGCTGAATTGGTGTCACGGCTGTGATAAGGATCGGACCAAGATGCAGCGTTTTTGTAGTTCCACATCTTTATTTAATAGTGAAACGTGATGCAATACATAAATACTTAAACTAACCAGAAAACAACAAACCGTGACGCAGAGAGGGGAAAAACACACTACTCAAAATATAATCACCCACAAGGACAGGTGGGACAAATATCAACTTAAATATTGCCTCCATTCAGAGACAACAACAACCAGCTGCCTCCAATTGGAGCTCATGCCAAACAACGACCAACATAGAAATACAAAAACTAGAATTGAACATAGACATACAAAAACAGATAAACACCCCCTGTGACGCCCTGACCACTCTACCATAGAAAATAACAACTTACTATGGTCAGGACGTGACAATTGGCAAAATAACTTTTCTTTCATTTTGTTTTCAGCACAAAGGAAAATGTGGCACTGACTTGCCCATGGATTTCTGTTTCAGCATTTTCTCAATGAAGAGTTTGGCGTTCGGCTAGTCACGTGCGACATGCACGCGCAGTTACAAACCTGCTAGAGTTAGCTGCAGACTGACAAGCAATATCCACCCTCGTAGTACGGATGAAGCCTGAGCTGGAATGGGAAGCTAACTGAAGCTGGCTAGCTTTAGAAAACCCTGAGTAGATCGAGCTTACTTCGTAGTATACCCCTCAGGTCAAGGCTTACCCAGCATCCCTAATGTGCTTCCCAGCTCCACCAACCCACTGGGCACAAACTGGTTCAATCAATGGTGTTTAAAAGTATTGTGATGTGGAATCTACGTGGAAAATACATTGGATTGTTTCATCAACTTAAACTGTTGTTTTGAGGGTGACATTTCAACCACAGGATTGTCATCAGGTAACCACATTTCAACACAGACAATTTAGATAAATATGTTGAATTTGTACCTTTAAAACCACGTCAGATCTAATATCAGAAGGAAAAAAATAACAGGTTGGGCAGCACCTCCTACTGGATAATTGATGTATCTACAGCTACCCTTTGGTCTCCCATTCAGGGTTTTAACCAAGCCCAGCACCGCTGAGCTATGATATGTGACTGAATATTACAAATGTGCTATCGTGAGAAGGATTGTTGAGAGATCTACACTTTGAAACTAAATAGATTCACAGTTGCTGTCGAAGTCATTCCAAAGGAATGGAATAACAGAGCAAATTAAATGTGACCATACATTATCACTCATACATCATCAATGGTGATAATATAGCATTTGCAAGGTCAGCCACTGTCTCAATTCAATCCAGAATTCAACTAAAAATAGACAACACAATAGGCCTAGGGTTTCAAGCTCTGGTTGAAGATGGAGTCGGAGAAGAAGTTAGACGCTTTACGTATCCCCAGCCGATAGTTTTTTTGTTCATTTGCATTTGTATTTTTATTTTTGTACTTATTTTGTACATAATGTTGCCGCTACCGTCTTTTATGACCAAAAATAACTTCTAGACATTACTCACCACGGACTAGCAGAATCGGACTAGCTGAACGACGACAATATCAAGATACAGTTGAAGTCGGAAGTTTACATACACCCGAGTCAAATACATTTAAACTCAGTTTCACAATTCCTGACATTTAATACTAGTAAAAATTCCCTGTCTTAGGTCAGTTAGGATCACCACTTTATTTTAAGAATGTGAAATGTCAGAATAATAGTAGAGAGAATTTTTTATTTCAGCTTTTATTTCTTTCATCACATTCCCAGTGGGTCAGATGTTTACGTACACTCAATTAGTATTTGGTGGCATTGCCTGTAAATTGTTTAACTTGGGTCAAACGTTTTGGGTAGCCTTCCACAAGCTTCCCACAATAAATTGGGTGAGTTTTGGCCCATTCCTCCTGACAGAGCTGGTGTAACTTAGTCAGGTTTGTAGGCCTTCTTGCTCACACACGCTTTTTCAGTTCTGCCCACACATTTTCTATGGGATTGAGGTCAGGGCTTCGTGATGGCCACTCCAATACCTTGACTTTGTTGTCCTTAAGCCATTTTGCCACAACTTTGGAAGTAGGCTTGGGGTCATTGTCCATTTGGAAGACCCATTTGCAACCAAGCTTTAACTTCCTGACTGATGTCTTGAGATGTTGCTTCAATACAGTTGAAGTCAGAAGTTTACTTACACTTAGGTTGGAGTCATTAAAACTCGTTTTTCAACCACTCCACAAATTTCTTGTTAACAAACTATAGTTTTGGCAAATCGGTTAGGACATCTACTTTGTGCATGACACTTTTACTTTGTGCAGGACACAAATAATTTAATAGTCTGGGTAGCCATTTGATTAGCTGTTCAGGAGTCTTATGGCTTGGCGGTAGAATCTGTCTGGAGAATCTTCTTTCTCATGGTCTGAGAGTCCTTTAGGCGCCTTTTGGCAAACTCCAAGCGTGCCGTCATGTGCCTTTTACTGAGGAGTGTCTTCCATCTGTCCACAAACAAAGGCCTTTTTTGGTGAAGTGCTGCAGAGATGGTTGTCCTTCTGGAAGTTTCTCCAATCTCCACAGAGGAACTCTGGAGGTCTGTCAGAGTGACCATCGGGTTCTTGGTCACCTCCCCGACCATGTAAGCTCAAATAGTTTTTACACATTTAACCTCTTATTTTTGTTGGCACAAAGATACCTCCATTCTTCCATTCATTTGTATGGGTTACCTTCAGTGGTCATATTAGTTAGTAGGCCAAACTGTTCAGACGTTTTCATGAGAAGAACGACGTTCGGGATTGCTGCTGGTCTGACAAACAGCACTGTAGTTCTGCCATTTTCCAACGCAGATGCGGAATTGTGACACGCAGCCCATGCAAAAAAACAGATCTCTGAATTTAACTTTAGGATTTTGATGTGGATTTTTTCATCTCTTGAGAAGAACACATTTCACTACCTCACCAACCTGACGTATGCCGATCTTAGTGGTAATAAACTAGTTGTTGCCAATCCATTCAACTCAATGAATAATGTCCTGCTCAATTTGGCCATTAATCAGATAGAAAGGGTTTAAGTAGACTCTGTCAAAAGAGAAAATAGCAAAATTGACCTGAGTGACAACCCTTTGGCATGCAACTGTTCCAACATTGAATTAATTGGTTGGATTCAGAGCAATACCAATAAAGTGATTTACATAGATAGGACATGTGTTGGTTCAAAAAGAAAGGTTATCGGATGTGCATTTGCTGGCATGTTACAATTTGGACATGTTATGTCAATGGCAATTTTAACAATTGCATGTGTCATAATAAAAAAACTAAGAAAGAAATAGAGGATATGAAATGCTTTGAAGGGTAACACTTTATTTGGAAATAGTTCCCTGCAGATGGTATAGAATAATGTTCAACTTCGTATCAACAAACTGTTCAGCTAACTATCCACTAACCATAGCCCAACCCTAAACTGAACTTAAAACAAAAGCAAGCTGTTGCATATCAACAGTTGCAGATGACAGTTTGAGCATCTTAACGAGACTATATAAGTAAGTGGGTGAGAACTAAGTTTAGTTGACTAAAACAATCTGGGTAGTTCTACCATATCCATTAGAACTGAACATACCAAGGATAAATACAAGGCCAGGCATACCATTTTAGTATATCTCTTCATAATCTTTATATCACAATGACACAAATAATAATGCATATTCAGATTTTTCATGATAATTTCATTAAATCAATAAAGAAACCGGTTTTTATCATGCCTTTTTATTTTCAGTGTTATGCAACTTTAGAAGTATAAATATCTGTTTTAATATACATCTATGACATCCATAGAGATTTCCTTGGGCGAAATACAAAAACTCAAACATCTTTATTGTACAAATCCTAAAAGACAAACCATAGTAAGCAAGTTCATCTAATACTAGTTTCACACATAAAGGAAAAAAGGAAACTCCAAAAACAAGCAGGACAATGTGGGACCCGACAGATGTTGAAACAGAGACATTGACCACCACACAGATAGACTGTCTAACACAACTGGGTGGCTGGGTAGGTGAGGAAGTCACAGACACTACCAACACGAACATATTTCCTGTGACGTAGCGTATAGATTTGGCAAATCATTAACACAATATACAAAATATACATCCATTAAGTATTTGTAAACAAACACTGAATGTGCTATTTTTAAAGGATTTAAACATCAATCAGAAAAAAAGGCATGGGTACAAATAACACTTTCTTTGAATGATGGAGTGTCTTTCTGATTCATTTCCATCTGTATCCCCCCACTGGGCACAGACGTCAGTTCAACGTCTTGGTTTGATTTACATTTAGTTGAGTTGTCATCTAATGTAAATTCAACGTGAAATCAATAAAAACGTCACCATGTCGTTGAATTTTGGTTAAAGTTAGGTGCAAAAAAATAATAAATGAAATTCCCTTACATTGATGACTTTCTTCAAATCCAATCAGTTTTTCACGTTCATTCAACGTCATCCCATTGAATCTTTTTGGTTGAAATGACGTGGAAACAAGGTTGACCAGCTTTTTGCCCAGTGGGAAGAGCCTGTTTGATAGGGAACAACATTCTCATCTCAATCATTCTTTCTACTAATTAGTACAACTAGAAGGAAGGGGAAAGGTGTCTAATATTAAGGTGACCTTTTTCTCTCCCCCCAAACATTTGACAATACATTTACAATAACTAAATGAGAATAGTAAAACTTCAGATTCTTATTTAAAAAAAAAAAAAATCTTCACAATCAATCTCATTTGTTATTTTCTAGAATGTGCATTCGTGGGTACAATTGACCATCTATGTAAATATATAGCGTCCCGTTTAGTTTTTGTTTGCCTCCCTAAGATAAAGTAGATTGTTATGACATAGCCTACATTATAGAGTAAATATTGTATAGCATATTTAGAAATCTACTTTGTGTTGGATATTTAGGGTATGCAATCAAAAGGCCTGGCAGCTAAACTACAGGATATGCCTATGTCAGCGTAAAAGAAGTCCACTGTTTTTTGATACACAAAGTCAGTATAATCACCTAAACATCAGCTGTCTTGAATAATGACTTATGTATATAAGATTTGTATATTGGTGCATTTTGTTCTTACAAAATCAGTAATTTCAAGCCTATTGTTAGCTAGACATTTAACTGGATATTGTTTTCATCTGGCTGATCTGGAACATAAATGTAGGCTACTGCATTGCTCACGGAAAAAGAAAAAACAGGAGTTGAATGAAAATGACAAAAAACAATACAAACAATAGAACACAACTTCAGAAGTTTATCTGAAATCTAATCTCTTGCAACCCTGACATTCCCAATATATTTTCTTGACGTTTACTTGAATTTTAGCCCTTTTTAAATTTACCATACCCAAAACTGCATTTCCCATTGTATGAACATCTATCGCACAAATATAAACAAAACTGGAAAACAACACCCAATAAGATGCAGATTACTCCTTAAAAACGGACTTTCAGAAATCTCTTCCACAGTGTGGCAAACATACTTAGAATTGTTGGTTCATTCCATCAACTCATTGAGCTTGCATTCTACACATTGCCATAATAACATACATATTTTCTCAGTGAAATATTCAAATTTATTGGGCTCAGTGAAATATTCCAGTGTATTACAATTCTTCATACATTATGGCAATATCGAGATTGAACACATTCTTGGGAACCACTTGCCCCTTTGTTTTTTTATTTGTAACACTACATTTTTGAGGAAAATCACAATTGCCCATTTATGCTTTATTTCTCTTCAAGTAAAATTCAGAACTGTTAAAATTACTATGTTAGAGAGGATGTCTTTTGGATAGGTAGAGATAGACATTATGTTAGCTTATTCTAGACCATAGAATTATCAAGCAGAACATGATTCTGAAATGACATCACTGAGTATACAAACATGACATTGCAAAATATATACATATAAAACAAACACTTATATTTACGTAAGCCCATGTATCCCAATTTTTACAGTTAGTGTTGACATAATTACTTACAAGATATTGCATAAAAATCAAAGGTTAAGAAATGTAGAGATGTGAAAGGAATGTGAATTACAACATAACCTGCTAAGAACAGCAAGTTTTTTTTATTCCCCATAACCCTAAGGCCTCTTCCACTAAATATGATTCCAGAACCGTAAGATGATTCCATATTAAATAGTTATAGGTAAGAAGTACAGAACATACTGCGTTTCTTCTGTGCACCGCTACCCAAAACCAAAAAAAGCTAACTTCACTTCTTGGTAATAAAAAATAAAGAAAAAGCGACATAAGATAAAGTATCTAAACAAACTTGGTGATATTTCACTTCTGTATAATGAGTGCGAGTGAATGATCTGCATCAATATCACACCTCTTAAATAGTTGACTGGATGATGTGCCATGACTACTGTGTTTTCAGCTCACAACTCTGAGTGGGAGTGAAATGGACATAGTTCAGTCTACACGCATCGAAAGTCTGCTACCTTCAATGTCAGGTGCTCTAAACCCAGACCGCTAAACCCAGTGCAATTCAATTCAACCTGCCCCCTGACATATTGATTGCACATTGCACTCTGCTGTCAATTAAAAATAAAGCCCCCAAACAATCACCAGATACAAATTTGACACCTTTGTTACACACAGCAGAGAACCACAAATGAGCAGCAAATCAGTCTACATTCAGTCCAAAAACATTAGACATTTATTGTAATCGACCAAGCATTCACAAATCACCACCACACACACACTCAGGATAACACACACACACAAAAATCTGTCTCTCTCACGCAATATAAACACTGAAGTAACAGCTTCCCCGGTTCTCAAAGAAATAAGGCATGATGACACTACTAACAAAAACAAAAATGTTTTATTTCGGACATATCGCAAAAGCAAAGGTGGCTGCCGTCGTATTTTTTTTAATCCCGCATT
This sequence comes from Salmo salar, assembly GCF_965601325.2. Lineage (NCBI taxonomy): Eukaryota > Metazoa > Chordata > Actinopteri > Salmoniformes > Salmonidae > Salmo > Salmo salar. The sequence continues at coordinate 89,008,130 of NC_138301.1, forward strand.
TACTTTCTGTTTGCGGGGCCACGTGGCAAATCCTTCGATTGCTTGTGTCGGGCCAAGTCTTTGTCTGAACCTGTGGCTTCTTTCACCACAGCAGCCACTCTTGAAGTCTCTCTCTTGGTGTTTTTCTGTGCAGATGCAACCTCTTGAGCAGATTCCCCTTTCTTCTTGTCAGCCTGTTCTTTTCGGCTGGAGGTTACCTGCTTGTCAGAGTTAGTGACCCTGGGTTCAGATGTGCTGGGTTTGGCCTGGGGGGTGCTGTTGCTGGGGGTGGTGGCTGCTGGCCCTGTGGCATCCACCCCACCCAGGCCCCTATAAGAGTCCAACCTAGGGGCCTCTTCCCTCGGCTTCCCCTGGTCCTCCCTGGAGGTCTGGACCACAGCCTCCTGTCCGGTGCTGCCGCTGGCCCTGCTTGAGAGAGTTCCACCGTTGGGTGGGTGTGCTTCTCTTCTCACTGCTGGGACTGGCACCACTGGTACAGGGGCGGACTGGGAGGGAGCACTGGCCCAGGTCGGAGGCTCTTTCTGGGCTTGTCGGGTTGCGGCAAAGATATGGGCTGGCTCTTTCATGACAGTGGTTGCGTTTGGGGCAAGAGTTTTGTGAGGGGGCGATTTATGTTTTGAATCTACGATTTGTCTGACAACTGGTGAAGTAGTGATTTCCTTTTGTTTTGAGTTGATTGAGGTTGAGATGGAGGTTTTCTGAGGGGCTGATTTCTGTTTTGAGTCCAGGTTATCTTTGATGACTTGGGCTGGGGTTGGGGCAAAGGTGTGGGGTTCTAGTTCTTTCGGTTTCTTTTTTGGGTCAGAGTTTTGTCTGACAACTGGAGTTAGGGCAGGAATTTGGGACAAAGATTCCTTTAGTTTAGAGACTGAACTTTCTTTGACATGGCTTTGGACTGAGGTTTTGAGTAGGGGATCTTTCTGTTTTGAGTCTGGGATTTCTTTGACCATTGACACCAGGGTTTTCTGAGATGACTCTTGCGGTTTTGAATCCAGGCTTACGTTGACGACTGGGGCTGTGGCAGGAGTTTTCGCTTCATACCTCCTCCTCTCCTCCTCTGTCTTCCCAAAAGTTTGTGAAGGGATAGGTGAGTCAGATCTTGGCTTAGTTTTGGGATTGAAGATCGTTTGTTTTGTTGAAGCGGGACTTGGTGGTGACTGTTTCACTGTCCGCACAGGACTTGTCTCTTTGATATTTACATCAACAGTTTGCGTTTTAGTGATGGGTATTTCTGTCTCAAGAGCCCCTTTGATCCAAGCCTTTTCAGCAGGTCGATTTGTTAAAGATAACTGCTCTCGCTCTCCAGTCTTTGCATTGCTACCCTTCATCTTTGGTGAAGTGGGATCTTCTCTAGTTTGCTTTGCTACACTACTATTTGCTACCTGACTGCTAATGGTACAAGCATATTTTCTTTGATCACACCTTTGTGTTGCTTCTGTTTTACCAGTTGCATTGTACAACATTTCTTTAGACAAAACAGATTTTACATCCACTTTAGCGCTTGTCTCTCTGACTTCGGTCATTTTATCTCTTCCTGCGTTTGCAGTTTTGAGCTCCTCAACAGCAGACACACTGGCAGGTTCATTGACATTGTTTGGAACTGGCCTGTTGCTTTGAACCTTGTCCGGATTTTGGGTTTTCTCCGTGCCATGCTGTTTTTGAGAAGCTTGACCACTTGTTCGGTTCTTATCTCCAAGACTAGAGATTGGAGCAGGGATGGACGTTTGCATTGTGGCCCCTGTCGAGGGGCTGCTGTATACCATCTGCGTCTTTGACAGGTATGGAGTCTGCTCTAAAATAAATTGTACAAATGTAGTGATGCTACCTGTATTCTCAGCTGGTCCTTGTTTCTCAATGTTCTGCAGGTAACTGGGCCCTGACTGACAATCTGAACTTTGCTTTACTGGTACAGCTACATGAGGGGCAGTTGCATGAACCTCCACCTTTGGGGCAGGGACGGATGCTGCAGTCTTCCTGGGATTCCCTGGCTTTGCGGCGACAACTGTTTTGGATGTCTTGGAGATGTCAATGTTGTTTTCCTGTGCGGGAGCTGAAGTCTCTTGAGGTGGCTCCACCTCCTCCTCCTGGTCTTCGTTGCTGACCTCCCGTATGGAGGGCGTCTTCCCGCAGTGGGAAAAGTGGGCGCTGTGGCGGGATGTCCTATGATCGTGAGCTATCATACTGGACCTGCTCTCTTGTTTCCCACCAAAGTCGGAGACCTCTGCCTTGGAGGAAGCCATAGAGGGTTCACTGTGACTAGGTCTGTCGTGTGGCGTCTCACCACTGCTACTGCATTTAAACCCAGTGTTGGAAATACTAGCCTCTTTGGCGGGAACTGGGCTGCTGAGGGCCACAACAGCTCCAGGGCTTAGTATACTGGTGGAGGGGCTCTTCTGCTTGTCAGAGGGTTTGAGCAGGGGAATCAACACCTGCCGCTCAACTGGGCTTTGCAGCCACGTGGGCATCCCTATTGAGCCGCCATCACTGTCGGCCATCTTGGAGAGGCAGGTGTCTGTTTTAGACACCCTTGGCCCGGAAAGAAGGGCAATGTCCAAGGTGCCCTCCAGGGGTTTGAGGGAGGAGACCAGACGCCCCTCCAGCTTGTATTCCGAGGAGGTCTTCCTGAGGGAGCCTTCATTGGAGGAGATGAGCTGGAGTTTCTCCACGGCGCTTCCCTCCCCCCTCCCAGAGAACATCTTGGGGTTCAGGACCTCAGGGCTGGTGTGGACGCTGCTCATTGTACTTTTGATGTGGTCTAGAGCCAGCGCTGAGTCCAGCTGCAGACTCTTGGAACGGATGGAGCCAAAATGGAGGCTCTCATGAATGCCGGGAGAGAGCCGACACATGCCGTCTTCTCGCTCCTCGAATGACTGCCTCTTTCGGGCAAATTCCATGTTCGGGGCCTTGAAATCAAGCCTGTCTGGCTTACCGCCCTCTTTGCTCTGCCTGGACAGCTGCCACTCAGGCTTCTGGGGGCTCCAGTCAGGATGGATAGAGCACAGCGATGGGTCAGCGCTATTGCCCCCTAGTGGTTCAGGGGTGCCCTCATATGCACGCGTGTTCAGCTTCTTATACAGGACATCTTTTAGGGTGAAGCTGGCAGCTTTGCCTTCCAGTGAGACTGTCTCTGAGCCTTGGCTTCTGCCCTGGCTTCTTCCTCCTTCAGCACCAGATGTATCAGACTCCTGTAGAGCGTCCTGCTTCTGCAGGGATTCTCGCCTCTCTGACCAGTCCTGTTTCTTCATCACCCCCTTGGCTTTCAGTTTCTCCTTGTCCAGCTCCTCCATAGACTCCTGCCGACCCATCTTGCGGCCAACGGGCCTCTTGAGGCAGCCCTGCTCAGCCGGCCGGACCCGGGTGATGGCCGGAGGCTCGCTGGGCGTCTCCTCCACACTCTGCAGGGTGTGGTGGTCCATGTCCCCAGGACGCACCTCCTCTCCCAGGGCCTCTTCCTGGGTTACCTCCAGGCTGTGCTTCCTGGAACACAGGTGTTTCTTGTCACCCGTGTAGGAGGGTGACAGCTTCTCCTCCGACTGCACCCGCTGGAGGAGCGGAGAGCGGGGCGGCTCCGCACTCTTGGGCCGTACCATGTGGCGGACAATGGTGGGGGGCGAGTGCATCTTGACTGGGAAGGCCTGGGTGGTCTTGGAGATCCCCATGGACCCATGGCTGAGTAAGGGAGATGGTGAGCGCTGCGGGGAGGAGGGCTGGGGGGTCGGAGATGGAGTGCGGGCCAGCGGGGAGAGGGGAATGCTGCCGGCGGACTTGCGACGGCCCTGTCGGAGCCTCTGGCCAGTCAATTTGGGGCCCAGGCCGTGGAGGGTGCTGGGGCGAATGTGGCCGGAGCCTGCGGGGGAGTTTGGAGCGCTGGAGCTCGGGGAGCTACTCTGAGAGGAGTTGCCACCTGGAAACACAGAGGGAAGGACCTTATTCAACTAATAATATTTTATAGGGGTAAATATAGTGCATCTTAATTTAAGAAACATTGATTGTTTTACTGATAAACACTGCTTAATTTGAAAATGTATTTTATTGTGTACATTTAATTTATTCCATAAAATGTGAATGATTGACAGTCTATCTCACCTGACTGGTTGAAGTCGGGGGTGGGTCGGAAGGCTGCGGTGGGGGAGCGGGGGGACAGGCTGTGGGTAGGAGACCCCGGGAGACTCTCCCCAGAGGACAGGGAGCGGTTGAGAGAGGAGAAACTACGGCTGGTCTGCAGCAGAGGGGAGGGCTGCATGGCAAATCGCCTGAACACAGACCGCCGCCTGGAGAGAGAGGAGAGAAGACAAGGTCAGTCTACCAGTATGAGGCCCAGACACTCACTAGATTATATTTGTGGTCTAGACTCTAGAGAGCGTCTAAGAAAACGATCCTTAAAATTGTGTTATAACTTAACTCAGCAAAGAAATGTTACCCCACTCTTCATCCAAGGCACTTGCAAGTTCCTGGACACTTCTGGGGGGAATGGCCCTAGCCTTCACCCTCTGATCCAACAGGTCCCAGATGTGCTCAATTGGATTGAGATCCGGGGTCTTCACTGGCCATGGCAGAACACTGACATCCCTGTCTTGCAGGAAATCAGCCATACTGCTCGTTCTGTGCGTGGTGGGTCTATCATGGTCTGGGGTGGTGTGTCACAGCATCATCGGACTGAGCTTGTTGTCATTGCAGGCAATCGGAACGCTGTGCGTTACAGGGAAGACATCTTCCTCCCTCATGTGGTACCCTTCCTGCAGGCTCATCCTGACATGACCCTCCAGCATGAAAATGCCACCAGCCATACTACTCGTTCTGTACGTGATTTCCTGCAAGACAGGAATGTCAGTGTTCTGCCATGGCCAGTGAAGAGCCCGGATCTCAATCCAATTGAGCATGTCTGGGACCTGTTGGATCAGAGGGTGAAGGCTAGGGCCATTCCCCACAGAAGTGTCCGGGAACTTGCAAGTGCCTTGGATGAAGAGTGGGGTAAAAAAAAATTGCTGAGTGGGGTAACATCTCACAGCAAGAACGGGCAAATCTGGTGCAGTCCATGAGGAGGAGATGCACTGCGGTACTTAATGCAGCTGGTGGCCACACCAGATACTGACTGTTACTTTTGATTTTGACCCCCCCTTTGTTCAGGGGCACATTATTCAATTTCTGTTAGTCACAAGTTCTGTGGAACTTGTTCAGTTTATGTCTCAGTTGTTGAATCTTGTTATGTTCATACAATTATTGACACATGTTAAGTTTGCGGAAAATAAATGCGGTTGACAGTGAGAGGACGTTTCTTTTTTTCGCTGAGTTGATGATCATTATTCTTAAATGGTGGTTTAACAATGTTTATGTTCTTGAGGAACCAATAAAACCATTCAGTCAATCAAAAATGAAAGCCACAGTGAGATCTTTGGAATGAAAAACTTGACTGACAGTAGTGATGAGAATTGTCTTTGTCTAGTAGTGACAGAGGGAGTTTTAGCACTTTTGCAAGGAGCCACAGCTACACCCTGTGGTTATACTGTATATGACAAAACCTGAAAACGCTTGCTGTACAAGCTTACTAGTGACCTCTACAGAGCACACTGTATAGAGACTTAGATCGAGTTAATTGGTCATATCTAATAATGAAATGGTTTCTCATATACAAAACCAAACATGAAATTCTTGCCTTTCTTGTGTCTTCTCCTTCTTGGGCTTCTTGGTGCGTCGGATCATCTTGCTCCTGCAGCTGTTCCTCCTGGCAGGCCCTGTTTTGATGGAGGTGTTCTCAAACGGTGTGGTGGAGATTGCCACCTTACTGCCACTCTGGAAAGGAAGCAGATACATGGATACATAAGATAAACTGGTCCCAAATGAATTAGCACCTTTGTGAGAGTGTTAAGTTAGAAACAGGGTTGGAAATAAAAAATAGTTGGCTGGACTACTGTAAATAAAATTACCGGTAGATAAACATTGAGATATATGAGCTCCATCATGAGAATATCAAGTTACAAACTAGAAATACCTTTAAGAGATACCTTATGCTTATACGATTACATCACTACCCTTTGTGGACACTTGTAACTAGCAGTTACAGTATATCTGATGAAAGCTTTATATCCAATGGTTCTCTGACCTTGAGCAGCAGTTCCACCACCTCAGTGTGGACCAGGCCGTGGACCGGCTCTCCATTCACATGAGTGATGAGGTCACCAGCTTTCAGCCCCGCCTTCTGGGCCGGACCCGGGTCCTCCACATTCTAAACACACAGAAACACAGCTAGCTACTTGTATCTACCATCACTCAATAATGAGATCATATTGCAGTACAAAAACAAAACATTGTTTCCCATGGTACATGTTTAATTGAATACAGCCACTAAACATATTATTCAATATACAATGGCACAGATGAAAGTGACCATCAACAGAAATGTACTGTATTACCGGTACTTCATTAGCTATTTGACTGTGTTTGCCCCAACATGGTGAAACAAGGCTGTTCTTACTAAGACCGTGTGGTAGACAGTGTAGACATCACGGTCGCAGGCGTACACCGGGATGGCCCGCAGCGTGAAGCCAAACTTCTTCCCCGAGCTGTGGATGATGATTGGCTGCCGAGGGCAGATAACGCAGAGGGATGAGTCTCGGCTGGGGGAGGAGTCACGAGAAGATGGGTCCGAGGAAAGGGAGTAGGGGGATATGGGGCTGGCCAGAGGGGACACCCCGAAGATATCTGGAACAATAAGACGGACAAATAAATGTCATTATTTTAAATGATTAAAAATGGCTGGAAATATCACAAAGCAGGCATTTAAGGTATCTGGAAGAATGAGAAAGACATTTCTAATGATATATGTACCAATATGAGACACACATTAATGAAGGGCATTTTACTAGGGGATATAATGTGGCCATTGTGATACAATCAAGAAACTAATCTGGGAATCTGCCAGATAGTGTGAAAGCAAAATAAGTGTTTCCATATACATTTTTTGAATAGCACACCATCCATTTTTATCCTATTTTTATAGAGTGAATTCAAAAAATTCCTCAAACCAAAACCCCAGTGGAAGTTCATTTAAAGGTGAAAACACAGACACACATACAAAGACCGCTACTGTAATTTCTATTGACCTGTTTTCCAGTGGCTCTCCCATCAGTACCCAGCTGTTCCTATAAAGCCTGGGAGCCAGGAATCACTGTGTCCCTGCTGGGAGTGAGACCTACGGGATTTACTCCCCTCCCAACAGCCTCTCAGCTCACCACCCGAGTTAGTGGCTCCTCTTCTGGGCTACTGCGCACACAGCCACTCCATAAACTGGAGCCTCATCCCAGCAGGAGCTGTGCCAATTTCACACAGATCTTTCATCTCGGCATCTTTCATCTCTTTCACACTCCTCTCTCAAAATCCATCGCTCTAATTCTAATTATGTGCTTGCGCTTACTCCTCATCCTGTCCTCTAACCTCCTCTAAATCGAAATGCTAGAGATCACAGGGGTTGTGTGTGTGTGTGTGTGTGTGTGTGTGTGTGTGTGTGTGTGTGTGTGTGTGTCCTCTCACCTCCAGGGATCATGAGGGAGAGGGCACTAGCTGAGACAGACTTGGAAACTTTGGCAACACCACCATGCTTATCCCCATGTCCATCAGGCTGCAGGCCGCCATGCTGCCCTCCCAGGTCCATGGGAGTCTTGGAGGAGGAGTCAGGGCTGTCTACGCCCTCACCCCTGGAAGGAAGCGGGTCCAGGTGGTCTGAGAAACTACCTACAGACCAAAGAAGAACAGGGTACAATTATGTCCAAAATGTTCCATACATGTTTTTGTTAGTCAAGCACATTAAAAACATTGAACCATATAATAACTTTTTTTGCTTTTGAATACCAGTTGAACCCACAGTCTTAAACACCCAACATGATGCCCATATCTAGCATTATCCCTACATCTTGTACCAGCTCTAACCAGTGCTCTAGGCCCAGGCCTCCATACCAGAGAGAGTTGCCCCGCTGTGGGTGCTCCCGGGGGTGGTTGCGTCAACCTCGTCCTCTCCGATGGAGAAGGCCACCTTGCTGGGGTCCCCCAGGACCAGGGACTCCTCATCTCCGTCCTCTGCCTCGGCCGAGATAGCAAACTTGGGGAGCAGGCCGGGGGGGCGAAGGCCCATGCTAGTGCTCTCTGTGTCTGAGGATCGGGACAGGGAGTGCCTGAGGGGAGAAAATGGAAATGGGTAAATATCAACCACCCTCAGAAAATAAACATCCAAAACATACTAGCTTGTACTGACTAATTGGGTTACGCATTGCAAGTGTAATGGTGATGAGAACTGAATGAATAGTGAACCAAAAGGTGTGTGAAAACAATAGATGGTCATTAATCAGAGTTGAAGTGTAACAGAAGGGATATTGTGGAGCGTACATTTCAGTGAACTCCGGTGTCCAGCTCAGAGAGTCTACAGTCAGAGAGCTCTCACTCTTCTTCTCCTCCGTCTCGCCCTTCTCCTCCAGCTGGCCACGGGACAGGTCCAAGCTGCTGTACACCTACACATGCAGGGACAGACACACAGACAGAGACCTTACAGACTGTCCTCATAGAGGGAAAAAAACTACTGTACACCTAAACACATCACTCATAAATATATCCATTCATAGTATGAAAAAGTTGGGACAGGCCTTGATACTATAGAAAACAGGCAGTGATTCCAAAATAGCGGCAGCAGCCACTGCTTAGACTGCTAGGCTGTGCACTACAAACTGGTGGGTCGTGGTGGGTCACGGAACAAAAACTCTTCCTCAGCCATTCTCCTGCCATCGAAGGCACATTGTTTTCAGAGGCAGAGCATACTGCAATGCAGCACAACAACGCGCACGTGTTGCCATTGTGTTCTACGTTCTCCCAAAATAGATCTGATTTGCAGCAGAACATTTATGCAAAGCCGAGATTTACATTACATGCTGTAGGGGGTTGGGGTAAAGATGCATAGCATGTTTTATGGACCAAACGAAGTCGGTTCCATATGAAATCTTACATGTTGAGTTAACACTGAAAGCATTCCAGATGTTGGTTTGAACTCCAATCATTTTCTGTTTTAGGTAACGACCTCATTGATCCACAATTGGCTTTCCATCGTAAGGAGTGATATGGAAGTGTGCGAGCAGTGATGCCTTGAGTGAATGCTTTGTAGCTTATCGAGAAAGTGAGAGAAACAGCGAAATAGAGCGAGAGAAAGAAAGTGAAAGAAAGAGAACACACCTTGGAGAACCTGTGAGAGCAGGAGGAGAACTGTCGTAGCTCCACATTGAAGTCTTCATCATTCATATCCTCCTCCTCCTCCGTCTCCAGGTGATGGTACCTATCTGATCGAGCTGTGGGGGAAAAAAGCCTGAATTACTATCCTACCTAACTTTCACTTTCGAAGAAGCTGTATTCTATAGTATAGATAACTGTACTTTTTAAGAGCAGGAAGTAGACTAGACTCACTGTCGAAGTAGCTGGTGTCGTCCTCTGACTCCAGCTGAGGGATGAACTCAGCCTTCTGTCGCAGCAGACTGTCCCAGTCCAGAGTGTGGAAGAACTGGTGGTGCTTCACCTCATACGCACCACCTAAGGAAGGATGCACAAACACATTATGAACATACACATATAACCTGACAGAGCTTGAGAGGATCTGCAGAGAAGAATGGGAGAAACTCCACAAATACAGGTGTGCCAAGCTTGTAGCGTCATACCCAAGAAGACTTGAGGCTGTAATCGCTGCCAAAGGTGCTTCAACAAAGTACTGAGTAAAGGGTCTGAATACTTATGTAAATGTACTATGTTCTTTTGTTTTAAGCTTTGTCATTATGGCGTATTGATGAGGGGGAAAAAATGTTTTAATCCATTTTAGAATAAGGTTGTAACGTAACAAAATGTGGAAAAAGTCAAGGGGTTTGAATAATTTGAATGCACTGTACACATGCATACACACAGTGGTGTAAAGTACTTAATAAAAATACTTTAAAGTACGACTTAAGTAGTTTTTTGTTGTATCTGTACTTTACTATGTATATTTTTGACAATGTGTACTTTTACTTAACTACATTCCTAAAGAAAATAAATGTACTTTTTACTCCCTGACACCCAAAAGTATTTGTTACATTTTGAATGCTGAGAAGAACAGGAAAAGTGTTCAATTCACACGCTTATCAAGAGAACATCCCTGGCATCTCTACTGCCTTTGATCTGGCGGTCTCACTAAACACACAAATTATGTCTGAGTGTTGGAGTGTGCCCCAGGCTTTCCGTAAAATACAAAAGAAACAAGAAAAAGGCGCCATCTGGTTTGCTTAATATAAGGAATTTTTAATTATTTGTACTTTTACTTTTGATACTTACGTATATTTAAAACCAAATACTTTTAGACTTTTACTCAAGTAGTATTTTACTAAGTGACTCTCACTTGAGTCATTTTCTATTAAGGTATCTTTACTTTTACTCAAGTATGACAAATGGGGTACTTTTTCCACCTCTGCATACACAAACAGACTCACAGAGATGGACACAGATATCTTGCACACATAGGCCTACTGCAAGTACCAACATACACACTTCCGCTCCATTCAAGACAAAAGTTGACATGGGGCAGTGGCACCGCTGTCCAAACACAAAAGGAAATGCAGACGCTAACATTTCATCCTCTCTTTTTTATTGGCCAGCACCCAAAAGTGACATCACCGGCCATTAATTATGCAGTGCAATTTCCTGCCGGTGACCTATGAGGAAGAGACGGAGGGCCGCCGATGAATAGTTCGACCCCAACCTCTGGATCTGATGAATACAGTCCTGTATATCCTGCTGTGCAGGAGACAAAGGATGCGTCCCAAATGGCACCCTATTCCCTTCATGGTGCACTACTTTTGACCAGAGCCCTATATAGTAAATAGGGTGCCATTTAAGACACGGTGGGGAGCCCGTGGCTTCATCTCAGGTCAGGGACAATGTTTATCATTCGCAGACGCTGAAGATGCGTGACCTTGCCCGGGTCGACATTCGAGGCGGCCCGGGAGGAATTATTGTAATTGGAGAAAGGAAAAGGTGAGGCAGCGGGGTTATGTGATAAACTGTTCCGCCCATTTGTTTGATCCCATTTGTCCAGCCTTGTATCTTTAAATAATGGGCTGTGCTGAGAAGGCACCAAGAGAGTTATGACAATAACCACTGTCTGTACCTGGACAGTTTTAACTGAGGGGAGAGAATGCTCCCTGGTAAGTCATAACTGTTAGTAAACCTTTGAACACCTTCAACCTCTAATAATAGAAAACCTTTCCTTTCCTGTACCCTGTGCTGAGTTTCAACAAACTAAACGTAGCCCCAATAAAAAATAAAAATGTTTTGCCTGACTCACATAAATATGGGGCCGACCCGAACCGTACTCTACTTGGTGGATGTGAAACCAGTAGTCCAGTACAGCTTGGCTTGGTTTGGTAGAGTGAAAAAGGTATTTGTATGTGGCATGTGTTGTGCACAACTTGTGCCTACCTGTTCCCATCCTCTCCAGAGGGTTTTGTCTGAGTAGCAGGGTGATCAGCTCCTGGGAGTCGGCAGGGGGAGCATCTTCTCCTTCCGGCCAGTTGATCTCATCTTGGAAACGACAACACACTCAGTTAGTTAGTTAGTACTTAGCAATATCCCACAGACAACACATACAGAGTTAGCTAGAAGTTAGCAACAATATCCCACACAAAAAACAAACTGAGTTGACTAGCCGTTCGCAATATCCCATAGAAACAAACAGCGAGTTAGCTAGACATTAGCAATATCCCTTAGATGACACATACGGAGTTAGCAAGAAGTTATTAACAGCACCCCATAGACAACACATACGGAGTTAGCAGTTAGCCACAGTTAACAGTCCCACAGTCAATCTGATTAATGCATGTCATTGAGAGTTTCCTCAGACAAAAGGGCATATTGTGATTCACACCATTGAATTTGGAAATTGGCGATCTTCACTCCCTCAAGGATGAGATATGAAATTCATGATTGTCTGTTCTCCAGTACTGGAATAATATGCATTATCCAGGTCTGAAACATTTTTATAATTACAATGCCTTCAGAAAGTATTCATACCCTTCGACTTATCCACGTGACTCGTTTCAGGAAACTAGGCGTATGTCGCGCATCACTACTTCACAGGAGCGCCATTTTTTATAATTTTTTATTATCAAAATGCGTTTTTAGGCAGAAATGCCTTCTGGAACATGTGAACTTCATGTGCCTTAATAATAAACTTGTATGCCATCTGTAAATATTAATACAATTGTTAAATTACGAGACTAGTTGGTTTAGCCACAGAAAAAGATAACCATCCCGCCAGCCTTGATCGGCTGAGATAATGAGTACGCTCGACATGCCGAGAGATGAGTTCGAATTGGTCTGCCATGTAGCTCGCGTCTGTCTATAACATGAGCTGGTCAGTATGTGTTGGTAATCCTTCGTAATCTGCTTTTTTGAAAGCTATCACGTAGTAGAACTGCATAAGTGCTGCTCTCCACTTTCTGGAAAATCGAGTTTTGAAGGCAGTGGAATTAGAGTATGAAAGCTAAGGAGATGGAGATAATTCTGCCGTTTGATTGCAAATATGAAGACGGAGTCAAAAAGACAACTGTTGTATAAAACACCTGTCTCTGGATTACGTCTTCAAACTAAGGGTAACCATGGCATCCGTGAGAGAGAGGGAGAAGTGTCCATCCATGTATATGAGTAAGATAGTCTAGCTAGCTACAGTTTCAGATATTACACATTTCTCATTTTGTCAGAAAGTCGTTTTCATTTCAAGTTAAAGTGTACTGTTATCTTGCTAGATAACGATAGCTGGCTGGCTAGCTAGCTAATGTTATGTGTATGATCTGTGTAGTAATATTATTCATATCTCTGAGCCATTTGCATTGTTAGTTATAGCCTAATGTTAGCTAGCTAAAATTTAACCTGGTTGGTTATCTACCTGCAGATTCATGCAGGGTAGTAACGTTATGAGATGGGATTATGGTTCATTGTTTAAATAAAAGACTCCACTATGCAAGTAACTATTTCAATAGAATGTTCATGATGTCACTGCAACAACTGTCGATAGACGTAGCTGGTAAATTCGCTCTGGCTATCTACTCCGATTTCAGAGCACTCCCGTCAGTATGCCAGAGCGCAGAATACTTTACGAACGCTCAACACCCATTGAATATGGCCGGTGTCACTAATTGTTGGCATAAAAATGTAATTAAATTGTTGCCAGCAGCACAGTTGCAGTCACCAACGCTCCAGATAACATAAAAACAGCCTAACCAGCTCTGCTAGAGTGAGTAAAATGGACAGAGTTCTCTCATTTGTGTCTGGAAGTAGCTAGCAAGCCAGCCAACGTTAGCCAGTTAGCTTGGGTGCTTGACTAGTCAGAACCCTCGGATCAACCATTCTCCTCGGCCAGAGCGTCCAGTGTGTGCTCCGAACGCTCCGAGAGCGAAACGCTCTGAATTTACGAACAGACAATCTGACAACGCTCTGAGTATACGAACGCCCAGAGCACACTCTGATTAAATTTACGAATATACCCATAGTATAAGCCAGCCTTTAGTCTTGAAATATCTAGTTGTTTAGTACATAGCCTCACATGTGAATCCTTAAAGAGATGGGTGGGGCTGAAGCCTAAGAAGGTGTGAACGATGCTGAATGGGTGTTGATAAAGAAGAGCTCTCCAGTAGGTACTAAACAATTCAAGGGCCATTTTCTCAAACGTGTGGTTACAAGTTTATCAACTTTCAAAGCAGAATTACTTTCCCATTGTTCCTCAACGGTAGTGTATGACACAACATTTTGAGTCTCTACTTTTATCCGATGTAAAAAACACAATTTCAAATTTTGCTACAAAAGACCGAATCAAGCCTGTCGGTCACATTTTGTTATGTTACAGGCTGAATTCAAAATTGATTCCATTTTTTTTTAATTCTCACCCATGTACACACCCCATAATGTCAAAGTGAAAACATGTTTTTATACATTTTAGCAAATTTATTGAAAATTAAATATCTAATTTATAGAAGTATTCCCACCCCTGAGTCAAGAAGCACCTTTGGCAGCGATTACAGCTTTTAGTCGTATTGGGTATGTTTGTGTCAGCGTTGCACATCTTTGTGGGGATTTTCTCCCATTCTTCCTTCCTTGCGGATTTTCTCAAGCTCTGTTAAGTTAGATGGGGAGCGGTGGTAAACTGCAATCTTCAAATCTTTCCACAGACTTTCAAATGGGATTCAAGTCTGGGCTTTGGCTGAGCCACTCGAGGACTTTCACATTTTTGTTCTGAAGCCATTCCAGCGTTGGTTGGGGTCATTGTCCTGTTGAAACGTAAGTCTTCGCCCCAGTCTAAGGTTGTTTGCACTCTGAAGCAGGTTTTCATCAAGGATTTTGCTGTATTTGACTCCATTGATTGTTTCCTCTATCCTTACAAGTCTCCCAGTCCTTGCCACTGAAAAACATCCCATCCTCATAGCATGATGCTGCCAGCACCATGCTTCACGGTAGGGATGGTGTTAGACAGGTTATGAGCTGTGCCTGGTTTTCTCCAGACAGCGTTTTGCATTCAGGCCAAAGAGTTCCATTTTTGTCTCATCAGACCACAAAATCTTTTGCCTTATGCTCTCTCTCACACGTTCCTTTTTGCAAACTCCAGGCGTGTCATGTGCCCTTTTTCTCAGGGAGTGACTTCCGTTTTGCCACTGTCCCATAAAGCCCAGATTGGTGAAGTGCTGTAGAGACTGTTGTCCTTCTGGCAGGTTCTCCCATCTCAGCCAAGGAACTCTGTAACTCTGTCAGATTGGTCATTGGGTTCTTGGTCACCTCCCTGAACAAGGTCCTTCTTGCCCGTTTGGTCGGGGTCGGGGTAGAGTCTGGGTAGTTCCATATCTTTTCCATTCTTCAATGACCACTGTGGTCTTGGAAACTTTCAACACTCTAGAAATTGTTGTATACCCTTCCCCAGATATATGCAGTGGTGTAAAGTACTTAAGTAAAAAATACTTTAAAGTACTACTGTACTTAAGTGTTTTTTTTGGGGTATCTGTACTTTACTTTTTATATTTTTTCCAACTTACTTTACTACATTCCTAAAGAAAATAATTTACTTTTTACTCCATACATTTTCCCTGACACTGAAAAGTACGCATTACATTTTGACAGGAAAATGGTTGAATTCACACACTTATCAAGAAACCATCCCTGGTCATCCCTACTGCCTCTGATCTGGCGGAATAACTAAACACAAATGCTTTGTTTGTAAATTATGTCCGCATGTTGGTATGTGCCCCTGGATATCAGTCAATAAAAAGAGAAAAAAAGAAAATTGTGCCGTCTGGTTTGCTTAATAAGGAATTTGAAATGGTTTATACTTTTACTTTTGATACTTAAGTACATTTGAGCAATTCCATTTACTTTTGATACTTAAGTATATTTAAAACCAAATACTTTTAGACTTTTACTCAAGTAGTATTTTACTCGGTGACTTTCACTTTTACTTGAGTCATTGTCAATTAAGGTATCTTTACTTTTACTCCAGTATGCCAATTGAGTACTTTTTCCACCACTGGATATATGCTCATCACAATTCTGTTTTGGACAGTTCCTTGGACTTCATGGTATAGTTTCTGCTTTTACATGCACTGTCAACTGTGGGACATTATATAGACAGGTGTGTTTCTTTCTAAATCATGTCCAAAAAATGTAATTGGCCACAGGTGGACTCCAATCAAGGTGTAGCGACATCTCAAGGATGATCAAAGGAAATTGGATGCACCTGAGCTCAATTTGGAGTGTCATAGCAAAGAGTGGGAATACTTATGTAAATGAAATATGTCATTTTCAATAATTTAGCAAAAATGTCTAAAAACATCTCACTTCGTCATTATGGGGTACTATGTATATATGTGTTAAGTAAAAACAAGCGATTTAATCCAATTTGAATTCAGTCTGTAACACAATAAAATGTAAAATAAGTCAAGGGGTATGACTATTTTCTGAAGGTACTGTATGTGATCAAAACATCTGTGTGTTTTCCAGTTTTGTTTGTGTATCTCCATGTGTCTGTGTGTTTGACAAGTGTAGCCTGTTCACGAAAGTTGAAAAATAGCAGCATACGCCACACCAGTATAGACTGCACCATTCCACGGATGTCTCTTTGGCGCCATTTCGCTCCCATTTTCATCAAATTTGGGAGTGAAGCATGAATATGCATGGTGGCCCTCAGGCCTGAGCAGCGTGGCATTCAGCTGTGTGTTCAGAGCCCTTTAATTAACACTTCGTCCCTCTGGCCTGCCATGATGGAGAGCACACCAAATCTGTCATGGCACCACATTCATTAACATAGGATAGAGGGAACACTTGGGTTCTCTGTAAAAACTATCATAAAGTTATCAAAAACTTGAAAAAAATGTATGTCTCGTGTCAAGCTGAATCCACACCCCCACACACCATCTGTTTTGTGCATTACATGCCTTAATCCCAAATGAATCGGAAAGATTGGCACCATCTAATCCCATACTGAATAATTAGATATTACCATTAAGGCCTGCATATTTTTGTCGTACTTAGTTATGCATTGATGTCAATGTTAAGTGCAAATTCGACTTCATTGGAATTTAGGATTCGCCCCATAAGTCAAATCAAAAGGAGAGAAGAGAGTTAGACTGACCGCTGATGACCTGCCCAAACAGTTCTTCTGGTGTGTCTCCAAAGAAGGGTACGCAGCCCACCAGGAACTCATAGAGGATGATGCCCATAGCCCACCAGTCCACAGGCTTCCCATAGCCCTGTCTCAGGATCACCTCTGGGGCAATGTACTCTGGGGTCCCACACACCTGCAGACACAGACAGAAGGCAACAGGTATAGGCACATCATAATAGAAGTATGTTTTGGTGAAAGGTTGAGGCTGGACATTGGAAAAAGAATAACCTGAAAGCTGTTGGAATCCAATTTCTGAACACTTCGAACCGTGTTCAGACTGGATACCATAGTTGTCATGTTCTCTCTGCTTTCTTGTTTTAATTACCAAAATAAATAAATGAGCAAGAAAGATTGGCTTATACAGTAGGTAGAATGTCAATCATCTCCACACAATGTACCTGTTTATCAGAGAACTCCCGGGCGTCCTTCTCTATGTGTCCCTCGTACAGGTTAGTGGTCATGTTCATCAGGCCCACCTTGGACAGCCCAAAGTCTGTCAACTTGATGTGGCCCATGGAAGTCACCAGCAGACTGGGGAAGGGAGAGAATGAGAGAAAACCATAACATGGATGCTAATGGCAGAAGATAGCGTCCGGCATTGTTGGAGCTCAGGAAACGTACTGTACCCTGCAATTACATCTGCAACCCTCTACATGTGACTATACAAATCTTTAATCTACAAAATCTCGCTCAATTGGCGCAATAACATTGATCACTCAAGTGACTGGCGATTTTAAAAAGGTTAAGATCATCAGTCAAAATACACCAAATGCTTCCATGCTCAGGTCACTAACACTGTTAAAATTGTCATTTTAAGGCACTGGAAAGAGGAGCAGTCACCCTTATTTGCAGAATGGCTCAAACTGTCAATGAACACTGTCAAACGTGATCTTTTTTTTGTAAATATAAAAGGAAAGATAAAGGAATATGAAAATAAATGGGCCAAGTTTGAAGTTGTCTTAGTGTGAATGAAAATGGGGGAAGATTTTATTTATAATATGTCAATAATAATCATGGTATTGATACAAAATGATTTATACAAAACCAATATACCAATCAATAATATGTACATTTATACAAATAATGTACATAATAAAAAATTGCTGGCAACTTTATTATGACTAACTTTACCATTTCAGAATATTAATTACCTATTTATTTCTTGTTCTTTAAATTTCGTTGCATCCCTCCCATATACGCAACATTTGTATTTCAACTTCTTGTTAGGATTAAATTGTGATATGCAAAGAAAAGTATAGAAATGTGACAAAATTGGAGGAGAGAGAACAATGTGTGTTTACATGTGGTGTTTTATTTGTTGTTGCTTGGTTAGTGTGACATGTTGGAAAGAAGATATTAATAAAAAAAAGACAAATAATAAAAATAAAAATAAATCACCAGTCAGCACTAACAGATCTGAGACCAGGCTATATCTATCTACCTTCTCAGTGACATTAGCTGACTTTACTATAGAGATATTAGAGACTGACTTGTCTGGTTTGAGATCCCTGTGGACGATGCCATAGTTGTGGAGGTACTCCAGAGCCAGGACCGTCTCAGCAAAGTACATCCTGGCCATGTCCACAGGCAGGGGCCCCATGTTCTTCAGCAGGTTGGCACAGTCACCTCCTAATGGCACACAGAGACAGATACTTGGTTTATTGAGTTCATTCTGACATTGAAATATACTACAATGAAGTACATTCAACATATGTTTAATTATTAATGATTAATCCCAACCCAAAAAGTGCATTTGGTAAAGAATAGGGATGGACATTAACATGAACCAGGCTTTCTGTCTTCCACTGTGTTGGGTGCGTGAATTTTTTTTTTTTTTAATAAGAATAGGCTAGCTACCTTCCACATACTCCATGACCATGCAGAGGTGTCGTCGCGTCTGGAAGGAGCAGTACATGGAGACCACGAAGGGGTTCTCAGCGAAGGTCAGGATGTCTCTCTCCACGAAGGCCTGCTGGATCTGGTTCCTCAGCATCAGGTTCTGTTTGTTGATTTTCTTCATGGCAAAACGCTGCTTGGTCTCCTTATGGCGCACCAGATACACAGCCCTGTCAGAGAGAGAGTGAGAGAGAGGAGACAATATGTCCGACAAAGTAGCAAAGGCTAAGTTAAATCAACCATACATTACTCTGTCAGACAGAGAATGACACGGTTAGTCATAAACGTCGTAAAGATGGCTTGAAATCACACATTCATAGCTCTGTAGGAGAGGGAATACATGATGTAAGTGCCGCGGTACATACTTATTTGTGGTTTAGGAACAGAAAAGGACAGGGCCATGAATTGAAGGTTGAAATGAAGGTTGAAGTACAAAATGTGAGTAAATCCAAATCACATATCCAATTCAAATCCTAAATAACAACTGAAACAGATTTGGATTCCATCATAACCGTCCTGACTAACACCAGAGAGGTTTCTCTCACCCGTAGGCTCCGTTGCTGATGAGTTTGGTCATCTCAAAGTCCATCTCGCAGGGCTTTCGTCGGGATCGTAGGGCCGCGCTCAGACTCTGGGACTGGGAGGACGAGAGTAGAGAAACTTTATTCTACTGAAATACATCAAACCTGTAATTAAAAACTTGAGGAAAATATACTGAATACTCACAGAGTCATCTGTCTCTGGTGTTTCAGCTATCCCACTGTCATAACTGGTCATCTGAGCAATTTCTGTAGGAGAGAGAGAGAAAGAACATGTCAGCATTTCATTCGACTTTCCAATTTCAGCATTTTCACCTTCAAACACCAAACAGTGACCTTTAAATCCAGATGTCTTATATATATATACACACCTCAACATTTAGTCAAAGCCTATAGGGAGTTGACATTACTGTATATTAACACACTTTCTTTTTTTTGGCAGTTAAGAAAGAGCAATCTGTTGACTTTGTCCACTTAATAAGCTGAGTCTGAGAATTCCTAAATGAGAGGAAATGAGGTGGAAACCAGAAGTGGCAGCAACACATGTCGGACATCCATTAAGAAAACCACAACTCCAGAACACTCAAGTGTATGTGTGTGCGTTCGTGTTTTGCATATGTGTGTGCGTATATACATGCACGTGTGTATGCATCCCTTCCCATCAGTGATGTATGAACAGCAGGAGGTAGCGAATCAGGAGGGGGGTCGTTCGGTCGTCCCCACAGAGACCCTAAACCCATTTCCAATGCCACTTAACATCTGTCCCTGCCTAGAAGGCTGCTTCCAGCACTCCAGGCTACTGGGCAAGGAAAACACACGGGATAAGCCCAGGGGAAATGAGTGGAGAGACATTGGCAAATGAGGACGGAGGTTAGTGAGCCAGTCTGTGTGTAGAACTGTTTCAGCTCTATAGGGAGACCATTCGTTTCTAATTAGTCAGAATGAACGTTGGGGTTTAAATTGAGAAAGAGAGAGAGAGTCATTAGGATGGCAGTCTGTTCGGTACAGGACACATGTTACTCTACATCACCTTTGTCTTACATTGGTGTTTAATACTAGCCTTACAGGTTATATTAGCCTTGCAAAAAATATTTACTGTAACGCTGATGCAATATTTTGGTCATTGTGGATACTGAAATGGTAGCTAGTACTTCTAGTACTAGTTCTTTTGTAGTAGTTATACTGCAGTAATACAAGTCATTCTTCTCTAAAAACTAAAAAAATGTTCTGCTCCAGCAATGCTTCCAAAACGTTAAGACCCCAATATCCACAACATAATTACGATTTTTTTAAATTAATCATAGTATTTTATCACAGTACATTACAGAGTGAGTTTTACGAGGAACAGAACGTGCAAGTTAATACAAATGATAAATTACTTTTCTGAAAATGTAGGCTTTAGTGTTCTGATGAAGCTGGATGGTGTTAACTAGATTCTGTGTCAGGATCAAACTCTTATCATAGAATTATATTTGTCATATTTTCATCAGGTCATCAATGTAACTGGGACTTCGAGAACACAAAGCATGACAAGTGATTGGATGATCCACAATACAATGGCTGCGTTACGATTCTCTACCTTTCTCCAGAAGATTACACTCGTTCAATCCCCCTCATGCATTTAAAAATCATTGGATTGGTACAAGCATGGCTGGAGGGAGTTTCCACCATATTCCTCACTCCATTCCTTTTAAATCCATGAGGGGGTACACTTCAGGAAAAGGGTGAAGAATTGGAATGTACATCTTGATTACTTCCTTTATCAATGCAGCCCACCACTGGAATGAGTTCACAGCCCTTGCAGCTTTCATCAGAAAGCACTCTTTTCATTTCTGAACGTGTGATGTTTGGCTGCACCTCCACTAACTTTGGTTTAGGCCAGGGCTCTCCAACCGTGTTCCTGGAGAACTATCCTCATGTCGGTTTTCGCTCCAACCCAAGTGTAATTAACCTGATTCAGCTTATTAACCAGCTAATTATTAATCAATTGCGCTAGATTAGAGTTGGAGTGAAAACCTACAGGACGGTAGTTCTCCAGGAACAGGGTTCGAGTTAAAACCTACAGGATGGTAGTTCTCCAGGAACAGGGTTGGAGTTAAAACCTACAGGACGGTAGTTCTCCAGGAACAGGTTTGGAGTTAAAACCTACAGGACGGTAGTTCTCCAGGAACAGGTTTGGAGTTAAAACCTACAGGACGGTAGTTCTCCAGGAACAGGTTCGGAGTTAAAACCTACAGGACGGTAGTTCTCCAGGAACAGGGTCGGCGTTAAAACCTACAGGACGGTAGTTCTCCAGGAACAGGGTCGGAGTTAAAACCTACAGGACGGTAGTTCTCCAGGAACAGGGTTGGAGAGCCCTAGTTTAGGCACAGTCTACCTACTCCCTAAAAGGTCAAAAGTCAAACTTGACGTACCTTCCAGGGGGTCCCGTGTGAGACCCAGCTGGCTGATGATGTAGCGGGGGATGTCAGTCTTGATGCCCTGGCCCTCTTTGGCGTGACCCTCGGCAGCCTCCAACAGATGGTAGAACTCCTCTGGATCAAACTCCTGAGGAGAGGACAACAGAGGGACACGGGTTTCACTTCTGGAACTCTTAGTTTTAAGTTCCAATGGGCATCGTCTGTGTGCTGTTGGCTTTTCTCTGGTTTGATGGTGATGTTATTGTGACAATGAGGACTAGCAGGAGCAAGAGGAGGATGGATTGCATCTATATGGCTTGTCACCACCAGAAATAACTCATACTTAGTATTAGGACTCAGTGGTTTGCCTAGTCACACCACACGGTCAGGAAAAACTTCTGTCCCTTGGAAAAACTCCAGTCCCTTGTTACAGTTTAATTGGTGCAATATGTGAAGTCATGGCCATGCGCTTGGTAGCTAGCTAGGGACAATTAGGCGAGACATACCAGGCATTCCAGGAGGCGCGCCGGCCTGGCGATGACGATGAGGATCTTCTTTACCAGCTCTTTGATGAAGTTCACCTCCTGGCTCTCCGACCGGGACGTAGACTATAGATACAGAGAACAGAACACACTCGTTCAACATTTCACACGGACCTGTGAGCTGCTCAGTGCTCGGGACTGTAAGCACCATTAAGTGAAAGGGAGGGAGTATAATAGGAAGCAGGCATGAGGGGAGAGGACGTTGAGAAATACAAAACATCTATAAACAAAACATCTATAAACAAGTTATTAATAGTTACAGATTAGAAATAGTGCTACGAAAATGACTGAATACCAGAAGTAAGGGAGCACTGTAAACCAAATTATTTTGGTGAAAGAATCCGTTTGATAGTTTCAAAGTCCTGTGCAGTAATGTGCACCGACATTGCACTTACAGTGTACTTATTAGTACGGTAAAAGGTTGATGTCTTTTAAAGTGGCTGCTAAAGTTAACCAGTGATATCCCCCATGGATAGCAGGTGGCACCACACTCTACACTACCCTTTACACTTTCCTCATCTCCTTTCCTTCATTATTCCAGATTTTGTATTGTAGAGTAGAGGACACAAGGGGGGAAAAAAACTTTTCATTACATTCATTATTATTACACTATTGAGATGTACCCAAAATGTCACCCACCTCCTGGAAGAGCCTTTCCAGCTTGTCGGTGAGCTCACAAAAGTAGCGTGATGTGATGTGGCCCAGGCGGCTCTTCTCCAGGCAGTCGCGGACCAGCTCGATGATCTGGTGGTGGGCGAAACCCAGCACACCGTCCGCCAGCGGCAACACGCTCTCCGGGGAGCTGGTCCGGATGATCTCCTGGATCCTCTCCTCCATCTGGGCTGTGGCCTGGAGAGACACAGAGGGGTGCAAAGGGTTAGAAGTAGAGAATGTGTTGAGAGAGGGTGAAAAGGTTCAAAGGTAGAAAAAAAACCGGTGAAAAAGACCAACTCTCAGCAACAACAGTTAAGACATTAGCATTTTGTTTTGATAACAAATAAACATGGTTAATGCTAGAATCCTTAGATGCTACATCCATTTTTGGACTTATAAATGAATGATATATACCCATTGATTCTTGAATAATATAACTTATAAATGCCTCATGCGCTTAGTTCAACTGTCGTACACCATTAGAACCCCAAATATAAGATTGAAAACAAGGTAAACAAGGTAAATGTAAACAAACACTGTATAGCCTCAAAACATGGTTAAAACTATACATTTGATATTATGGAAGGTCCATCCTTGCATTCATAGCTCTGTCTATGAATTTGAGAGTAATTACATTTCTTCAGCCCCATCCCTTAGCGTTTTTAGCCAAACAGGCGGGGAGTTCAATTTGTCATTGTTTCAATTAAGGATTCTAGCTTGAAGGCAATACTACACTATAGATCTAACTCAGTTGGCTCCTCACCTTAGGAAAGCGTTCCTTGTAGACATGATTCATCATAATAATCTCATGATCACAACAGGATGGGGATCTTCCAGGGCTGCAAACACATAGAAATACAAAGGAATGATCAGTAATTATATTACAACACATATCTTTCAGCGCAAATACATTGATATAGTTCAAATCAAATCTCGTTTGAAAAACTTCTCACATAAAAGTACTTAAAAGGAGGATACTTTTCAGCGACCATTATCCCTGGCATCTATAAAGGTGTGCGACCTTGCCAGGCCTTTGTACGTACCTGAGACTGCGCGAGCGGGGTCGCATGGGCGCGGTCCCCCTCCGTCGGTCGTCCCCGGCGATGCTCTCGGTGCAGAAGTGCTTGGAGAGGAAGTGCAGCTCGTCCGGCGTGGGCTGAAAGGGCAGCTGGTGAAGCTTCTCCTGTGATGAACAGGACGACTGGAAATGAAATGAATATACATTGAACGAGAAAAGATAAAAAGAAGAACGAGAGGCTAACGCTTTGATTGACGTCGTTGCACGAGAGAATGGCAGTTACCAGGAGAGTGTGTGCTTTTTCTGACTGCTGTGTCCGTTTGATTGGGCACATGCTCATTACGGTACCTATTCCCTTTTACGGTGTCTTGAAAACGAAGGACTGAAACGTATGGGTGCTGAAATGGTTGTGACGGTACATGAAAGCTAACAAATGACTGAACTTTCCCTTTTCTTCTCAACACATCGTTCTGAAATAAAATCCAAAAAGGATTCATCTTCAAGTGAGCTGCAAAGACCCTTAGCAACCAGATGTGTAAACATAGCCTGGACAAACAGTCACCAGTCTTAGTCCTTCTCTATAGTAAATTCTCCAACAGTAATCCTCACCAGCCTCCAACAAAACATCAAGTATTTATCAACTCTAAATGAATGTCCTCATAAAACATGGCCGTAAACAAACAACCCATTACTTTGTGTGTGGAGGCGTGCTTACTTGGCTTGTGTGTGTGGTCAATCCTGCGTGTGAGTGTGACGCATAGGTTTCAGAGTTGACCATTTCCTGCCTGTGTGATTTGACTTTGTCAGTAAACAGATCAGAGGTGTGGGTGGCTATGTGCGTGTGTTTGTATATGTGTGTAAGAGTGCGTGGCCACGGACACGTTGCCGCGTGTGTTTGTGTGGGGCATAGCGGTTGGCTTTGTGTCAGGGCCATGTTTACTCCCCCCAAAAAATCTGCTGGCCCTAAACACATTTCTGGTGGTATGAGTCAACCTGGGAGACACTAGCAGGAGTATCTGTTCACCCCTCATCTGACTTCCAATAGCCTACAGTACAGCACCAGTCATTGAAGAACAGACTAGAGGCAGTCTATCAAATTATCATTTCACATTGAAACATCTTTATTCAAATTAATTCTTCCATTTCCAGTGATTTGGTATCTGTATTTTTGGGGGGCGGGATGGAAATGGTTTTCCATCGGTATACTGTATGTGAAGGTGTTTAGGTTTAACAACCTATTTGGCATTGCTTTTTTTTTTTATCTAGCTAACACATGTAATAACTCATTGAGTTGATTCTTAAGTGTTTGCAGCAAAGTGAGTGGTAAGGTATGGTACGTACAGAGACAGTGGAGCTGGGTGTATTGGTGCCATAGCCAGAGGAGGGCAGAGATGCCAAAGACCAGCGTCGTCCATCAGTCCTTCTCAAACACACAGACAGACAGAGGTAGAAAGAGACAGACGTCACCATTAACTTCGAACCCAACCCCAAACCCATCCATAACTAATCAGGAATGAGAACTGTAGTTATGAACAATATATTACAATACCTACGAGTGATATTCAAAACAAGAATACTCAAATATCCAGGATTGTACATAACGTAACTGCCCTTATTTGACTGAGCTTATTCTTAAAATGTCCAAAGTGAAATCGGCAAAGGCCTAAAAATCAAAGGTTCTGGGTGACCTTTGAAAATATTCAGCTTTTCAAAAGCCTACTGAAGCAGTGTCCTTGACCTCTGCTACCTGCAACAAACGCCTAGTAATAAGATGCCTTATTTTGCACTTACCAATAACACTGAACAAGAAACTCTCAAAGGAATAATACATGAGATTACATGTAGGGACAGAGAGAAACAAATCAAAAGGGATTTTTCATGATTCAGAAAGTAATCAGACCCCTTGACTTTTCCACATTTTGTTATGTTACAGCTTTATTCTAAAATGGACTAAATGTTTTTTTCCCCCCTCAATCTACACACAATACCCCATAATGACAAAGCAAAAACAGTTTTATACATTTTTGCAAATGTATAAATAAAAAAACCTGAAATATCACATTTACATAAGTATTCAGTATTCTTTTACTCTATGGAAAATTCCTTCGACCTCATGGATGGTTTTTGCTCTGACATGCACTGTCAACTGTGGAACCTTATATAGACAGGCGTGTGTCTTTCCAAATCATGTCCAATCAAATGTATTTACCACAGGTGGACTCCAATCAAGTTATAGAAACATCTCAAGGATGATCGATGGAAACATGATGCACCTGACCTCAATTTTGAGTCTCATAGCAAAGGGTCTGAATACTTATATAAATAAGGTATTTCTGTTTTTTATTCATAATAAATTCACAAAAATGGCTAAAAAAAAAGTTTTGGGTTATCATTATAGGGTATTGTGTATAGATTTTCTTTTAATCAATTTTAGAATAAGGCTGTAACGTAACAAAATGAATACTTTCCGAAGGCACTGTATATACCAAAACTACCTCGTATCTGCGCATATCAACTCGGTACTGGTACCCCGTGTATATAGCCAAATGATCATTTCTCAATGTGTATTTATTATTACGTGTTATTACTTTTCTATTATTCCTCTATTTTCTTTCTCTCGGCATTGTTGGGAAGGGCAAACTGAGGCCTAACATGACGTTACCTGCCTGGTCTGTGGCAAGGACTGTGAATCATAACAATAAAGAAAACTCCATTAAAATAAAATGTGTTGAATGAGGGTAGAAAAAAAAAATTCTTTCAGGCTATTTGTGAAAGACTGAACCCTTGAACCTGCCTGTGATTTATATCTCTGTATAGAGAGCCAGTCAGAAGACAGTGAGATCCTGCCTTCGCTTCTCAAGAGAACCGTTAACTGTCTGCATCAGACTATAATAGCACCACAATTTGGTTTTGTTGGAAAAAAATAACTATAAACCGTTTCTATCAAGATTCATATTTCCTTTGTATCCCACATTTCTTATGCCATCTGTCAGATGATTACCGAGAGAAAGCAAAATTATGACTGAGTTGAAGTATGAATTACTTTCAGGAAATTGGTAAACAAAACAAAAAAAACATTTTATTCCTGCAAGCATGCTAGTTGAGCAGAGGTACTGAAAGAATGTGCATTTCCTTATTACCTTCGTGCAAAGGAGAAGTGGGCTGAGGCACTAGGAGAGAAGTTTCTGGGGCTGTCTTGAGGACTCGTTCCTGTTGTTCAGAGGAAAAGCAGAGAAACAAGGGAAGATTAGAAGTAAAAAAAGAAAACATTTCATAAACCTGAAATAAAAGCATTTGAAATTAATGAAGTTAATAATAATAATAAGCCTGGAGCATAGAATCAAACCTATACCAAATTGGGAGTTGGTCCAAGCACTGTGTCACATTGATATGAAAAACCATAGAAAGTCTAATAAACCAGCATAGATAAAATTACATTTTTTCATCAGTTTACTCTTAGCTATTGTACTTTATACTGCATTTTAGATTTTATTGTGTTTCCTTGTGTCTTATCTGATGGAGCTTAATCTAGGAAGACTTAAAGTCTCTCAAATGGGACTGCTCTGCTTGAATCAGTAACTACATAATATTAACAATTAACAAAACGTTTACGTGCAATTGTCCCAACCAATGAATAATTCAATTTTTACCCCCCCAGGTGTCAGTCAAAAAGCAAAAAGAAGTGTGAAATTACCCATTTTTAAAAAAGGTCTTTGTAGACAGAGGAATATCTCAACAGACAAAGACAATTTACTTAAATGGCAGCTGGTTCTCATGTGTTGTAAAAGCAGCACACACAACATAGCTGAATATCAAACATCTGAAAGCTATGAGGCAGCAGCGTACAGTACCTTCAGCTCAAGGAGCTAGGGGAAGAATGGACTTCTGATTTGCTTTACAAATGTGCTAGTTGTAAGGCACTACAAATGCATGACAGGTACTGTACTCTAGAAATGCAAGAAAGGTACACTACCTGCCTAGCACTAGCATGCTGATTAAAACTAATTATAAAAAATTGTATGGATTGAATGTGGAATACAGACCCGTGGGTTACATGTGTACAGGGACAATACAATCTACTGTAAGAGTAGCCTATAGGCTAATACCGTATTCTAAATAGCTATGTAAATGAAATGGCGCTTACAAACAAAGACAGTCTGGGTGAAGACATCTGGCTATAAAATACACATTTTCTACCATCCATAAGGTGATAGTTATAGCCCTTAGCTAACAGACGTGAATATTTGGGGTCTTGGGGTTTTATTGCAGACCTTAATGTCCCATAGTGGAGCCTGAAGCGTCCTCTACCAGGGCGGCCCTTCAAATTATTCCTCTATCGCTCTCTCTCTCCAACCCACCATCCATATGGACAGCATGCACTTATTACCCACAGCCTTACAGTTTTGTGGCTACTGCCTCAGGCTATTCAACACATCAAACTGCGGGGCTTATCCCAACGACAGCAATTAGGCTTTGTGTTCCCTCACCGATAAGGTTAAGAACCAACCATCGGTCCAACGTTAATTAGACATAATTAACTCTGTAGCCGAAGGGGGGAGTAAACAGTTAATTAACTAAGACCAAAAATGTCCAACCCCTGTGACGAGTCTGACGATAGCAAAAGGGCTTTGCGGTACTGGGGGTAACAATGATGGTACTGGGGAACAGAGAGAGGCTAGTGAGATGGTGATGAATGTCACCTGTTTAATTGTGGTGTAATTTAATCACATCTGATGAGCGTTAATAAATAATCACCAGAATGGGATAGAATACACCTGAGGAAAAGGAACACTTAACCCAATCCAGATGGAGGTCAAGTCCATTATTTGAGATTAATCCTGTATAATCAAATTCTAATAGCAATGTAGACACAGGATAATAAAGATTAATTTTATGTGTTTAGAGAAAAGATATCGGGATTGCTTATTTAAACAGTAGCAGTCGTAATAGAGTATGCTGAGCAGACTTAATCTAAACCAAATACTGTTTATAATTCATACGTAAAAAGCGTTCACTAACGATCCAGAATTCTTAATAGCTAAACTCAGCAAAAAAAAGAAACTTCCCTTTTTCAGGACCCTGTCTTTCAAAGATAATTTGTAAAAATCCAAATAACTTCACAGATCTTCATTGTAAAGGAAACACACTGTTTCCCATGCTTGTTCAATGAACCATAAACAACTAATGAAAATGCACCTGGGGAATGGTCGTTAAGACACTAACAGCTTAAGGTCAGAGTTATGAAGACTTAGGACACTAAAGAAGCCTTTCTACTGACTCTGAAAAACACAAAAAGAAAGATGCCCAGGGTCCCTGCTTATCTGCGTGAACGTGCCTTAGGCATGCTGCAAGCAGGCATGAGGACTGCAGATGTGGCCAGGGCAATAAATTGCAATGTCTGTACTGTGAGACGCCTAAGACAGCGCTACAGGGAGACAGGACGGACATCTGATCTTCCTCGCAGTGGCAGACCACGTGTAACAACACCTGCACAGGATCGGTACATCCGAACATCACACCTGCGGGACAGGCACAGGATGGCAACAACTGCCCGAGTTGCAAAAGGAACGCACAATCCCTCCATCAGTGCTCAGACTGTCCACAATAGGCTGAGAGAGGCTGGACTGAGGGCTTGTAGGCCTGTTGTAAGGCAGGTCCTCACCAGACATCACCGGCAACAACGTCGCCTAGGGGCACAAACCAACCATTGTTGGACCAGACAGGACTGGCAAAAAGTGCTCTTCACTGACGAGTCGCAGTTTTGTCTCACCAGGGGTGATGGTCGGACTCACGTTTATCGTCAAAGGAATGAGCGTTACACCGAGGCCTGTACTCTGGAGCGGGATCGATTTGGAGGTGGAGGGGCCGTCATGGTCTGGGGCGGTGTGTCACAGCATCATCGAACTGAGCTTGTTGTCATTGCAGGCAATCTCAACACTGTGCGTTACAGGGAAGATATCCTCCTCCCTCATGTGGTACCCTTCCTGCAGGCTCATCCTGACATGACCCTCCAGCATGACAATGCCACCAGCCATACTGCTCGTGATTTCCTCCAAGACAGGAATGTCAGTGTTCTATCATCGAAGAGCCCGGATCTCAATCCCATTGAGCACGTCTGGGACATGTAGGATCGGCGGGTGAGGGCTAGGGCCATTCCCCCCAGAAATTTCCGGGAACTTGCAGGTGCCTTGGTGGAAAAGTGGGGTAACATATCACAGCAAGAACTGGCAAATCTGGTGCAGTCCATGAGGAGGAGATGCACTGCAGTGCTTAATGCAGCTGGTGGCCACACCAGATACTGACTGTTATTTTTTATTTTGACCCCCCCTTTGTTCAGGGACACATTATTCCATTTCTGTTAGTCACATGTCTGTGGAACTTGTTCAGTTTATGTCTCAGTTGTTGACTCTTGTTATGTTCATACAAATATTTACACATGTTAAGTTTGCTGAAAATAAATGCAGTTGACAGTGAGAGGATGTTTCCTTTTTTGCTGAGTTTATTTTACTGAAGAAAAGAGCAGTGAACAATATGTCAAAGTAAAATGCGTACTGTAGGCACACACTCCAGCTTTGCCAGCACCTAAATGCCAAAACGGTGACAACCACTGCAACTAACATGACAACTGGAAACAATGCTCTTACCAAATGTACATGTACCTGCAATACGTCTGTGCCAGCCAGTGCATTTCTCCCATAGTTCAGCACTGTCATTACCGTCACTACTTCTCACATAGTTCATCTTAAGGAATGACCGCTCTAGCAAGGCAAGAATGTCTGACTACGCAAACAGAGGGCCGTTATCAGTGTTTGGCCTGTCAGGAAATAAAACACCCAGGCTGGAATAGATTAAGTCCAGCCTCTCCTCCCTGTGCATTTCCTTCATGAGGCCCACCACTTCTTATTCATTACAATCACAATCCCTGCTGGTTCCATTGCCAGCACTCCGATAGCACAGAGCACTCACCCTTTTTAACCATTGGCATCAGAGACTTGTCTTCGGCTGTACCACGAAAAGCCTATCATTTACTCAGCCTGCTTTTGCCTTTTGTCTTATTTGCAACCCAACTATAATGTGCTGATTTATTATTTTTCACTACACTGTCAGAATGTTTTTAAGTATGATTGTGAAATAATGCAGTTAGACTGCCTTCAGTTTACAGATTGGACCAAAGTAGCCTAGACTCACTTGGGTCTGGACACTAGGCAACAACCCAAATTTGACTAAAATAGTTGTACCATCAGAGAAATGTGCTGTATTTCGCATCGTCTTACATTATTTTCAGATCCCATCCTCCTTTGAAATCAGTTTCAATGAAAGCATTTGCCAATATAATAAAAAAAATAGTTGGAAAAGATTTCTTGCAGAAACAGCTAGTTTGTCACTTTTGTTGTAGAAGACAGGTTGCTAACATTTCAGACAGTGTGTTGTGGGAAAGGTCTACAGAGACAGCGAGACAGAGGAGGATCTTGTGGGTGGCTAATGAATCAGAAACAGATTGCACTCCTGAAGAGTGGCTTTTCCAGACTGCTTCTGCATTTACCCACAGACAATGGCCTTCATTCAGGGGTAGAACACTCTGGCCAACCAAAGCCTCTTTGCAAGCACAACAACATTCATTTAGTCTTTTACTCAAATCGGGCACTTCACACACACCCATCAAAACAGATGCCTGTACTGTACAGTACAACAATTATTCACACATAGACGAGCCTTACCTGTATGCGATGAGAGGGGGGAGTGAGGTCGCGGAAGCGCCGAAGACTGACCACTTCCTATCAGGCTTTTTCTGTTGCTCGTCCGGCAGCTATGAAAACAGACAGTAAGAGGTTAGACAGCTAAACTGGTGAGAAAGAGGCAACAAAGCCTCTTTGTCAGGCAGCAAGTCAGTCAGAGTGCTTTATTGTCTAAGTAAACATGCCAGATGTAATCATAGCTACTTAAGATGCACTTGACATTTCACTGCACTAATACATCACTCACATCCACAAAAATGACTTCCAGTACACACTGTAAAAGAAAAACATTAAAGACATGGAAACTCTTCAACACTTTTTTCCTCGTTCTTAGATTGATATAGGTTAGCACTTGGAGTATGATGAAGTTGCCCTAGATGCCATTTTCCCCCCTAAGGGAAGGCTAGGGCTGGAGCAGAATAAGGTGACCCCTACATCTGTGGGGAACTTCTACCTAGAGCTTTGCAAGTCCACATAACCCAATTCTAGAGGCCCAGATCTCTCCTATAGGTCAATGTGACCCACCAGATCTTCCCCTATAGGCCAATCTGCTACAGAAGGTACCACCAGATAATCTCCTATAGGCCAATGTGACCCACCATGGCTGCGTTAACACACGCAGCCCAATTCTGATATTTTTCCACTAATTGGTATTTTGACCAATCACATCAGATCTTTTCACATCAGATCTTTTTCAATGCTGATCAAAAGAACAATTAGTGAGGAGAAGAAAAAAAATCATAATTGGGCTGCCTGTCTAAACTCAGCCCATGTCTCTCCTATAAACCAATGTGACCAACCAGATATCTCCTATAGGCCAATCCTGTCCTAGCAGGCCCCAACCAGCAGGATCCATTAAACATCATATAACCCCGAGCACTATATGAGCAGGCAGTCTCAGCAACATGAGTAACGGATTCATTAGTGCCTCTGGTTAGTCGAAGATGGGCCTTGTCTGTGGATTATTAAACACTGCAGACCTGATTCTACACCCGGAGGAAGCTAAAAATACTGCACAGCTGGTAGTGAGCAAATTCAGTTAACAGTGACTTTCATGTAGAAAGAGGTAAGTGATGATTCTATTGGGGAAAGTCAATTTGCATATTCAGTGAACACACAAAATATAGGACTAGTCAGGGCTGGCACAATTACCGTATACCTGTGTAACTGACGGTTATGGGTGAAGACAGTCATGAAAATAGAATAACCGTCATAACCATAAAAACTCTAACGATCAGCTGACTGAAGCCCAATTTCCATTCACCAATATGTGACTGCAGCTGGCTTCGCTAACGTTGGTAAACTAGCAAGATGTTGAAGAATTGAATTCACCCTGAACCATGCTGTAACTAACGTTAACCCATACTCCTGCCATTGCCAGCCAGAGCCATGTATTTATCTTGCTGACGTTAGCTACCTAAACGGTTAGCGTCATCGATAGCATAACAGGCTAGCTAGCTTAATTCCTATCTTGCTTGCTAGACAACAGGTTTGATATGTCGCTAGCTAGCTTTCAATACGACCGGGCCAGCTAAAATTCGTACTAGTTTGTTTCAACTCTGATTTGCTAGCTAACGTTAGGTAGCTAGCTTTTGAGGGCTGATTGCTCTCATAAAAGTTTGTAGTGCAAAAATGAATGAAGGATCCAGCTATGGTGGTAATTTGTGTCATGTCTGACTACTGCAGTACTGTTTGTCCATGTGCTAGCTAACAGCAACAAGCCCAGACGAGCTAGCTAAACGTTGTCAACATCCAGCAGTGATCAGCTTGGCGGTTGCATAGTAACGGTGTCACTAGCCCAAATTCTAATCGAGCTGGCAGCAGCTGTCAAACTGTGCTAGCCCGGGTTTCCCATGACCCAGTTCGAATTTGAGAATTACATTCGAGCCAGCTCAAATTTGGCCCAAATTTTAAGTGCCAGTGGAAACGGTGTGGATGAAAGGTGAAAATGTGTATCATTTTTATCTTTGGCTGGCCAATCACGGTCACCCAAAATTCCATGACCGTCACAGCCCGAGCTCTAGTTAAAAATAGTTTTAAAAGATGGACAGGTCTACTGTTCTTACTCAATGAAAACAAAGGCAGATGCAAACTACTGTAGCCACTCCCTGAATCATTAGAAGGACAGTTTGATTTGTCCGACTAATATGCCTATTGCTCACCGAATAAATATTGAACAGCCAAAAACTGCTCTTCAATTGCTTGTCAGTAAACAATATAGGCCTAATATCATTTCATAAACGACTGTTAGTACATTGTCTGGCATGCCATCCTCTGCACCGTTTCCACAATCTGTACGACTAATGGTTACCAGCATGTAGCATCACAGTCAATGTAGGTCTTCAAACTATGCTCTCCTTAGTTCCAACAATAATGTTCATATTCTCCATTAAAACACATGGAAACTTCCAACTCCTCTCTTATTCCAGGTGTAACAGTACTACTAATAAAACATTGTACTTATACAGCAGTTTTGAAGATGTTAAAATCCCTTTACATACATCAATAAGACAAGTGAAAATGAGAAATGTATAAATCATATCCATAAAAACGAGGGTCCTTTAAAGAGCATCCTGGCTGGGTGACAGCCTCAGGAGGAAATGAAGGACAGACAGGTGCCGGGTACAGTAGCTCTATAATATCACGCTAACGAATCATATCCTCTTATTTAGCCGGGCTTAGCTAGCGAAGGTGTAACACTAGGATCCAGTCTGACGAAGCACTCTGTAGCCTACTGCTAGTGCGGAAGAATTGGGAAGCCTATTGTGTAAATGTAAAACATCTGACGACTATGATATTACTCTGTCATTCATTTATGTTTTTATTCAGACTCATTAGGGTGGGGTATTTTGAGTCACAACAGGGGAGTTCAGTAATGTACACAAGAAAAGGTTTGGAGAAACATGACTGATGGAAATGTTTCAATCTCAAGGGTAAATGCACAAAGTTCATCTACACTGATTGAAGTGGATTTAACAAGTGAAATCAATAAGAGATCATAGCTTTCACCTCGACACCGGTGCCCCTGCACATTGACTCTGAACCGGTACCCCATGTATATAGCCCCGCTATTGTTATTTACTGCTGCTCCTTAATTATTTGTTTATCTCATCTCTTATTTTTAAAAATATTTTCTTAAAACTGCATTGTTGGTTAAGGGCATGTAAGTAAGCGTTTCACTGTTGTATTTGGCGCATGCGACAAATACAATTTGATTTGATTCATCTGGTCAGTTGATGCCATGGAAAGAGCAGGTGTTCTTAATGTTTTGTATACTCAGTGTATTTTCACTACAGACATCAATACCCACATCACACTGCAGTATATAGCCTTTCCCAGATGACAGAATGAGAAAATACCCCATTCCTTAAAACATGGGACAATTCACTGCAAGGTCAGACCTCAATGAGACTGTGATTGCGCAACCTCCAGCTCAGCAGAGAGCCATGTCATTTCACAGAGTATTAAGCTGAAATTGAAGCACATTTCATACAGTGTAAATATAACTAGACATCTTGTCCGTTTCAGTGTTTTAGGATAGGAGCTGAGGCTTTGATAGAGCGCGAGTGAGAGTACGGCGCAGTAGTGTGCCGCATCATGGCTAGAGGACAGTGTCATTTCACAGACGAGCATATACAGGAGTATACTCGGTGTGTCCCACACACACACACACACACACACACACACACACACACACACACACACACACACACACACTGGCTGTCTGTCAGGTCTGTGGCGAGGCAGCTGCTACAGTTGACATTGCACCAAGGGGGGCTCTGATCTTAATGCTCTCTCAGTGAGGAGTCACTGCCATGTGAGAGGATTGCATTAGGTGTGCTTCAGGCTCTCACCCCTTCTCCCCAGAACACTAGCCATTTTTCTGCTGTAGAATTTTCAACATAATGGTTCAGTTCCAAATCTACCCATGGCCCCTATCCTTGACAATTTACATAGATATGAAAGGCTTTGTAGAATCACTAAATATCAATCTTGCACTCCGATAGACTAGGTGAGGGAATAACTACATTGTTTAAATTCAGCCATATTTCCATATGCTTCAATATGGCTACCATTGTTCCTGTTCCCAAGTAGGCAAAGATAACTGAACAAAATGACAACCGCCTCGTAGCACTTCTGTCATCATGAAGTGCTTTGAGAGGCTAGGCAAGGATCATATCACCGCCACCTTACCGGCCACCCTAGACCCACTTCAGTTTGCATACCGACCATACAGGTCCACAGATGACGCAATCGCCATCACACTGCCCTATCCCATCCGGACAAAAAGAATACCTATGAAAGAATGCTTTTCATTGACTACAGCTCAGCATTCAACACCATAGTACCCTCCAAGCTCATCATCAAGCTGGAGGCCCTGGGTCTCAACCCCGCCCTGTGCAACTGGGTCCTGAACTTTGACGGGCTGCCCCCTGGTGGTGAAGGTAGGAAACAACATCTCCACTTCGCTGACCCTCAACACTGGGGCCCCACAAGGGTGTGTGCTCAGCCCTCTCCTGTACTCCCTGTTCACCCATGACTGCATGGCCATGCACGTCTCCAACTCAATCATCAAGTTTGCAGACGACACAACAGTAGTGGACCTGATCACCAACAACGACGAGACAGCCTACAGGGAGGAGGTGAGGGCCCTCGGAGTGTGGTGTCAGGAAAACAACTCTCACTCAACATCAACAAAACAATGGAGATGATCGTGGACTTCTGGAAACAGCAGAGGGAGCACCCCTAATTCACATTGAAGGGACATCAGTGGAAAGTTTTTAGTTCCTCGGCGTACACATCACGGACAAACTGAAATGGTCCACCCACACAGACAGTGTGGTGAAGAAGGCACAACAGCACCTCTTCAACCTCAGGAGGCTGAAGAAATTTGGCTTTTCACCCAAAACCCTGACAAACTTTTACAGATGCACAATCAAGAGCATCCTGTCGGGCTGTATCACAGCCTGGTACGGCAACTGCATCACCTTCAACCGCAAGGCTCTCCAGAGGGTGGTGCGGTCTGCACAATGCATCACCGGAGAAAAACTACCCGCCCTCCATGAAACCTACAGCACCTGATGTCACAGGAAGGCCAAAAAGAAGAACAAGGACAATAACCACCCGAGCCACTACCTGTTTACACCACTATCGTCCAGAAGGTGAGGTCAGTACATGTGCATCAAAGCTGGGACCCAGAGATTGAAAAACAGCTTCTATCTCAAGGCCATCAGACTGTTAAACAGCCATCACTAACATTGAGTGGCTGCTGCCAACACAGACCCAATCACTGGACACTTTAATAAATGGATCACTAGTCACTTTAAACAATGCCACTTTAAATAATGCCACTTTAATATTGTTTATAGGGATGCACGATATATCGGAATGTCTAATTTAACGCCGATGTGCAAAACCGATGTCAAAGCTGATGTGCATACCTATATAACGTATAGGTATGCACAATATAATATGCATACCTATATGACGCCGCGTAAAATGTTGAGCTACATGTTCAACACAGCATTCCTAACTTAGCCCACAATGTCTACTGTGTGGATCGAGCAGTCAACAAGTCGAGCAGTCAGTAGAGTAAGAACATTTCAGCAAGACAACTCAAAGGCAAAATCCATTGAAGCCAAGATAATGGAATTCATTGCCCGTGACAATCAACCGTTCTCTGTCGTGGGTGATGTTGGCTTTCGCCGACTGGTCGAGCACCGGTACATACTACCAAGTGCACCATTTGTCAGATGTTGCCCTACCAGAGTTACACAGTAGTAGCGTCACTGCTATTCGCTCCACGACATACATACTATGGAACACCGTTTGGGTCTTTGCGTGTCAAAAAAGATACAGTAGCACTGTCAAAACTGTATAAAAAAAATCTGCAAACACCGGCCACAAACTATGTGTTTATAATACCGCGTTGGTAATAAAGCAGAATTTGTTCGACCACAACTTCTGGAGTACCTAGCTAGCACCAATACAACCAGCCTGAAAACAATGACCAGTAGAAACTGCAGTAATTTTCATTATTCTTAGCAATGATTTAGGAATCCTTGTGAGTAAATATTAGCTAGGTAGTCACTTGTTGTTCGCCTAATAAAATTGAACTTAAGTTCATGAAAATAAATAGCTAGCCAGCTATGTAACCCTGTTGCCCAAAGCTAATGTTATAAGCAGCTAGTGACACTAGACAGGACTATATGTTGTGGAGCTAGCCACAATAAGGATTAGGCACAGTAGTGGAATTTGTGGTTTGCCTCCAAAGTAAAGGTATGTCATTGACAGTGATGCAAATAAATACAAATAGTAGAATTATACCATACTTTTATTTTGAAGGCTAACCGCAAAGTCCACTGTTGGGTCCGACCACCATTAATAAATTAAGAACAGTCTTATTAATTAGGGTTATTTCAGAGAACACCTAGCTATATACAGTTGAAGTCGGAAGTTTACATACTTAGGTTGGAGCCATTAACTCGTTTTTCAACCAGTCCACAAATGTTTTGTTAACAAACTACAGTTTTGGCAAGTCAGTTAGGGCATCTACTTTGTGCATGACAAGTCATTTTTCCAACAATAGTTTAGACAGATTATTTGACTTATTCACTGTATCACAATTCCAGTGGGTCAGAAGTTTACATGCACAAAGTTGACTGACTTTAAACAGCTTGGAAAATTCCAGAAAATGTCATGGCTTTAGAAGCTTCTGATAGAATAATTGACATAATTTGAGTAAATTGGAAGTGTACCTGTGACTGTATTTCAAGGCCTACCTTCAAACTCAGTGCCTCTTTGCTTGACATCATGGGAAAATCAAAAGAAATCAGCCAAGAAAAAAAATTGTGAGGCAGGAAAATGATGTGGATATATTGAAGCAATATCTGAAGACATCAGTCAGGAAGTTAAATCTTGGTCACAAATTGGTCTTCCAAATGGACAATGACCCCAAGCATACTTCCAAAGCTGTGGCAAAATGGCTTAAGGACAACAAAGTCAAGGTATTGGAGTGGCCATCACAAAGCCCTGACCTCAATCCTATAGAACATTTGTGGGCAGAACTGAAAAAGCGTGTGTGAGCAAGGAGGCCTATAAACCTGACTCAGTTACACCAGCTCTGTCAGGAGGAATGGGCCAAAATTCACCCAACTTATTGTGAGAAGCTTGTGGAAGGCTACCCGAAATGTTTGACCCAAGTTACACAATTTAAAGGCAATGCTACCAAATACTAATTGAGTGTATGTAAACTTCTGAGAATGTGATGAAAGAAATAAAAGTAGAAATAAATCATTCTCTCTACTATTATTCTGACATTTCACATTCTTAAAATAAAGTGGTGATCCTAACTGACCTAAGACAGGGAATTTTTACTGGGATTAAATGTCAGGAATTGTTAAAAATTGAGTTTAAAGGAATTTGGCTAAGGTGTATGTAAACTTCAGTCACAGTCATGCGTGAATACATTTGATGTACGGGTGTCCCAAGAATTGAACCCACTGTCCTAGCATTGCAAGCGCCATGCTCCACCAACTAAGGTTATAAACTCAGCAAAAAAAGAAACGTCCCTTTTTCAGGACCCTGTCTTCAAAGATAATTCGTAAAAATCAAAATAACTTCACAGATCTTCATTGTAAAGGGTTTAAACACTGTTTCCCATGCTTGTTCAATGAACACTAAACAATTAATGAACATGCACCTGTGGAACGGTCGTTAAGACACTAACAGCTTACAGACGGTAGGCAATTACGGTCACAGTTCTGAGAACTTAAGACACTAAAGAGGCCTTTCTACCGACTCTGAAAAACAGCAAAAAGAAAGATGCCCAGGGTCCCTGCTGATCTGCGTGAACGTGCCTTAGGCATGCTGCAAGGAGGCATGAGGAGTGAAGATGTGGCCAGGGCAATAAAGTGAAATGTCCCTACTGTGAGACGCCTAAGACAGTGCTACAGGGAGACAGGACGGACATCTGATCATCCTCGCAGTGGCAGACCACGTGTAACAACACCTGCACAGGATCGGTACATCCGAACATCACACCTGCGGGACAGGTACAGGATGGCAATAACAACTGCCCGAGTTACACCAGGAACACACAATCCCTCCATCAGCGCTCAGACTGTCCCCAATAGGCTGAGAGAGGCTGGACTGAGGGCTTGTAGGCCTGTTGTAAGGCAAGTCCTCAACAGACATCATGGCCAGCAAAGAGCCCGGATCTCAATCCCATTGAGCACGTCTGGGACCTGTTGGATCGGAGGGTAAGGGCTAGGGCCATTCCCCCCAGAAATGCCCGGGAACTTGCAGGTGCCTTGGTGGAAGAGTGGAGTAACATCTCATAGCAAGAACTGGAACATCTGGTGCAGTCCATGAGGAGACGCACTGCAGTACTTAATGCAGCTGGTGGCCACACCAGATAGTGACTGTTACTTTTGATTTTGACCCCCCCCCCCCTTTGTTCAGGGACACATTCTATTTCTGTTAGTCACATCTGTGGAACTTGTTCAGTTTATGTCTCAGTTGTTGAATTTTATGTTCATACACATGTTAATTTTGCTGAAAATAAACGCAGTTGACAGTGAGAGGACATTTCTTTTTTTTGCTGAGTTTATAATGATTGGATACTAATAATGAATGTCCTATGTAAAGTGCTTTTAATTTATACTGAACAAAAATATAAAACGCAACATGTAAAGTGTTGGTCCCATGATTTTATGAGCTGAAATAAAATCCCAGAAATGTTCCATAAGCAAAAAAACATTTCTCTCAAATTATGTGGACAAATTTGTTTACATCCTTGTTAGTGAGCATTTGTCCTTTGCCAAGCTAATCCATCCATCTGACAGGTGTGCCATATTAACAATCTGATTAAACAGCATGATCATTACAGCACCTTGTGCTGGGGACAATAAAAGGCCACTCTAAAATGTGCAGTTTTGTCACAACACAATGCCACCAATGTCTCAAGTTTTGGAGGGAGCGTGCAATTGGCATGCTGACTGCAGGAATGTCCACCAGAGCTGTTGCCAGAGAATTTAATGTTAATTTCTCTACCATAAGCCACCTCCAATTTTAGAGAATTTGGCAGTACGTCCATCCAGCTTCACAACCGCAGACCACGTTTAACCATGACAGCCCAGGACATCCACATCGGCTTCTTCACCTGCGGGATCGTCTGAGACCAGCCACCTAATGAAACTGATGATTATTTATGTCTGTAATAAAACCCTTTTGTGGGGAAAAACTCATTCTGCATTGGGGTGGGCCAGTCTCCCAAGTGGGTGGGCCTATGCCCTCCTAGGCCCACCCATGGCTGCATCCCTGCCCAGTCATGTGAAGTCCATAGATGAAGGCCTAATGAATTTATTTCAATTGACTTATTTCCTTATATGATCTGTAACTCAGTAAAATGTTTGAAAGTGTGGCTGGTTGCGTTTATATTTTTGTTCAGTATACATCTCAAAAGCTGTTACAGGGGCGCCAATGTGAGTAAGTCAACTATAGCTTGTTTGAATTTGTGAATATCCCAGCTCCTTGCACATGAAGGAATCATTGCATGTCGTTCCATCTTATCACAGGGACACTTTTGGTGGAATTTGCATTTAAGTGAATCAATAGCCACGTTATAAATCAGCAGAATCCTACATTTATTTGTGGGCATAGAGAGCTCACGAAACTCTCTTCCAATACATCATCCATAGGAGTATGCTGTTTGTTTGGCTTGGACACAGGCCTCCATAGGACTACATGCATTTTGTCTGATTATATAAAAGGACAATAGGATTTCAGAGACACGGAACAATAATGGGATTGCTTTCACAGAGCCAACAGTGTGACATGGTCATAGAGGATAGAGAACGTCTTCTAACGAACAAGCCAATTTATCTTTAAGTGTTTGTTCATGTGCAATGGAGGCTGGCGAATAACAATAATGAAAGGGATCCGTCTTGTACAGCTGTCTTCAACTGTGGAATGAATAGGAATTACAAAAATAGCGCTGCCACACAAGCTATGATTTGAGGCGGTCAAACAGTTGTCATTAAGTCGGCATCATTTAGATTAGACATTATAAGGGGGCCATACATGCTTATGACAAGTCTTACAATCCATGATAACCACATAATACCACATTATCCTTGTTCAGACTTACCAAGTGGTAGAGCATTAATAACTCTATGGAAGGGTTTGAGAGAGAAGATCAACATATGATGTCACATATTATGTCTATGGATAAAACAGTGAAATTAGTTGGCATTACCCTTATGTCAAACTCATTAAGGGATTTTCACCTATGGAAACTCCTGGTCAGTCATGTGGCCCGGTCCATTTCACGATGGGCCGGGCCATTGTGAAATGTCAATCAGGGGAGCCTAGACCAAAGCCAAAGAACCATCAGAAGAAAACTAAAACCAAGGCCTATCTTGGCTCTTTCTTGGTGGGGACAGAGAACTGCTGTCATCAGGGTCGTATTTATTAAGGAACAAAGTAGCAAACGTTTTTTAACAGAAAACAAAAACAAGCGTTTCTTATTGGACAAATTCAAGTAAATCCTCCCTATTTCGGGTACGTTCTTCCATTTGGTGCCAAATGAATAGGACCCAGGATGTGGCTCCCAGCCATGAAACATTGATCAGGACTGCCAACTGAATAATATCCGGTTCCCATGTGCTCAGTCAAAGAGGATCAGGTTTAACCCAGTCTATTTATAACAAGAGAGTGCCACACTTCTGCCCAGTGGACACACCCACAACGGCCCATCTCTGCGCACACACACCCACACCCCTAAAGTATTGTGATTAAACTTCTGCTCAATCTACTCGAAGTCCCCCACTCTATGTCCCCATTCTCATAGAGACAGTTTACCCCCACAAAGCAATCACAACAGTCTGTTTAACTGGAGTGGCAGTTACAGGGCCAGGCAACGGCAACATGATCTAGCTATCGTTAGGGTTGAACTGGCTATTTGTATGCATAACTTATATAATATACTGGGGAAGCTATGCTAAGTACATAAACTACGAGTAAATCAACTGTTGAAGACAAGAAGAACTACAACCGGCAACAGGAAGTGCGTCACGACGCTGGGACCAGCCTGCACGCCGACGTTAGGAGGAGCAAGTTTAAACCACGCTCCTCCTCCCTCTGACAGGCCAGCATTGAGCGGGAACTATCTCTCAGTATAAAAGAGAGAACAATAGGATGTGTCGCCCTCTTCTCTGTTTGCCCTACGAGGTAAAACAGCAAGACCGTATATATATGAACCACACATATACCACACACGTGTTTGCATTAATTAAAGTACAGCTAAATCAGAAGTTACTATGTGATGACTATTTTGTTCTGATACCAGAAACGAACTGTCGCAACATTAACACTAGCTAGCTTATTGTTTTATGTCAGTTGGATGGTGGTATGCTATGCCACTACACAGTACAGGCTAGGCTATATTATAGATATTGTGCCACTCTTGGAGTACAAATGGATGTTGACAAAGGCTTCTCTAATGTTGAAAATCAACACCCATTTTAGCATGACAACCTTCATCAGTGTTATTTTCCTTTGACATGGTATACAGCTCAGAATGACAGATTTGAAAGGGGGAGAGAAAGTAATTAACATGATTGTCTAATGATGCTTCAAACTGGGGATAAAGGAGCCCTGGGCAAAGATGATACAGAAAAAGTAGGCCAGTGCTGACCGTAAGCTGTGTGCTGCATGCTGCAGATGTATGAGATTCCTGGAACAGCTCCATGCTAGGTTTGCAAGTCTCAGTGATATGCAAAACCCGTCCATTGTAGCCTCATTCACTGCCATTGTTGTTCTCCATGTGAGATCGGCACTTCGCTAGCTAGCAAGCCACCGGTCTCTTCCGCAATGGAATTTAGCGTTTTTATTAAACAAACCCCAGTTTGTTGATGCGTGAAAAAGGTAATGCCAGGTTTAGGAGCTGTGACAACATGTGACCCGTTTCAGAAAGCAAGGTGCATGTCGCACGTCACTACTTCAAAAGGAGAGGCATTTTAATGTATTTTTTAATTTGTTTTTTATCAAAATGCATGTCTTGGCAGAAATGCCTTCTGGAACATGTGAACTTTCATGTGCCTTAATAACAAACTTGTATTCCATCTGTAAATATTAATAAGAAAATTGTTAAATTATGAGCCAAGTTGGTTTAGCCAGGGAAAAAGTCAGGAACCTTCCCGCTAGCCATGATTGGCTGAGTTAATGGATGGGAGATGAGTTTGGATTGGTCTGCTATGTAGCATGATTCTGTATATAACGTGAACTGCTCAGTATGTGTTGATATTCCTTTCTACCACAGAGTTTTTGAAAGACATAACATTAGCCATTGAGAACTACAACAGTTTTGCTACTTTTCTCAACAACATTGATGCACTGAATCTAGCAGGCGCTAGCAACAGATAATTTTGAAAAAGTTGTGATGGGCTACTTTCTGCACACACCACGGTCAGTGTGAACCGGAGTGACTTGACACAACGCTGGCCAAACACGATGTAGCTACAAACAAAACAGAGTTAAATGGTTCCAGTCTGCCGTAAAGCTTTCATCCATGTATACAGGTATGTCTTGCTACATTTTAAGATATAAGTTTCAAATTTTGTCATTTTCATTGCAAGTTAAAGCACACTGTTAGCTAGCGAACGTTATGTATATGATCTGTGTAGTAATATTATTAAAATCAGAAACCATTTGCATTGCTAGTTATAGCCTAATGTTAGCTAGCTATCATTGAACCTAGTTGGTTAGTTTTAGCCACCTGCATATTCATACTACAGCTATTGCAATGTTTGTATTTTTTATTTACCCTTTATTTAACTAAGCAAGTCAGTTAAGAACAAATTCTTATTTACAATGATGGCCTACACCGGCCAAATGGGACTCCCAATCACGGCCAATAGTGATACAGCCTGGATTCGAACCAAGGAGTCTGTAGTGATGCCTCTAGCACTGAGCTGCAGTGTCTTAGACTGCTGCGCCACTCGGGAGTATTGGTAGTAGTATGAGTTGGGATTATGCCGGTTCATTGTTTAGCGAGCTACATGTCTAAACAAAAGACTCCACTTTGTCAGATGATTACATGGCCCATCAAGTTAGCTAGGTGTGTCTGGGGGTG
This sequence comes from Salmo salar, assembly GCF_965601325.2. Classification (NCBI taxonomy): domain Eukaryota; kingdom Metazoa; phylum Chordata; class Actinopteri; order Salmoniformes; family Salmonidae; genus Salmo; species Salmo salar. Next base: position 89,052,748 of record NC_138301.1, read on the forward strand.
AATACATCTATTGTATTTCATGAACATGTCTAGACAATAGTGACATATCCACTTACCTAGATGTAGCCGGGGGGTGGTTATAGTATTTCTTTCACATGACCCATCAATTTAGACAGTTGTGTCTGGGTAAGCGTCATCTAATAATTATAAAATATTTTAATCTTCTGGACACTTTCTGTTTTTGATATTGCTACTATGCAAGTAACCATTTCAGTTTACCATTTACACATTCTGTATCGTGTGCACGTGACAAATAAACTTAGATTTTATTTGATAGTGTGTTAACCTGTTAGGGCTAGGAGCAGTATTGACACGGCCGGATAAAAAAACGTACCCGATTTAATCTGGTTACTACTCCTGCCCAGTAACTAGAATATGCATATAATTATTGGCTTTGGATAGAAAACACCCTAAAGTTTCTAAAACTGTTTGAATGGTGTCTGTGAGTATAACAGAACTCATATGGCAGGCCAAAACCTGAGAAGATTCCATGCAGGAAGTGGCCTGTCTGACAAGTTGTGTTTCATCTTGGCTCTTTTTATTGAAGACTGAGGATCTTTGCAATAACGTGACACTTCCTACGGCTCCCATAGGCTCTCAGAGCCCGGGAAAAGATGAACGATATCGAGGCAGCCTCTGGCTGAAACACTTTATCGCTTTTGGCAAGTGGCCGATCAGAGTACTATGGGCTTAGGCGCGTGCCCGAGTCGACCGAATGCTTTATTTTCTTTCGTCTGTTTACCTAAACGCAGATTCCCGATCGGAATATTATCGCTTTTTTATGACAAAAATTGCATAAAAATTGATTTTAAACAGCAGTTGACATGCTTCGAAGTACGGTAATGGAATATTTAGAATTTTTTTGTCACGAATTGCGCCATGCTCGTCACCCTTATTTACCCTTTCGGATAGTGTCTTGAACGCACGAACAAAACGCCGCTGTTTGGATATAACTATGGATTATTTTGAACCAAACCAACATTTGTTATTGAAGTAGAAGTCCTGGGAGTGCATTCTGACGAAGACAGCAAAGGTAATAACATTTTTCTTATAGTAAATCTGACTTTGGTGAGTGCTAAACTTGCTGGGTGTCTAAATAGTTAGCCCTGTGATGCCGGGCTATCTACTGAGAATATTGCAAAATGTGCTTTCACCGAAAAGTTATTTTAAAATCGGACATATCGAGTGCATAGAGGAGTTCTGTATCTATAATTCTTAAAATAATTGTTATGCTTTTTGTGAACGTTTATCGTGAGTAATTTAGTAAATTCACCGGCAGTGTTCGGTGGGAATGCTAGTCACATGCTAGTCACATGCTAATGTAAAAAGCTGGTTTTTGATATAAATATGAACTTGATTGAACAAAACATGCATGTATTGTATAACATAATGTCCTAGGGTTGTCATCTGATGAAGATCATCAAAGGTTAGTGCTGCATTTAGCTGTGGTTTGGGTTTATGTGACATTATATGCTAGCTTGAAAAATGGGTGTCTGATTATTTCTGGCTGGGTACTCTGCTGACATAATCTAATGTTTTGCTTTCGTTGTAAAGCCTTTTTGAAATCGGACAGTGTGGTTAGATTAACGAGAGTCTTGTCTTTAAAATGGTGTTTGAAAAATTGAAGTTTTTGCATTTTTGAGGAATTTGAATAACGCGCCACGGGATTACACTGGCTGTTGAGTAGGTGGGACGCAGCGTCCCACCTAGCCCATAGAGGTTAACCAGAGACGGTAATGTGAAAAACAATATGACCTGTACCAAAGTCAGATTCGGATATACAGTGGTTCCTCCTTTAAAAGTTGCGTCTTACTGCAGCGCACCTTGCGGGCTGCTGCAGCATTCTATGGCATGTTATTTAATTGTCAGCCATTTTTTACGTTAATGCAAGTTAGTGCTAGTTTGACCACCAGAGGGCAACTTTGAGAAGCATTTGATTGTCTCCCATATTTACATTATCAGAGAATTTAAAACCTTTTTTGTAATAACATGGTTCATTGGATTGACTTTAAGAAATTTGGCTTAATTCATTTGATTAATATTATGGTGTTTCTATTCCGAGAAAAACGAGAAAGAAAACCCCCGGGGATGGAATGTGAAAATATTGCGCCGTACAACGTGACGGTCGGGAGTAAGCTACAGCATAAGAGGATTCTAAATTAATATCTAACGGGCATAACATTTCCACACCCTAATTGTAGTGTAACCAATACTCATTTTGCCTATGGTAGGCCTACAGTATATCTAAAAATATTTTTTTCAATAATTACATTTAGAGGATTCTAAATTAATATCTAAGGGGCATTTTTGTTAGGTACTGTGAGGGGCTTTTATATAATTCTAAATTAATTAATAATAATCGCTTTGTTTAAAAAGTAACGATAACCTAGATTTAGCGAGGAAAAAGGCAATTCTTGAACATGGGGTGACACATTCACTCATTTGTAAATAAAGCCAGTTTGTTATTTAGAATTATTTATTTCTGGAGAAACCTAACTTGATTATTTAGCAGACATCACCTGCTTATATTCAGTCAACACATATCTTAAGAATATCATTGAATATAATTGAACATTTACGTTTCTCCATACTTGTCTCAGAGCAGCGCGAAACGGTGCAGAAATAGACGTCCACAACGGGAAGGCTATATATAACGATATTTTGGAGCTGATTTTTTTTTTTTTTTAAATGACAGTGAGCAATTGTAATCTGAATAAAGGCCAAAATAATATTTATAAAGGCCAAAATATAGCCCCGCTAATAGCCATAATGACGCTGTACAACGTGACCATGTGTTTGAAAGAGTATTTTCCAGTAAGAAACAATTTGTTTGCCTTCATTAGACAACTTTGTTCCAATATTTCTGTAATTCAGTGATATTTATTCCCATAATTATTTGTTATGGATCCATAACTAAATCAACATCTGCATTTTTAAGAGTATTTTTTATAATTTTAATAACGAAAGCCTAAAGATGCCGATGAAGAAATACAGTACTGTACAGTATATGCTTTTACATTTGGATAATAAAGCATTTAAAGCATTTAAGATATAAGCCACCTGCATTTGTTTATTAGGCTACTGTGCAGTCTGACAAGTGAACATAGCCTAAAATACATACTGTAGTAAACATGGGAAAGTGCCTAATTCATTACATAAGGGAGAGCAGGCCATTTCCAGACTTTCTCGGTGACCTCAAGTACCTTCAATAATGGCTGTACTAGAGAATGCGGACACGCAGGAGACCGGGGTTCATTTCCCCAACAGGGAGGAAGGAGTAGGCTGTTCTTGTAAATAAGAATTTGTTCTTAACTGATTCAATATGTGTTATTTCATAGTTGAGATGTCTTCACTATTATTCTACAATGTAAAAAATTTAAAAAATAAAGAAAAATCCTGGAATGAGTTGGTGTCCAAACTTTTGATTGGTACTTGATTAATTAATATTATGGTGTTTCCATTCCAAGAAAAACCCTCTGGGTTTCCGTTAGGATGGAACGGAAAATATGGCGCTGTACAACATGACGGTCGGCAGTACAGTACTGGGCTATTTAGCTAAAGAATCCCCATGTCGTGCGGGCGGGCACGCGGAAGACCAGGGTTCAATTCCCCGACTGGGAGGAAGGAGTAGGCTGTCCTTGTAAATAAGAATTTGTTCGTAACTGATTTCATGTGTTATTTCATAGTTGTGATGTCTTTACTATTATTCTACAATGTAGAAAATAGTCAAAATAAAGAAAAACCCTGGAATGAGTAGGTGTCCAAACTTTTGATTGGTACTTGCTTAATTAATTAGATTAATATTATGGTGTTTCTATTCCAAGAATAATGAAAAACCCTTTGGGTTTCCATTAGGATGGAACGGAAAATATGGCACTGTACAACGTGATGGTCGGCAGTACAGTACTGGACTATTTAGCTAAAGAATCCCCATGTCTTGCGGACAGGGCACGTGGGAGACCAGACCGAGGTTCAATTCCCCGACGGGGATTAAAGAGTAGGCTGTCGTTGTGAATACAAATTTCTTCTTAACTGACTTGCCTAGTTAAATAAAGGTTACAACATTTCTGCACCCTAATTTTCTAATTATAGTCTAACCAATACCCAAACGGAAATTCAGTGAAAATTAAAATCTCATTGATTTATCAAGACCAGTCCCCATGCCTGTCTCAGAGCAGCGCAAAATGGTGGTAAAATATTTGTAGGCTTTTGCTTCAAATCCTATTGCTTCTAACTTCAATATGCTCCTACACTATATCGAAAAATATGACGTGACTCTCCCCCAATAATTACATATAGAGGATTGGAGGATATTTCTGTAATTCAGTGATATTTATTACCATAGTAATTCGTTATGGATCCATCACTAAATAAACTTCGGCATTTTGAAAGAGTATTTTTATCATTATTTTATTAATGAAAGCATAAAGATGCCATTATTAGTTACATTGTTTTAGTTTGAACATGCAGACTGGCACTAAGAACAGAACAGCAGGAATGTTTCCCAAGTCAGCTCCATTATTAGTAATATTTTGGAGATGATTTTGTTTTCAAATAATGTAAAATGAGCGAGAAAAAGGCCATTATTGAACATGGGGTGAGACATCGTTACTAATTTGTAAATAAAGCAAGTTTGTTATTTAGAATGATCCATTTCTGTTTTAGAGGGAGAAAAACCAAACACCTAGTCATGGGTCTCCTAGTCAAGGGCGGCACGGGTATTGAACCAGCATCTGTAGCAACACAGTGTCTTAGACCGTTGCACCACTCAGACACTGTACAACGTGACCGGTCGGGAGTGGCCTAAAGTACTACAGTACGAGCAAAATAATCCTAACAAAATAAAATAATAAAAACCTTACTGTAACACCGAAGTCGTGAACAATTATCAGTTTCTATTTAGGTTTATGTCGCCCATTCATTGTCAGTTAGAGACACAGTAGGACCCAAAAGCATAATCAGTGCTATAACTCCCCCTTGCACTGGTCTGGAGCAATGAAGTGGTGACGCAGGGTACCATACTAATCTACATATTACCTCTAAGTCCCGTGGCGTAAGCTCGCAACTTCTAAAGGAGGATCCACTGTAGGCCAAGGACTAGATAGTGTATTTTTACCTGAAGTTACACCTCACTGTAGGCTACTACTTTTAGTCTTGAATCTTTGATTGTTTACTACACTACTCACTCTGTTTAGCACAAGGCCTAACATGTGAATCCTTAAAGAGATGCTTGGGGCTAAGGTTTAAGAGGGTGTGAACAATGCTGAATGGGTGTAGACAAAGAAGAGCTTTCCAGTACGTGTACCAAAACAATCAAGTGCCATTTTCTCAACTTTCTCAAATTACTTTCTATTGTTCCTCAACTTCAGTGTATGATATACCATTTTCTATCTCCGAGTCTCTACTTTTATCCAATGTAAAAAAAATTATAAAAAACACAATCACATATTTAGTCTTCTTTGAGAGAGGCAACAAAGGAACACTGCTGAGAGACAAATTGTGTGGAAATCGCTCTGCATTTGTCTTGAAAGTTGTTGTGCTGTTCATGCACTCTATTACATGAATTTCCTGCATTCACTAGCTTTTAGTTCAGCAAGTCTTTAAAATTCCTTCCCTTAATTTAGAACACTGCTTTGCGTTCCAATCCGAGAATATCCAAAGTCTTTCTTATCTTGACCCCATGTCAACAACAAGAAGTCATGATTCATCTAGCTTTTTTTAACGTCTTCGAGCTTTGCTTCCTTGTCAAATGAGCTGACATCAGCCCAATATACAGGCACAACACAGAAAGAAAGAGCAAGAGGGAAACAGACAGAAAGAGAGAGAACACGTGCTCTCTCTGCTATTTGTCGCTAATGCACTATGGGGCCGTAAATGAATAAAAATTGGTTGCGTACACATATTTTGCAGATGTTATCGCAGGTGAGGCAATTTTCTTTTGTTTCTAGCTCCAACAGTGCAGTAATACCTAACAATACACACATCCCCAAAAATGTTTAGAAATTAAGAATTATCAGAATGAGCAATGTCATATATATATATATATATATATATATATATATATATATATATATATATATATATATATATATATATATATATATATATATATATATATATATATATATATATATATATATATATATAAAAATTGTGTGAAACAGACAGTATAGAAAAGGTGTGTATAGCAGTAGTTATATAGGATCAGCCTTAAGGTATATACACTATATATACAAAAGTATGTGGACACCTCTTCAAAAGAGTGGATTTGGCCATTTCAGCGACACCTGTTTCCGACAGGTATATAAAAATCGAGCACACAAACATACGATCTCCATAGACAAACATTGGCAGTAGAATGGCCTTACTGAAAAGCTCTGACTTTGAACGTAGCACCACCATAAGATGCCACCTTTCCAACAAGTCAAATTTCTGTCCTCCTAGAGCTGCGCCGGTCAACTATACGTGCTGTTATTGTGAAGTGGAAACGTCGAGGAGCAACAACCACTTTGCCGCAAAGTGGTAGGCCACACAAGCTCACAGAATGGGACCGCTGAGTGCTGAAGCGCGGTTGCAACACTCACTACTGGATTCCCAACTGCCTCTGGAAGGAACATCAGCACAAGAACTGTTCATTGGGAGCTTCATGAAATGGGTTTCCATGGCCAAGCAGCCGCACACAAGCCTAAGATCACCATGCACAATGCCAAGCATCGGTTTAAGTGATGTAAAGCTCGCCGCAATTGGACTCTAGAGCAGTGGAAATGCGGTCTCTGGAGTGATGAGTAAGGCTTCACCATTTGGCAGTCCGATGGACAAATCTGCGTTTGGCAGACGCAAGGAAAACGCTACCTGGCCGGATGCATAGTTCCAAATGTAAAGTTTGGTGGAGGTAGAGGAATAATGGTCTGGAGCTGTTTTTTTTTTTTTTTCATGGTTCGGGTTAGGCCCCTTAGTTCCAGTGAAGGGAAATCTTAACACTACAGCATACAATGACATTCTAGATGATTCTTCCAACGTTGTGGCAACAGTTTGGAGAAGGCCCTTTCCTGTTTCAGAATGACAATGCACCCATGCACAAAGCGAGGTCCATACAGAAATAGTTTGTCTAGATCTGTGTCGAATCACTTGACTAGCCTGCACAGAGCCCTGACCTCAACCCCATCGAACACCTTTGGGATGAATTGGAACGGGAGCCAGGTCTAATCCCCAACATCTGTGCCCGACCTCACTAATGCTCTTGTAGCTGAATGGAAGCAAGTTCCCGCAGCAATGTTCCAACATTCAGTGGAAAGCCTTCCCAGAAGAGTGGAGGCTATTATAGCAGCAAAGGGGGGACCAACTCCATATTAATGCCCATGATTTTGGAATGAGATGTTCTACGAGCAGGTGTCCACATACTTTTGGTCTTGTAGTGTACATATGAAGAGGGTAAAATAGAATGTAAACATTATTAAAAAGTGACCATTGTTCAGTGATTACAGTTGAAGTCGTAAGTTTACATACACCTTAGCCAAATACATTTAAACTCAGTTTCACAATTCCTGACATTTAATCATAGTAAAAATTCCCTGTCTTAGGTCAGTTAGGATCACCACTTTATTTTAAGAATGTGAAATGTCAGAATAATAGAAGAGATTTATTTCAGCTTTTATTTCTTTCATCACATTCCCAGTGGGTCAGAAGTTTACATACACTCAATTAGTATTTGGTAGCATTGTCTTTAAATTGTTTAACTTGAGTCAAACGTTTCGGGTAGCCTTCCACAAGCTTCCCACATTAAGTTGGGTGAATTTTGGCCCATTCCTCCTGACAGAGCTGGTGTAACTGAGTCAGGTTTGTAGGCCTCCTTGCTCGCACACGCTTTTTCAATTCTGCCCACAAATTTTCTATAGGATTGATGTCAGGGCTTTGTGATGGTCACTCCAATACTTTGACTTTGTTGTCCTTAAGCCATTTTGCAACAACTTTGGAAGTATGCTTGGGGTCATTGTCCATGTGGAAGACCCATTTGAGACCAAGCTTTAACTTCCTGACTGATGTCTTGAGATGTTGCTTCAATATATCCACATAATTTTCCTGCCTCATGATGCCATCTATTTTGTGAAGTGCACCAGTTCCTCCTAAAGTGAGTTATAAGTGAAATAATCTGTCTATAAACAATTGTTGGAAAAATTACTTGTGTCATGCACAAAGTAGATGACCTAACCGACTTGCCAAAACTATAGTTTGTTAACAACAAATTTGTGTATGTAAACTTCCGATTTCAACTGTATGTACCGTGCCTCAAAGTATTCCCACCCCTGGACTTTTTCCACATTTTGTTGTGTTACAAGGATTATAATGGATTTAATCGTAATTTTTGTCAACAATCTACACAAAATATTCAGTAATGTCAAAGTGGAATAAAAATTAACATTTGTAAAACATTTATGTAATCAAGATATAGTGTTTTCTTTTTTTCATAAGTATCTTACATATTTTATTAATTTGTAACAATTTCTAAAAACATAATTTCACTGACATTATGGGGTATTGTGTGTAGGCCAGTGACACAAAAAAAGAAGCTAATCAATTTTAAATTCTGTCTGTAACACAACAAAATGTTCAAAAAGTCAATACTTTCTGAAGGCAGCAGTCACTAAGGTGCAGAGAAGAGTACCGGGCATTTAACAGTCCGATGGCCTGGAGATAGAAGCAGTTTTTCAGTCTTTCGGTCCCAGCTTTGATGCACATGTACTTTCTCCACCTTCTAGATGTTAGCAGGGTGAACAGGCCATGACTCGGGTGGCTGAGGTACTTGATCTTCTTGGCCATCCTGTGACACCAGGTACTGTAGATGTCCTGGAGAACAGGCAGCGTGCCCCGGTGATGCATTGTGCTGACTGCACCACCCTCTGGAGAGCCCTGAGGATGTTGCAATTGCCGTACCAGGTGGTGATACAGCCTAACAGGATGCTCTCAATGGTGCATATTTAGATGTTTGTGAGGGTCTTAGGGGCCATGACAGATTTTTTTCAGCCTCCTGATGTTGAACAGGTGCTGTTGCGCCTTCTTCACCACACTCAGTGTGAATGGACCATTTCAGATTATCAGTGATGGAAGCTTTTCACCCTCTCCACTACGGTCCCGTCAATATGGATGGGGGTGTGCTCTCTCTGGTGTCTCCTGAAGTCCATGAACAGCTTATTCATTTTGTTGACATTGAGGGAGAGGTAATTTTCCTGGCACCAGTCTGCCAGGGCCCTCACCTCCTACCTGTAAGTTGTCTCGTCGTTGTTGGTAATCAGGCCTACCACCCTTGTCGTCAGCAAACTTAATGATTGAGTTGGAGATGTGCGTGGCCATGCAGTCATGGGTGAAAAGGGAGTACAAGAAGGGGCTGAGCACTCACCCTTCTGGGGCCCCTGTGTTGAGGATCAGCATGGCAGAAGTGTTGTTGCCTATTTTCACCACCTGGGATCGCCTGTCAGGAAGTCCAGGGCCCAGTTGCACAGGGCGGGGTTCAGACCCAGGGCCCCAAGCTTAGTGATGAGCTTATAGGGCATTATGTTGTTGAAGGCTGAGCTGTAGTCGAAGAACAGCATTCTTACATTGGTATTCCTCGTCCAGATGGGATAGGGCAGTGTGATGGCAATTTAGTCATCCGTGGATCTGTTGGGGCGATATGCAATTTGTAGTGGGTCTAGGGTGTTGGGCAACGAGGTGATATGATCCTTAACTAGCAACTCAAAGCACTTCATGATGAATAGACATTTAGTTCAGTTACCTTCACTTTCTTGGGTACAGGAACAATGGTGGACATCTTGAAGCAAGTGGGGACAACAGACTGGGATAGTGAGTGATTGAATATGTCCATTAACATTCCTGCCAGCTGGTCTGCACATGCTCTGAGGATGTGGCTTGGGATGGCCGTCTGGGCCGGCAGCCTTGCAAGGGTTAATACGCTTAATTGTCTTACTCATGTTGGCCACGGAGAACGAGAGTTCACAGTCCTCGTGAGCGGCAGTAGCCCGCGTCGGCGGCTCAGTGTTTGGCTTTCCCTTTATACGGAGTCCCTGTCACATACAGTGGTGTCGAAGCATATTGACACCCTTGCACTTTTTTCAAACAATGCACTATTTCTTCCAGAAAACTGTTGAACTTAAAAAAATAAATGACGTAAAAACAAAATGAGGCCTTCAAAGAAAATAACTTCCCTACAGTCAAACATGGAGGCGGTTCAGTGATATTTAGGGGGTTGGTTTGCTGCCTCTGGCACTGGAACGTGTGCATGGCATCATGAAATCAGGAGAATACCAAGGCATTTTGGAGTGCAATGTTAGACCCAGTGTCATAAAGTTGGGTCTCTGTCAAAGGTCATGGGTCTTCCAGGAGGACAATGACCCCATACACACTTCAAAAAGCACCAAGAAATGGTTCAAGACAAAAACGCTGGACTGTTCTGAAGTGGCCAGCAATGAGTCCAGATCTAAATACCACTGACAACTTGTGGAAGGATGGAAGCAGTTTGCACAACAGGAGTGGGACAAACTGCCAGTACAGAGGTGCAGGAAGCACATCGATGGCTATAGGAAGCGCTTGATTGGCTGTGCTACCAGTCTTGGGTGTCAATTTTATTTATTTATTTTCAGATTTAAATGGATATACTAAGTTGTGAATAAAAAAAAACTAAGATTCTGTAATAGTAACAGTGAAATAATGAATTGTGGAGACGTCTTGTGCCTGAGCCTTTGAATTGCACTTTATCCCTGTACTGTCATTCTGCTTCTGATTGCCTTAGAGGGAATACTGTAGCTGGTCAGTTTGTACACATACATGTTCCCAGTCACCTTGCCATGATTAAATGTGGTAGTTAGTGCTTTCAGTTTGGCATATGCCATCTATCCATTTTTGGTTTGGATTAGTTCTAATAGTCACAGTGGGAACAACATTCTCTATGCACTTCTTGATGAACTCAGTCACCGAGTCAGTGTATACATCGATTCTATTTTCAGAGTCTACACGGAACATTTCCCATTCTGCATGATCAAAACAATCTTGAAGAATAGATTCCGATTGGACAGACTAACGTTGAACAGTCTTTACCACAGGTACTTCCTGTTTAACTTTCTGCCTATAGGAGGGGAGGAGCAAAATGGAGAGGAGATCTGATTTGCCGAAGGGAGGGCAAATGAGGACCTTGTAGCCACCCCGGAAGGGGGAGAAGTAATGGTCACTAGCGCTCGATCCGCGAGTAGCCTAGGAGATGTGTTGATAGAACTTCGGTAGCGTTTTCCTCAGATTTCCTTCATACATTTCTTAGCTACATTAAATGCGGCCTCAGGATATGAGGTTTCCAGTTTGCACAAAGTCTAGTGTAGTTGAGAGCTGTCGCGGTGTCGGCTTGGGTGGGAATATACAGGGCCGTGACGATGACCAAATAAAATTATCATCTCGGGAGGTAATGCGGTTGGCATTTGATGGTGAGGTATTCCAGATCGGAAGAACAAAAGGACTTGAGTTCCTGTACGTTACCACAATTTGGGCAATTGGGAATACTGCTTTTATAGAAATGTTTGATGAAATTTAAGATTTATTACTTAAATATATTCCCATATTGCATGCCCTTTTCACCTCAAAGATCCTACTTTAAAAATCAATTCAAAGTTTATTGGTCGCGTACACAGATTTGTAAGATATCGCAGGTGCAGCTAAATGCTTGTGTTTCTAGCTCCAACAGTGCAGTAATACCTAGCAATACAAAACAAAACCCAAAAAGTAAAAAGAAAGAATTACATTTTTGTATTAGGAAGAGTGGATAACGCCACAACACAAATACCCAGCACGGCACTTCAGATGGCTCAATGGTTCATCACAGATAAAAATATAACAAGTCAGAGACAATGGGTATTTTTCATAATAACGTGGAGTTAGAGAACAATGTAATTTCTATATGGTACACTTCTATTCGCATTACACAACTGGGAATAAACCCATTGAAGTTCATCCCAGTTCAGGACATGACCATACAGTAGTTCTGTGCACTGTTCTGTTGTCTCCTTACATGGGACAACATCCCTCCCATCTGATCTCAACCGAGAAAGCTCTGATCCCCACATAATAAAATCACTTATTACTGATATAAACACACCTATTCACTCACAGTAATCCCTCTAGTTCAGTTAACTTTGACCCTGCCCATTTTGGCTCCAATCCACTACAGGTGCAGCAACGAAAGACCTAGCAAGGCTGCAGCTGGCTCAAAACAAAGCAGCACACCTTGCCATTAACTGCACAGAACAAACATTAACAACATTCATGGTTGAGGTGAAATGTGCTACTTCTCTTTTTAAGAAACATTTCTGTTAAAAAATGCCTAACCACGTGTATAATCTAGTTGCGTTCACTTCAAACAGACATACATACCCCACCCGACATTCCACTATGGGTTTCTTCACGGTACCCAAACCAAAAACAGATTTAACTCATCGCTCAGTTATGTATAGAGCCATGTCATCGTGGAATACTCGGCCAGCTTACTCAGGCAAAAAGCAAGCTTAGCTTTAAAAAAAAAAAACTGATAAAGACATCTTGTCCATTTCTGTGATTTGCACAATTTTCTGTAATTCAACATGCTTGTAATTTTTATTTTTCCTCTTTCTAAAGATCTAATTTAACTGTACTGTATATAAGAATGTAAATATGTACAGTATATACTGTATGAATAGAATGTAAATAGTATTTTAGTTGTCTCGGTGTCTTTCCAATATACACTGAAACAATATATAAAACACAACATGTAAAGTGTTGGTTCCATGTTTCAAGAGCTGAAATAAAAGATCCCAGATATGTTCCATTCGCACAAAAAGCTAATTTCTCTCAAATTTTGTCTACAAATTTGTTTATATCCCTGTTAGTGAGCATATAGTTAGTGAGACAATCCATCCACTTGACAAGTGTGGCATATGAAGAAGCTGATTAAACAGCATGATCATTACACAGGTGCACCTTGTGCTGTGGACAATAAAAGGCCATTAAAAATGTGCAGTTTTGTCACACAACACACAATGGCACATATGTCTCAAGTTTTTAGGGAGTGTGCAATTGGCATGATGGCTGTAGGAGTGTCCACCAGAGCTGTTGCTAGAGAATTTAATGTTCATGTCTCTACCATAAGCCGCCTCCGTTATTTTACAGTTTGGCAGTACGTCCAACAGGCCTCACAACAGCAGAATACGTGTATGGCGTCGTGTGGGCAAGGGGTTTGCTGATGTCAGCGTTGCAAACAGTGCCCCATGGTGGCGGTGGGGTTATGGTGTGGGCAGGCATAAGCTAGAAACAACAAACACAATTGCATTTTATCAACGGTAATTTGAATGCACAGAGATACTGTAACAAGACCTGGAGGCCCGTTGTCGTGCCATTCATCCGCCGCCATCACCTCATGTTACAGCATAATTCACGGCCCCTTGTCGCAAGAATCTGTGCACAATTCCTGGAAGCTGAAAATTTCCCAGTTCTTCCATGGTCTGCATACTCATCAGACAAGTCATCCATTGAGCACGTATGGGATGCTCTGGATCGACGTGTACGACAGCGCGTTTCAGTTACCGCCAATATCCAGAAAATTCGCACAGCCATTAAAGAGGAGTGGGACAACATTCCACAGGCCACAATCAACAGCCTGATCAACTCTATGCGAAGGAGATTTGTCGTGCTGCATGGGGCAAATGGTAGTCACACCAGATACTCACTAGTTTTCTGATCCATGCCCCTACCTTATTTTAAGGTATCTGTGACCAACATATGCATATCTGTATTCCCAGTCATGTAAAATCCATAAATTCGGCCCAACTAATTTATTTGAATTGACTGATTTCCTTATCTGAATTGTAACTCAGTAAAATATTAAAAATTGTTGCATGTTGCGTTTATATTTTTGTTGTGTATATAACTCTTATTTTATCTTGTATCTTGTATTCAACATAATACCATATGTTGTTCTTGTCTACAACTGTTCTGAACTTTCATGTATTTCTACGTTTTATGTGGAACCCAGGAAGAGTAGCTGCTGTATGTGCAGTAGCTAATGGGGATCCTAATAAACTAAACAGCCTCTTATCTCAATTTGTTTCAGTTACTCCCATAAATCTATGTCTTTATACTGAAAAAAGCCCCCTGGTGATTTTCTGATGAAAGGAATAGATTACAAAGTGCAGTACAGCATGTCCTGAAAATGCAGTGAGGACATCCATTTGATATGAAGCTGTTCTTTAGTATAAAATAGGTCAACCCGTGGAATATAAATAATGAGTTTCAGAGGGACTGGACCAAATGCACCAGTTTACACAAAAAACTGGCATGTGAGGAAGAGCGCAATGTAACTTACAAACCTCTGGACGATGCAGTGCTTCAGAGATAAGAATTTTCAATGAAAGATCATTGTATGAAGCTCAAACTCCACCGATAATCTTAAAGACACACCTACAGTATTCATGGGAAGAGTTTGAAAAAACAATTCAATTGTGGCTTCTGTTCTAATGAGGTAACAGATGAGAGGTACCAGATATCACATTTCAGATAATATTCCTAAAAGTCAACACTCCCCTGTTCCATCTTAAGGAGACAGGGTAATCATACTCCTTTATATAGAGTGCATGGCCCACAAGATACTGCCTTGAAAGCAAATCAAACATTCAACTGGCGTTACAGTGCCACAAGGCTCAATCCCACACAATAGGTAGGCAGTAACACCCAACTTATTGTCCCGGGTTAACGTCAGCATAAAACATCTCAGATGACCCCAACAAGGTAACAACACATTCGCTACTGGTCACTCACTGGTCTGTCCAATTCAAAAGGTAGAAGAATAGGCTTGCTCTTCTACCCATCTCTGAATTCTTCAAACAACTCTGGCTACAAAGTCCTAAGTAGCCTACATATGACAGATAGAAGAACCAAACCTACACCTCACTGAACAAAACACACGGTGTTTGTCATCAAGGTTACCTTTTGGAACGTCTGAGCCTGGCCCTGCTGAGAAAGTGTGGCATGGTAAAATTGGAGAGAACCGTCCACAGACTGGAGTCCGACATTGTGCCAAAGTCATGCCAGCCCCTTCCAGGAAGCGGGACGTGGACTGAGGGTCTCAAAAGACCTGGCGATGAGAAGCGCCGGGTGTCATGGACATGGGGGGTGACCCGTCCCCTACAACAACAGTCCCGGCGACAAGCGCCAATACTCGAACAGCCCCCATCCTCCTCCAAGGCTCCAAACTTACTCTGCTGCTCGGACACATCTGCAGCCAGCTGCGGCATACACACACACTGGCAGAGTGGACACTGCAGCGTCCTTTAATTGCAGTCCCAAAAAAACGAAAAATAAAAGAAGTACTCCAGGGAACACTTTGTTTGATTCAGGTCAGCTTATAAGCCTCTACGACCTGGATATGACACCTTATAAAAGATGACTTTTGCTTTTCCTTTCTCTGTGCATTTGTTTCCAGATCCCATACAGTCACTCACCCTGCTCTCTCTCTCTCTACCAGCTCAACATGCTCCATATCATGTAACAGGCGGCATCTAGCATTCCGCGTCCCGAGCGCAGGGGGGGGGGGGGGGGGGGGGGATGTGTGTGAGTCAGAGCAGTGCTGCATCACCAGCAGACATTGCGGTACATTCACAGCTTTCGCAATCTGGCTCCCCTCCAAAATGCCTCATGGGCTGGCCGATCTTAAGCAGGTCCTGTTTGAAATGGAAATGCTGTGCTTTTCCACGAGTGTCCTCTATTAAGGCAGTCAGGCTTCCCCTCTCTCTTCTACAGTTCCTCCTACAGTTTGTTCTTAAGCAAGCAGTGAGACAGAGGCTGACTCACTTCATGACAGACAATCTCATCTTAACTCCTGCCACCCTTTGATCCCATTGTCTCATCTTAAAGGAAGATAACAAGCCAAATACAGGGGACTATAGATAAACAAATGGGTCAGATAAGACACCCATGCACACACATACACGTACACACAGACATGGGCGCGCGCACACACACGTGCAAGCACTCACACAGACTGGCACACATACACACAGTCTTGGCAGTCGGCTGAGATCAGCTTGCACGTTTGTTTGTGATAAGGGGGGCTAGGCAGGCAGTTGGGTAGGAGGAGAGGCATGCAGCCACACACACCACAGCAGATAGCATGGCATGACGGGGAGTCAACAGTGATCTCAGCCAGGTTCATGTTACACTGTGTATGCTCCACCTGAGGAGCCTTGGGAGATACATAACACTCCCTGAGGGGAAATAGTGACACCCATTGACACCCAGTCAGGGACACAGAATGGGATCCAATCACAGGACACAGGCATTGATTGCCAACTGATGCAGTGCTCCAAACAGTGGCCAAAGTCCAACGTCCAGACAGTTTTTCCTGGAACCACGTGACCTGGCCAGGAAGTACTCCTGGCCCTATCTATAGATAGTCTAGCTATAGACACTGTAGCAAGTCCCTGCAATGAACACAAAAAGATCATCGTTCGGTCATACAAATCAGGTTCAATCAAATTACCTGACCAAGAAAAACTCTGCGCTCTGGTCAGACCATGTGCTTTCAGAGAGCTCTAGCCAATAGTCAGAACCATTGCTGATAAAGACACATGCTCTGTAAAACCCCAGGGTCCCTCGTCAGGACCTGTGATAGAACACCTTCCTAAAATGTGAAGCAGTGATGCTGACGTCAGGTACAGGCCTCCCAGCCCCCCCTCAGAGCTCTGTGTCCCGGTAGAGCGATGTGACAGGCCCAGCGCAGCACTAATTATGGCCCTGCTCTGCTTCTGTGCTCCAGATAAGAGGGTGATTTCAAAGGCACAACCATCGTTAATGGTAAACTGGTTCAGTTATTAGATAGATATGCGCAGACTAGTCAGAAGATCAATTTGAGGTTACAATTTATTGGAAGCGCATTTAAATGATGTCTGTAGAGGTGCACTTTAAAACTGGTGGTTTATAGATTTTTAAAACATTGATGTTTCTGCAGTCCGTCAGACATCAACAGATATTCTGTTGGTTACACAATGTTATTAAAATGTGAATAAATATATTTTAATGATAAATAAACTATATGGGAAAGCTGTTACATTCTGATTGGTGTTGACTTCAAACTACAGTTTACTACAAAACTTTGACTCAAATATACTGGAATATGCACATAATAGAAACATTGTGTCAGTACATTAGACTAAAAGGAAGGACTAATAAGAAAGGAAGTGTTCTGGTTTGATGTGCTAATTCTCTTGCCCATAATTTACAGTAATGGGTTTCAAAAATTTTGGGGGAAATTATACATTCTGTGCAGCACAGCAATTAGCCGAGTCGAGTAATCTCCCCTAATTCATTAATCCTGATTAAAGTTCACCATGTTCTCTGGAATCACTGTGAAACATTATTGTCTTGATGGCTGATATTACACATGGGGGAATTCTGACTGACACCAGATACTTGACTTCAAAGGCTT
The DNA here is from genome assembly GCF_965601325.2 of Salmo salar. Taxonomy (NCBI): domain Eukaryota; kingdom Metazoa; phylum Chordata; class Actinopteri; order Salmoniformes; family Salmonidae; genus Salmo; species Salmo salar. Next base: position 89,070,236 of record NC_138301.1, read on the forward strand.
TATTCTGAAGCTGGATTAGCTGATGGATACCCAGCCTGCCCTTGCTGGTTAGCCTTGCAAGTAATTATATCCTTTTCTCATTGACTGGTTAGCATTAGCAAGCTACTATAGCAACTAAGATTTGCCTTTTGTTTCTTAACGGGTAGACATGACCTGATTACCAAACCTGTTAAACTTGTTGTAGCTAGTAAAACAAATTCTAACAGGGCAATATTGTAGAATAAATGTACAAAGTCAAACTGGAAAAAAAACTAGCTAGCAGTAGCAGCTAACGCTAAGATAGCTCTGACAAGCATGCTCATGTCTGAGGGGTTCACTAGTCAGTGTGTAGACCTTCCCATTGGATACTCACAGTGTGACACTAACAGTAACCAGGAGACAACAAAAGACATAATTCAATTACACATTACAGTTCAGGTCATCAACTACGGAGTGAAATTTCATATAAACAAATATATGCCAACATTTTACAAAATGCAGATAGGAGGAAAGACTAGCATCAAAGATGTGATGATTTTTTGGAGATTAGCCACTTTCCTATAAAATTCTCAATTAAGATATTTTCTAGTTTCAACTATGAACAGTATGCTACTACTGTACGGCATAAATGTTGCAATCTTTGTGGAAGTGAATAACTTGAATGTTAATCTACTGTTCTTCTCAATGGAACTGTAAGAGTGTAGTTAGCAGCACAATGTGGTCAGGGGTGACGCGAGGGGGCATTCTGCTACCTATTGATCGACAATTCTGTCTTTCATACTGTTTGTATATTCACAGTTGAAAACGTGTCTGGTGTCAACACATGCACCGCCAATGGATTTATAAAAAAGTATAGCATACTATATAAAGAATATTAATGTCCATAAAATATGACATGAGTCCACTCCAAACGTCACAAAACAGTAACCACGACAGCATTTATACTACAAAGGTTGTTATCAATAAAACATGAGCATGAAACTGATGCACACATGTGAATAAATATAGAAATATGAATAATTTCAGGAATTTAGAATGGATACCGCCTCTACCGTGTTCTCTTGAACTTGACTAATTCAAGTCATCTGTAGCCTATCAATCACACAAGAAAAACAGCATGTTTTCCAGAAAGGATGAACTCCTTTTCCTTTTGTTCTGTCCTTCTCATTACAACCAAAGAACTTGGTATAAGAGGCTGAGAAAATTAGGGGTCATGTAAACATTAACGAGCCAAAATGGCAAATACAACAAAAGTAGGGTTCGGGCTCAATGACCCAGTTGAATATGCGAAACCAGATGAACCTACTCCAGGAACAAAAGGCTGATTCACGGCGGCTCGCCATGCGACACATCAAGAGACAGTGAAGAGGACAGTGTGACCTGCTATCTCTGACATCATTAGTGTGCTACGCAGAGAGGATTTAGGGAGAGAGAGAAGTGAAGGAAACACTCAGGGAGACAGCCATACCACCCTGCCCCCTCCTCCTGTCACTCCTCCAGATGATACAGACTCCATTTGAAGTCTTGACATGCATCAGCCACAGTAGCAAGAAGCACAGGCCCATTTGACCAGATACAGTATGTTCCATGTGAATCCATTTTGCTATTGGCCAACATGAGCGGTATGTAGCGCACCTAATTTTGGGGAAAGGGTGGGGGAGTGTTGATCTAAGGTTTCAGTTGGCTCCGAGGTTGAAAGGACTTAACTTACTTGGATGGTTGGAAGGTCAAGGTCATATGGTTGACGGCTAAAACAAGAGGTATAGAGCAAACAGTAATGGAAAAAAGGTATGCAACATTGTGACCTAAAAATCACTGTATGACCCCTTTCTTTCAAGTGCATTTTCTAATAAATCAATCAAGCATGGGGATTCTGACCATTCCCCACTTTGAAGAATCGTAAAATGCCACGAATCCTTCTTTGCACTTGAAAGAGAAGCCTCAAAACCAGACTATAGAAAAGGAGTAAGAGGAAGGAGGTGACACTAAGAACATTATATAAGCACTCTATCCTCTTCCATCAAAGCTGCACCAAAGGAAACCGATTTCAGAGAGGAAAAAAAACACCTTTCTGTTATGACAAACTAATGATCGCATGGAATATCGACTCAAACCTTTCACAGTCCAGCATGGATTTTCCTCAACCCACAAATATAAAATTAACATGATGGTCAAAGAAGCTCGTGACGCTTACCTCCAAAAATGAAATGCGTGCAACGGGCTGAGAGGGCTGCAAGGACTTGTGGGTGTCGGGCTCAAGCTTCGGGGAGTGAGGCTGGAAGTTAAAAGTAAGTTTTGTAAATAGTGATTCCTTTAGCGCGCTGTTTGCACAGGACGGACAATGGCTACTTTCACTTATAAGCCCTGTGAAGTGATTTGGGCTGATGTATGCAGTCACATACCCTGTTCTGCTAGCTAGCTGACATACATTAACCACAGAGGAGCAGCAGCACAGCTTTGAAATGAAACTAAATTGTGTTTTGGAAATAGGTTACCAAGGCACTTGTCTGTTCACGCAACACAGGTTTAGCATCTTTGAGGATTAGAGACTTTGTTTGGTCCTTGAGGCTTTCTAGGCTTAAGTGATTATCATAAAAAGCATCCATACTACGCACACACACACACGCACACACACAGGAGGTGGAGAGTGAAACCTGAAACAGGCGCACAGTGCAACCAAACCCTACTTGAAATCTGAAGGATTACCCAAGGCTATGAGAAAACAGAAAAAAAAAAACTCTATAGTAACTTCACTGGCAAGGAAAGAAAGCTCACTTCTTAAAGATGTTTACTTTACATGTGAAGGATGTCATTCAGCCCTCCAAACCGCTGCCTGTTTACTTTGTGTAAATCAAGTAGAAAAAAAAGTCAGACTTTTGCCTGCTATCATGGCACTTAGTAGACACAATCAAAATGTATTAGCAAATAACACAGTGCATCTCAACAGTATCAGTAGTCCACGATTAAACACTAGTATTGTTCCATAGAGCAACAGAATTGACCTTCCTGTCAGTAACGACACTGAACTGGATCTATATTAGATGCGTAGGCTACGTATATGCCGACTTAGCAATACCTAAACTTGCGCTAGCAGAAGTCTCGGAGGACGCAAACAAACATGTGCCTTGGTGACCCGAGAGAACCCAATCGACTGCCTTCGCAAGTCATTACACAAAGAACTAATCTGTGTGATGTGCAACAGGGACACAACAGGGCCATAACAGAGTGCTTGTTGTTTGGGTCTCTGGCCCAGCAGATTACTGTCACTGGTAGCAGGCAGGATCTGTTATCCAACATAAAAACAAGGCCTTGGGTATAAGGCCACTCCACTGCCCATCAACTTATTGATCATGCGTCATAAAAGCCTGCCATTTAATCATCACTGTATTGTGTGTGGGTGTGTCTGTGTGTGTCAGTGGGTTTCATCACAACCAAACAGAGGTTGTGTGGCAGTCCTCTGCTTGACACACACAGCAACACACACACACTCACTGTCCCCGTCACTATCACTACAGAGGATTTTACGTGACACATCCTACTGTGTACACTGCTACAGTGCTGCTGCTGTATGTGGCAATGCTGCATAATGCTAAACGCTCCACAATGCTACTAGCTAGAGAGAAAAGAAAAACAGGAGGTGCAGCAGCAACGGCAGAGACCGTCTGCCGTCTGCTGCAGTGTGGAGCAGTGGTGCGGTCACCACCACAAGAAGAAGATAGGGAAAATACTCACTCCAACGTCAGTCCCGGAATCCTCAGCCTCTCCCGCTGGGCTTTCATGGCTGAACTGTGCTCGCTTGCTCTATGGTGCACATGCTATATTCACACCGCTCAGCCTCAGCCACCCCCCCTTATCCTCTACCCTACACTGAGCCGACAAAGAGCCAGAGCCAGCCACCACCATAGAGGAATGGGGCTAGCCCAACTCTCTCCTCCGACAAAAAGAGGGGGGGAGGGGAAAGAAAAGGGGCAATGACAACACCGCAGCTTGTTTCAGGTCCTTCCACCACGTTCCACCTTGAGGCTGTCCGAGGAGATCGCCAGCCTGAGGTGGGAGAGAGGGAAGGAGGGTACGGAGGCAGGACAATACCCCCTTTTCCCCCTCCCCTCACACACACACTCCCCCCTCCACTTGGCAAACACACACACACACACACTCGGGCTCGCTCATTCGCGTCCCCTCCTCCACTGACTGGGGATTCACTACAGCAACAGCAGTACTCAGAATATATTCATCCTATATGCTGCTCTTCTCATCCTCTATGCGGTCTATCCTTTCCATCACATCATCATGACACCACAGGGTGTCCCCTCAGCACACAATGTTACTGCAGGGCTGCATTCATTTCCATATCGCCTCCATTCAAAACCACCACATGAAATGCACTCAGAGTGATGTCATACTAGAAAATGTGCACCCTACGTAAGTCATTTCAAACAGATATTCAGAATAAAGCAATGGATGAAAAGCAGTCATTTTCAGGGAGTCCAAGTGCATACCTCAGAGAGGTAATAAGCGGGAAGATCCCCCTACCTACCCCCTCCCTCCACCACTGCAGTGCTTTAGTACACCCCTGGGGCAAGTGCTTATTCACCGATAACACACACCCTGACGTGTATCACACGCTACTTACTGTTGTACAATATGTATTGTGAAATAATCATGATGTACTGTATGTAACATATACTGAATCAATAACTACATTATTGATAGTCTGTCATGATGATATACTGGAGGATCATTCAGAAAACACCCAGGGAGAGAATATCAGTCGCATCAAAACACACTTCATATTGTGAATATTGGTTACAAGCTGTGCCGTCAAGATGTCTGTAGTCTCAAACTTTTCTCTGGAAGCACATTTTTATAGAATGATGAGAAAGACGGAGAGAAAGCACCGGCCAACAGTACAGTCAACGGTTTCCAGGACTACTTCCAAACAGCCTATCACAGAGTGCACAGCGCACCAGACAGAAAATGCACTAATGCCGCACTCAATGGTTTATTACCAGGAGCCAGGTTCTAGGAACTAAGCACTACTGCAGATGACAGAGAGCATTGCATCAGCTTCAGCTCAATCAGTAGCACAGGCAGGCGGACAGGCACTAGCTTAACTGGGGTGTGATAAGAGGAACCAGTTATGTACCTCTACTTCTGCAGAACACGGGCAATGCAGGCCTCATACACTATATGACCAAAAGTAAGTGGACACCTGTAAGTCGAACATCTCATTCCAAAATCATGGACATTAATATGGAGTTGGTCTCCCCTTTTCTGCTATAACAGCCTCCACTCTTCTGGGAAGGCTTTCCCCTAGACGTTGGAACATTGCTGCGGGGACTTGCTTCCATTCAGCCACAAGAGCATTAGTGGGGGTGTTAGCGGGTGTTGAGGTCAGGGCTCTGTGCAGGCCTGTCAAGTTCTTCCCCACCAATCTCAACAACCATTTCTGTATGGACCTCGCTTTGTGCTCAGGGCATTGTCATGCTGAAACAGGAAAGAGCCTTCCCCAAACTGTTGCCACAAAGTTGGAAGCACAGAATCGTCTAGAATGTCAATGTATGCTGTAGCGTTAAGATTTCCCTTCACTGGAACTAAGGGGCCTAGCCCGAGCCATGAAAAACAGCCCCAGACCTTTATTCCTCCTCTGCCAAATGTTATAGTTGGCACTACGCATTCGGGCAAGTAGCGTTCTCCTTGCATCCGCCAAACCCAGATTCGTTAGTCGGACTGCCAGATGGTGAAGCGTGATTCATCAGAGAACGCGTTTCCAATGCTCCAGAGTCCAATCGCGGCAAGCTTTTCATCACTTCAGCCGATGCTTAGCATGGTGAGCGTGCGGCTGCTCGACCATGGAAACCCATTTCACGAAACTCCCGACGAACAGTTCTTGTGCTGGCGTTGCTTCCAGAGGCAGATTGGAACTCAGTAGTGAGTGTTGCAACCGAGGACAGACGACTTTTACATGCTTCAGCACTTGGCGGTCCACTTCTGTGAGCTTGTGTCTCCTACCACTTCGCGGCTGAGCCATTATTGCTCTTAGACGCTTCCACTTCACAATAACAACACTTACAGTTGACCGGGGCAGCTCTAGCAAGGCAGAAATTTGAGGAACTGACTTGTTGGAAAGGTGGCATCCTATGACGGTGCCACGGTGAAAGTACGATCTCTTCAGTAAGGCCATTTTACTGACAATGTTTGTCTATGGAGATTGCATGGCTGTGTGCTCGATTTTATATACCTATCAGCAACAACTCCAGTAATTTGAAGGGGTGTCCACATACTTTGTATGTACAATACCAGTAAAAAGTTGACACCTACTCATTCAAGTGTTTTTCTTTATTTCTACTGCTTTCTACATTGTATAATAATAGTGAAGACATCAAAACTATGAAATAACACGTATGGAATCATGTAGTAACCAAAAAAAAGTGTTAAACAAATCAAAACGTATTTTATATTTGAGATTCTTCAAAGTAGCCACCCTTTGCCTTGATGACAGTTTGCACACTCTTGGCATTCTCCATACCAACCGACGACTGGAGACAGACATTAATCATACATATGGTGGGTTTGTCATATTGGACATGTCATAAATCACCAACACGCTGCCCAACGAGACTTATTGAAATATTATTTGACAATGCTGGAGATATGCATCAATAAGGCATTATTTCAATTACAATCTCTCATGTGTAACCAACTCAGAAAGAGTACAGTGAAAATGATCTCCCCACTCAGATTTTCTGTGTTGCTGTACCCTACTTTCTCTCCATTGTACCTTTTACAAATAGGTGCAGCTGGCCTGTATTTGCGGTACAGAACAAACACAGGAAATGGCTGCCTATGAACACAAAGAATGGGAGAGGAGGCTAGAGGGGGCTTTAGTTGACCCAAGAACCCATGCGATTGTGAAGTAGCCAGTTGTCAAATGACACTGTTGAAGTGTTTTCCAAAACTCTAGACCCAGAAGCAAACCAGGGCCAATGGCCATACAATTATACAGCTCACTACTCTGTGGGCTTAACCTCAACTGGAAATCCAAGCACATCACAAATAAAAGGTGATACCTTAATGTCCCTGTTAGGATTCAACCCTATAAATCTAAACCACCACAGCAAGTAAGCGCTGTGAGCTTGGCTAGCGCTCCAATTGCACAGCATATGCATTAGGATCATTGAGATGTGCCGAGTGTCTCAGTTTCAAACACTTACGTGTGATTTATTTCTAGTTATTTAATTGTACCACGCACAAGCCTGCAAGTCATTAAGGTCGCCCTATAAATAGAAGACAAACACTAAACGTAGATGACTGGAAATCAAACCTCTGATCTATTTTGAGTGTACACACAACAAATTGTCTTGAACTGCCCTTATTCACTTTTCATTGTAAAAGCTGTAGATTTAAATCCTAGCTTTGTTTGGGAATGTCAACAAGACCATCTTGTTCAGTACCTACATTTTATTACCCAACAAATGTCATCTATTCCATAAATAGGTCAACACTGACATATTCTTCAAAACAACATTCAGGAAAAAGAGGGCAATATGTGACCCCAATGATGTCACGATGCCATCACCATTGATGCCAGAGGATTTATGACATATTTGTCATAAACCTCAACTTTTTCTACAATTTCTCTTCTTAAAAATCTGAAATTTGAGCCTAACCACACTGCTAACCTTATGCCTAACCCTAACCTTAAAAGATGACAAATAAAAGCACTTTTTTTTTGTGGCTGTGCATCTAGTGGGAAACTCCAAAGACACCACGTTCGCCTTCGAAGGTGGTCCCCAGCCATGCACCCATCTATTAGTTTAGGGGTTCCTAAACTTTTTTGGCAAACCCGTTTTCTGCAGATATCTTTTTAAATGTGCAACCCCCCCATAAAAAAAAGTGATGTAATCAACGGCCAATGTTTACTTTTGATGATGTTCTTCTCCCCCGTCTGATTCAGTGCCTGGTCTTGTCTACTCAGTTCTAATGAGACTTTTGGGCATTGTAGAGGGAAACAGAAGACAAATACGTGTTCCTGAGAGCCTTAACTTTGAGTGATGGGGTCATAATATTTTGTAACTTAAACCGTTCAAAAAGATAGAGCCACATTTGTAGGAAGAAAACAAACTACTCTTTTTTTTACAACCTCATCTAGTGGCTACTGAAGGTTACTGACATAACCCAGTTCTATGAATCAAGCACAATTTTTATTTGTATTATTTTTTTCTTCATAGTTTCTCTCGCAACCCCATTTTCAAATCAGGCGACCCCATATGGGGGTCATGACCCCTAGTTTGGGAAATGCTGTATTAGTGGGTGATCTCTTTGTGGCTCCCTTCTGCTGCACTGGCAGGTCGAGCAGCATGGTGTCAGAGTCAAATCCTTCCCCCATAATAAAGCATGCCACACAGACCAATCAGAATAGGCATGAAATACACAGGAGATTGATGTCCAAAGCTGAAGAGGACCATAACATTCTCACATGAAACAAATAGCTGGGTGATTCCTTTTGTGTTTTCAAATCACACTTTATATTGAGGATTTTCCTGCATTCATAAACAGGGAAAGGGGGAAAGGGGGATACCTAGTCAGTTGTACAACTGAATGCCTTCAACTGAAATGTGTCTTCCGCATTTAACCCAACAACTCTGAATCAGAGAGGTGCGGGGGGCTGCCTTAAAAGGTACTGTTGGTGCAAATACAGTTGACGCCATTCACCTATAATCCTAGTTTTCCTGCTGTTACTTTGCCCTAGCCTGCAGACAGACGTGGCAACTGACTTAATCCAATCTGGATCCCTTTCAGGGCCAGTTTCCAGGTACAAGTTGCCCTCAGGCACAGATCTAGGATGAGCTTATACTGCGTAACTCCTTACCTTAACATTTGAGGGAGGAAACACAAAACTGATCTGAAGGTCAGCCTCTAAGGGGCAGGTTCATCCTGCTCCATATACCAGGTGGTAAACAGCAGTGTTTAAGGCTGGCAACCTGCCACTCAAGTATAAGGTCACAGTCTTTTCAGTAATTCATTAAATATATGCCATCCAAGGCACATGCATTCCCACAACAGACACCATAAACCCTAGTGATCATAACCCTATAGTATCTATAAACCTATAGTGATCATAACCCTATAGTGTCTATCAAACCTATAGTGTCTATAAATCCTATAGTATCTATAAACCTATTGTCTATAAATCCTATAGTATAGTATCTATAAACCTATAGTGATCATAACCCTGTAGTATCTATAAGCCTATAGTGTCTATAAATCCTATAGTATAGCATCTATAAACCTATAGTGTCTATAAATCCTATAGTATAGTATCTATAAACCTACAGTGTCTATAAATCCTATAGTATCGACTAACCTAGTGGCGATAACGTCAGTCTTTTCTTCACATTCTGTACATGATTTTCTTTATGTTTCCTCAGATGATTTCTTCAACAATTAAGTTGCCTGGCAGTCAGTGATAAGCATGTGTCTTGTTTTATTTGTATCAATTCACTAGGGGCAATGGAGGGCAGTATAGATATTACAGACACTAGTACCGATACCAATTTTGCACTGGTTTGTTAGGTTACAAACATTGACCCTTAAAATGCCATTTTTTTTCTCAAGTGCCCGATGAAGTTATCTTAGGCAGCTATTTAAATTCAAAACAAAATGGTTTGCTTCTAATTGGGACTATTTTCATATGAATTTACAGCTTCTTGGCTGATATCTTTTAAATTCTTGAGAGTATCAGCAAATAGGAGCATGAGAACGAAAAATGGAACTATGGACTCAAAAGATGGCGACATGCACTCCTTGATCCGTCAGCCATTGTTGAAAGTACACAACTCCTTTGTGGAGGCACAACATGCCAATTGTTTACACATGTGGTTGTGGATGTTTAGTATAAGAAACAGATTTACTCACAAACTTCCTCTTCTTGGAAGACTCAGCTCTTTCTAAAAATAAAATAATAAGAAAAAGATCATTAGGACAAATAAATAAAATGTTTACACAGTGACACAGAATCGTTGTTAAACAGCATGACATAAAACCTGAAGAAAACATGTTTAAAAAGTTAAATGGATGTTAAAAAAAAATAATAATCAGGTCATATATTGATATTCATTAGACAGTGCTGACTGTCTCACTAGCCTGTCCCGGGACAATGGATGTCCTTTGTTTTAATTAGCTACATAGCTGCGGTATCCTTGCCACTTAAATGGATGTGCATTATTTGTCATTGTCAATTAAATAACAAATAAAAGAGATGACGTGTGCACTCACTTGCATGCTCGCACACACACACCACCCTGTCTGAGTGTCCGTTTATCCACTCTCAAAGCATGACTTCACTTTCTTGGCTGACCCAGATTGAGTCCCTCAAGACAAAAAGCACTGAGTCACACAGTTAATAATGAAACAATTCAAAGAGCACGCAATTCACACTCTCAAAGGCCATATGTAAATCACAGAATAATTGTGCCTCAAAAGACAAGGCTCTAGACTAACTTTTTCCCACTGGTGCGACCGACTTCATGAGTTGATTGCACCAGCAACATGACTTGGTCGCACCAACTCTTCGCAGCTGCACGGTGACAATGGCCTGACCTGTGTCCTATAATGTATCTGCATTCCATACAGAACCAGGCTAATAATAAATAGCAATCTTTTAAATTAGCATGCCCTTGACATTCAGGTAAATTTGCCAGTGGCACACTGAAAGCTACTAGCCCAAATAAAAATAAAACTGGCCAGAGAAAGCGGATGATGCACACATCATTTAAATGTTATCTTTATAATAGTGATGGGGGAAAACATTGACACAGTTACATGTCAAGATATTATTTCTGACAATGTATCATATCGTATAGTTGACAGTATCGCAATACTATTTTTGCGCTTGTTTGCTGTACCTGCATCAAAACTCCAGTATTTTTGCCTTATAGCTTGTTCTCCATCTTTTTAAAGAGAGAGAATTTTTTTTCAGCACTTTTTTCCCCCATGACTGTTCAAAACTCGTTTTCTCATGGCTCTCTTGTTCCTCTGCAGGAACTGCAATATGTTTGGAACATCGAATTGCAATAAAATCACAGTATCAAATCGCAATACATATAGAATCTTAAGAATCACAATACATATCGTATCGGCACTGAAGTATTGTGATAGTATCATGAGGTACCTGGAAATTTCCAGCCCTACTTTATATTGAGTTACCCTCCATACACAAATCATTTAATTTGAAATTTACATTGATTGTTTGGAGGGAATAAAAATATAACCTTTGCACAATCTCAAAAAGGGTGTTGTTTTTTTGCGATTTTGAACAGGGTCCTATGAAATCAGTTTTATCTTTTGGTAAATTCAGTTTTCCAGGTTTTATTTATCCCAGTTTCGGAGTTTTCCTAGTAGTGGTGTTTTTGTACTGTACAATATAGGCTACATGTGATGGCAGAGTTTGCTAAACAAATGCCCCGCAATACAAATCATCATGATATCATTCTACCAGGTAGGCCTACTTTGGAGTCAACATTTAATTGCAAAGGTTTTTGGGGAAAGCCTTTAGAAACAATCGTTCAAACAGCTCATGATGACTAAAATGCGTATCGCAAAGATTCAACCAAGACTTCGGACCAAACTTTTGAATACCTGGTCTGCCTACCCATTGTTGCATACCCATTGCGGTTTGAATAAATCTTGATAAAAAAAATTAAAACACGTGACCAGGTAAAAAAATAAATAATTATAATAATAATTCACTGGCACCATAGCAACTAAGATTTTGTTGTTGTTGTACTGACACTGTTTTGGTCACCGTTTTGAGCCCTAGAAGAGGAAAAATGTCTATTGCTTGATCATTACAATCGTAGACAAAGCTTTTCTCAGGAAAACAATTACACAAGCTACAGTACTCTCCCCCGGAGGTTGTACTGTATTGCAGCAGTCCCTGCAGTGGGGGAAAACATTAACAATACTTTCATTGATTGCCCAGGGGAGTGGATTAGGCACTTTGATCCGTGCCAGCTCTGTATTTACTGTACCCGTCAATGAACGTGAAAAATGTCATAAGCGTTTGCGTAAATGTTTTTCCTGATTGTTTTTCTTCCATCAATTGTAATGCATCTCAATATGTTTAATTACAGGCTGTTGAATTCATAGATATCATATATTGGACAAAGTAGCTCTATTCCCAATAAAGATTCAAGTCAGTATATCATACAAGTAATGTGTCCATCATTATACACAGATGAAAGACTGCACCTTTAAAAAGCAGGCCTCTATTGTGTACGACACGTGTTGAAAATGCATCAAAAGTGAATAGAATAAGAGATTTCCCAATAATGCACATCGACAGTAGCTCTGCAGTCTGCACTTGGGGGAAAATGTAATAGTATTAATATACCAGTAGAGGGGAGCATTTACAATAAAGTAGTACTGTCATTTTCTGATGTATGCACTGGCTGTCTGGGGACTGCTGCTGTGAATGTGTGTACTGACTAAACCACAGCCTGCAGTTACACAGAGCAAGTGAACACAATATATTTGAACTGGGACTGTGGAAATGCACTGAAGTGAACATAAAAGGACTTTTGCACATTTGAACACATCTCAAATGCACTTACGTGGTGTCAACTCGATTGGAATTTTCCATTCAATTGCATTCAGATTCCGTGGAGCAACAAGAATCCCCACTACCACACACGGAGATGACAGGACTAAAACCCACAATTCCATTTGTAACGTGTTTCATTCCTAATCCTTTCACCAGTATGTCATTGCACTAAACTGCCATAGTCAAGATACCTAAATGAACTATGGTTGAACAAATACATAAACAGCACGCCAAGGGTGAGGTCCTTTTGTCTTAGAAATGAGACAGCAGAGAGTTTAAAGAGGGAGGTGTTTAAAGGGTCTTCTAGTCAGTAGAAAATTAACTAAGCCCCTCTCCCCGTGGCCATCAAATTAGAGCTTGATGGCTCCTGTGGATCCAAGCTAGCATTTCATAGGCTAACGTGACTGTGGTTCACGCTAAGTACCAGAAGGGAATAAGTTAAGCTATTGTGAATTCTAACCAATGACAGCATAGCAAATCATTGCGGGTGTCTACTGTCTGATCTAGCTGGTTCAGTGGCACACACGGCAACGAAAAATCTTGGTAAAACCTGTGGCGATTACTTTTAAGATTAAAACATGTGTCATGAGTCATGACTGCCAGCAGAGAAGAAATATCTTGCCCATGGAGAGAAGCACAAGACTGAACTTAATAGGGGAAATTCTAGAAAGTTGAGTTAACACTAATGTTTGAGTTGCCAATAGACAGCGGGTAGCATCATTTGTCTGATTCCTTGTAATAAATGGTATGGGAATAATAATGCATTTTATTTTGTGAAGTGGTTTTCATGTACAAACAACACATTTTCAGTCACCTCCTTGTCTGAAGGACAAGTGGATAAACAAGTTAATGTCAAGCCCTGCATGTTGTTTCAAAAGTCTCAGAATGTAGGCTTACACTGAACACCACACATTGGCTGCTACTGTAGGCTGAATGATAGAACAGCTATTTCCATGTTAAAATGTTATGGGATGCATTTTCTCCATTATTTTGATGGTTGGCCACTCTGGTAGGCCTACATTATGATCAAATAGCCACAGTAGTCTACTTGACCACTTAAAACTGTACTGCCTCAGTGGTTCACAGTAAACACACGCTGGAAGTTGCACAGAATTTTGACTTCCCCATATGGTGTGAAGACACATCAAAGTGTGACATTGTACTCATGAGCACAAACGGAGAGTGGTGGTGAATGAAAGTGGCTGGGTTGAGAGAAGAGACAATGTGCCCGAGACGGCGCACCTCGTCTGAGTTTGTCATGCCTCTGAACTCCCAGACCACCACACTGAACAGCAGTCAAACTTTCTGATACTAGACAATTGCAGTGGACAACATTCAAAGTGAACCCTCAAAGTTGAGCACAAATAAACTGTCAATATTCTCCATAGAGAAGGCATACTTTATCGGAAAATGCTAGACGGCAACAGTGAGTAACATTCAAAGTGAACCCTTAATGTTACACATGAATTAGTCCCCTGTTGATACAAGTGTACAAAAAGCTAAGGGTAAAAGACTGATGTAATCTTTGGTTTACACATGAATTGTCTGAGAAACTACAGGGAATAAATGTTCCTTGGGCTAAGGTCAGACGGAATGATTCTACATCTGATTGGCATTCACTCAGATATTTGAAAAATTCTAGATTAAGGAGAATTATTCTGTGATTTCCACATTTTGTTAGGTTACAGCCGTATTCTAAAATATATGTTTTTTTCCCCCACATCAATCTACACACAATACTCCATAACAACAAAGCAAAAATAGATATAATTTTGGGGAAATGTTTACAAATGTATTAAAAATAAACTGAAACTGTATTCAGACCCTTTACTCAGCACTTTGTTGAAGAACCTTTGGCAGCGACTACAGCCTCAATTCTTCTTGGGTATGACGCTACAAGCTTGGCACACCTGTATTTGGGGAGTTTCTCCCATTCTTTTCTGCAGATCCTCTCAAGCTCATAGCCACACAGCTATTTTCAGGTCTCTCCAGAGATGGTAGATCGTGTTCAAGTCCGGGCTCTGGCTAGGCCACTCAAGGACATTCAGAGACTTGTCCCGTGACACATGGCATTCAGGCCAATGAGTTACATTTTGGTTTCATCAGACCAGAGAATCTTGTTTCTCATGGCTCAGTTGGTAGAGCATGGTGTTTGCAACGCCAGGGTTGTGGGTTCGATTCCCACGGGGGGCCAGCACAGAAATAAAATGTATGAAATTGTATGAAATGTATGCATTCACTACTGTAAGTCGCTCTGGATAAGAGTGTCTGCTAAATGACTAAAATGTAAATGTAAAAATGGTCGGAGAGTCCTTTGGGTGCCTTTTGGCAAACTCCAAGCGGGCAGTCGTGTGCATTTTACTGAGGAGTGGGTTCCGTCTGGCCACTCTACCGTAAAGGCCTGATTGGTAGAGTGCTGCAGAGATGGTTGCCCTTCTTTTATAGATAGGTGTGTGCCCTTACAAATCATGTCAAATCAATTTAATTTACCACAGGTGGACTCCAATTAAGTTACAGAAACATCAAGGATGGTCAATGGAAACAGGATGCATCTGAGCTCAATTTCGAGTCTCATAGCAAAGGCTCTGAATGCTTATGTAAATAAAATATACGTTTTTGGGGGTTTAATACATTGGCAACAATTTCTAAAAACCTGTTTTCGCTTTGGCATTATGGAGTATTGTGTGTAGATTGACAAAGATTTTGTTTTTGACTGAAATAGGCCTGGATCAGGCTTCTTGCAAGTGGTTTGAACATTTTCTGTCAGACAGGACTGAATATGTGTTCTCTGATGGTGTTAAATCTAGTTTCCTGGACATTACAAAAAGTGTACCGCAGTGGTCGATAATGGGACCTGTTCTCTTTAATATTTATGTAAATAATATTGGTCTGTCTGTGAACTTTTAATATTAATCTCTATGTTGACGACACTTACACCTCATCCCTTTAAATTAATTGATTTGGGTATTTCAGCCACACCCGTTGCTGACAGGTGTATAAAAATCGAGCACACGGCCATGCAATCTGTATAAACAAACATTGACAGTAGAATGGCCCGTACTGAAGAGCTCAAATTACTTTCAACGTGGCACTGTCATAGGATGCCACCTTTCCAACGAGTCAATTCGTCAAATGTCTGCCCTGCTTCAGCTGCTCCGGTCAACTGTAAGTGCTGTTATTGTGAAGTGGAAACGTCTAGGAGCAACAAAGGTTGAGCCGCGAAGTGGTAGACCATACAAGCTCACAGAACTGGACCGCCGAGCGCTGAAGCGCGTAGCGCATAAAAATTGTCTGTCTTCGGTTGCAACTCAATACCGAGTTCCAAACTGCCTCTGGAAGCAACGCCAGCACAAGAACTGTTCGTCAAGGGGCCTCCCGAGTGGCGCAGTGGACTAAGGCGTCACTACAGACCCGGGTTCAATCCCAGGCTGTGTCAGAACTGGTCGTGATCGAGAGTCCCAGCGTCGCCCGGGTTAGGGGAGGGTTTGGCCAGGGGTGCTTTATTTGGCTGATAGTGCTCTAGCGACTCCTTATGGCAGGTCGGGCGGCTGCGGGCTGACTTCGGTTGTCAGCGGAACGTCGATTCGTCCGTCACATTGGTGCGGTTGGCTTCCGGTTTAACCCGCCCAGGCGGGTGTTAAGAAGCGTGATTTGGCCTCCCGAGCCCGTTGGGGAGTTGCAACGATGAGACAAGATCATAATTGGGAAGAAAAAGGGTGGCTGGAGTGGTGTAAAGCTCGCCGGCCATTGGACCTCTGGAGTAGTGGAAACGCATTCTCTGGAGTCACCATCTGGCAGTCTGACGGGAGAATGCTACCTGCCCCAATGCACAGTGCTAACTGTAATGTTTAGTGGAGGAGGAATAATGCTCTGGGGCTGCTTTTCATGGGTCGGGGTAGGTCACTTAGTTCCAGTGAAGAGAAATCTTAACGCTACAGCATACATTGACATTCTAGACGATTCTCCGCTTATAACTTTGTGGCAACAGTTTGGGGAAAGCCCTTTCCAGTTTCAGCATTACAATGCCACTGTAAACAAAGCGAGGTCCATACAGAAATGGTTTTTCGAGATGAGTGTGGAAAAACATCACTGTCCGGGCCCTGACCTCAACCCCATTTGGGATGAATTGGAATGGCGACTACGAGCCAGGCCTAATCGCCCAACATCAGTGCCCAACCTCACTAATGCTCTTGTGGCTATATGGAAGCAAGTCCCCACAGCAATTTTCCAACATCTAGTGGAAAGCCTTCCCAGAACAGTGGATGCTGTTATAGCAGCAAAGGGGGGACCAACTCCATATTAATGCCCATGATTTTGGAATGAGATGTTCGACTTGCAGGTGTCCACATACTTTTTATGTGGACACCTTTATGTGCCATTTATTGTATGTATGCCATTTCCCCAACTGTTGACCAGACTATGTTGGAGCTGAAACCTGACCTTGTCAACATTACAGAAAGCCCTGGTTGGTTTAAAACATGTACTTAATGCAGGCAAGACTAAATATATGTTCTGTAGTTCTCGCAAAAATGTTTCAGATAGCCTACATATTTATTCATTGGATTGTTCTCCCATTGATCAGGTTCCTGCCTACAAATATGGGCATTTGGATTTACAAAGACTTAATTGTTTTTAAACATATGGATGAGCTACTTAATAAAGCTACAATTTAAAAGTGGGCTTTTTTTTAAAAAATAGATCTTGACACTCCCTAAATAGCAGGAAGCAGATTATGTAATCAACTTTCCTGCCAGTTCTTGATTATGGTGACACCCTTCACAAGATTGCAGCAGCCACTACTCTTAAACCTTTGTCTACCATAACGCCATTAGTTTTATCACTGGCAACAGTTTTAATACTCACCACTGCATCCTGTCCTCATTAAAGTCCCGTATACCAATTCATTACTCCCTTTTCGTTTACAAAGCCCTACTACACAAGCTTCCAACTTACATAACTTCGTTGCTAACGTACAAAAGAATAAGCTACATAACCTGCTCACAGGATTAGTTAACTCTTGGTCTCGACCAATTTAGGTAAATCCTCCTTTGGTTTTAGTTGTTGGAATAACCTACACATTTCCTTGCATCTTGATTTCCTGGAGCCGCTAGGACAGTTCAGTGCTCTGGTGTTGAATTAATTAATTGAGGATTGCAGTTGTTTCGATTGATTCTAGTAGTTTATTTGTTGAAATTGTGGTGTTGAGGTTGTGCCTGCCTTGTGGTTATTTCAACTATTTTTGTTTTAACTTTTAAGTAAATTGTTCTACCTATTGTGACAAAATGTTTATACTTAGGGCACCATTGGGAATGATACGCCGGTCTCAATAAATAAAAGTTAATAAAAAAAAAATAATAATACAGTCCCAAAATATTTTGCATGTCAGCAGTTAAGTTTTCGAGATATTGGACTTTCAAGAAGCAAAGTGTCACTGGTAGGGTAGTATCCAG
The DNA here is from genome assembly GCF_965601325.2 of Salmo salar. Taxonomy (NCBI): domain Eukaryota; kingdom Metazoa; phylum Chordata; class Actinopteri; order Salmoniformes; family Salmonidae; genus Salmo; species Salmo salar. The sequence continues at coordinate 89,088,269 of NC_138301.1, forward strand.
ATTTTCATATCGTCATACCATCTCTTATTCCGCGATTTATGATATTACCGGCTTAGTACACAAGGGGGTGACAAAAAATGGCAAAAAAATTCCCATTGGGCAAATATTACCAGAATGCTAGCAACATTTGCACAAGTAACAGCATATTTCCATGGTAATTTCCATATGGTAACGAGCGCCAACGAAAATAAACAAATTGTAAAGACATGCATTCCAGCGCATAAATCTATATATATACACTTTACAGGTAGGAGCTACCAAATGTCATTTTTGGTGAGTTTGGACATTTACAAGCTAATGTGAATGAGAGACATTGTGCAAATGAAAATTTTACACATGCTTGTCTAAAGGAAGAACAGTAATGGCTCTGAAGCAGCATGTGCACAGGCTGTGTCTGTGTGGAGTCTGGAGTCGCTAGGGCAACGGGCCTGCCTGCTCTGCTCAGAGAAGGTGGAGGAAAAGACAGGTGAGAACGGAGAGGAGAAAAAAGGCAAGGAAATCAAGATAGCAGCTGTACAAATAACTCCAAAATAACCCAAAATGGCTTTGACTTTTCAAACACGGCAGGAAGCTAACACAATATGATGCCCCATCATCTTACTAATTCAGCCACTTACTTGGTTAACTATCAAGTTAAACTTAGTGGTCACGTTAATGCAGAATTCTGTGTTTTTCATGGAGGAAAAAATATAAAACGCAGATCCAAAATGCTTCTTATTCTAATATCTGCTTGGCATCAGACAAATTTTGCGCTTCAGTTGCACTTCTCCACTCAAATGAGTATTCACAAACAAGAATTCTATTGCTAGAAAGCGCTTTGACTGATGTGTAGCTACTTTTCTCAGTGTAGCCAGCCTACTTTTCTCTGGTAAAATGCAAACTAATTGCAGACAAATGTGGCACTTCAATTGCACTTCCCCACTCGGATGAGAATTCACAAACAGGCATTCTATTGCCAGACAGCGCTTTGACTTTTCTCTAGTAAAATGCAAATTTTACTTGAAACAAAACATTAGGAAATGTAGCTGGCTACATTCTTTCTATGATAAACATTAGAAATATGATGGCCATGCATCGTTTTTGTAAAAAATTACTTACTTTTCCATTGTAAGATAATTTACTTGTGCGGCTACCAGCCAAATAGCGTTGCACTTCTGTCATCTGATGAAAATTAAGCTATTTTCTGCCAAATGTGTTGCACTAATGTATTTTCTGTGAAGGAAAATTATACTTGTACTTCCCTGATCACTCTACTGAAGCAAAAAAACACGACTTTCAATATAAAATGTGACCCCTGTCAATACACAGCTGGACTCACCTGCTCCAGCTTTCTCCGGTTGTACTATTTACAAACAAACACATGACTGGCTCAACTGTTCTGGGGAACTATGGTAAGCTTCATTATGTAAAATAATGTGACAGTTGAAATGAAGAATGTGATCTCCTTGATCTCATAACGTATTGCACAAGTTGACTGCAGGTATTTACTTAACGAGCTACAAATATTAAAATGTATTGAAAAACTTCAAATAAATAGTTAAGGGTATCGGTGGGATTGAAAAACCATCCCATGGCTATTTCCAAATACCCCGGTATACGGAATATACGGTATACCGCCCAAACCTAGTCACCGGCCACATCATCATGATGATGCTAAATGCAAAGATTTTACATTATTAATAGTCATGATTATTTACAATGCCTCCCAGCTATGTCTACAGATCAGATAATCATAGAATGAGCAATTCAATCTAGTAAGCTGTTGCTAAGGCATTTTCTACAAACTTTCTCAGCTCCTTAGTAAGTTTTGGTAGGGTCATACAGCCAGCTATCACACTGCCAAGGCCGTATATACTGTTGACTGAATGCATGAAAGCTCTTTTCAATTCACGGTTATTTAAATTCATCTTGCGTCTTCCATCTTTCACTCTGAAAAAGAGGATGTTGTGTTACAGTAAGAGCTTTAGTGTTTATTCGGTATCCATTGTGCAACACCTATGGGCATCATCTGCAGAAAAGTAATAAGTCAGCATATCACATTCTAACAGTCTACCTAACAAGCTGTGTTTTGTGTTTAGTCTTCAAAAAGCACAAGTGAGGAATTGTTATATACTGAACAAAAACAAACATAACATGTAAAGTGTTGGTCTCATGTTTCATGAGCTGAAATAAATGATACCAGAAATGTTCTATATGCACAAAAAGTATATTTCTCTCAACTGTTGCGCGCAAATGTGTTTACATCCCTGTTAGTGAGCATATCAACAAGCTGATCAAACATGATCATTACACATGTGCACCTTGTGCTGGGGACAATAAAAGGCCAGTGCAGTTTCGTGACACAAAAGTTGAGGTAGAGTGCAATTGGCATGCTGACTGAAGGAATGTCCACCAGAGCTGTTGCCAGAGAATTGAATGTTCATTTCTCTACCATAAGCCGCCTCCAACGTCATTTTAGAGAATTTGGCAGTATGTCCAACCGGCCTCACAACTACAGACCATGTGTATGGCATCATGTGGGCGAGCGGTTTGCTGATGTCAACGTTGTGAACAGAGTGCCCCATAGTGGCGATGGGGTTATGGTATTTGTATTTATTATGGATCCCCATTAGCTGCTGCAGTTTATACAATTTAAAAAAACATTACAATACATTCACAGACTGTGTGCCCTCAGGCCCCTACTCAAACACTCCCACATATATACAGTACAAAATCCATGTGTACGTGTGTGTGTAGTGCGTATGTTATCGTGTGTGTGTATGCATGTGTCTGTGCCAATGTTTGTGTTGCTGCACAGTCCCCGCTGTTCCATAAGGTGTTTATCTGTTTTTTTAAATCAAATTGTATTGCTTGCATCAGTTACTTGATGTGGAATAGAGTTCCATGTAGTCATGGCTCTATGTAGTACTGTGCGCCTTCCATAGTCTGTTCTGGACTTGGGGACTGTGAAGAGACCTCTTGTGGGGTATGCATGGGTGTCCGAGCTGTGCGCCAGTAGTTCAAAACAGACAGCTCGGTGCATTCGACATGTCAATACCTCTCATAAATACAAGCAGTGATGAAGTCAATCTATCCTCCACTTTGAGCCAGGAGAGATAGACATGCATATTATTAATATTAGCTCTCTGTGTAGATCCAAAGGCCAGTCGTGCTGCCCTTTTTTGTGGCACCTGACCACACGACTGAACAGTAGTCCAGGTGCGAAAAAACTAGGGCCTGTAGGACCTGCCTTGTTGACAGTGCTGTCAAGCAGTTAGGTCACCCCAACTTGCTCAATTTCCACATTATTTATTACATGATTTAGTTGAGGTTTAGGGTTTAGTGAATGATTTGTCCTAAATACAATGCTTTTATAGTTTTAGAAATATGGGCAGGCATAAAGCTACGGACAACAAACACAACAGCATTTTAATCGATGGCAATTTGAATACACAAAAATATCGTGACCAGATCCTGAGGTCCATTGTAAGGCCCATTTTTTAAAGGTATCTGTGTATTTCCAGTCATGTGAAATCCATAGATTACGGCCTAATGAATTTATTATAATTGACTGATTTCTTCATATGAACTGTAACTCAGTAAAATCAATGAAATTGTTGCATGGTGTATTTATATTTTTGTTCAGTATACTTGTGCCAATACACTTGTGCCACCATGTCTCATCGAGCATTAAGACCTCTCTCTGACTACCCTCGGTGGCGAAACGTCACTACTGAACCTAGGCCTGCAGTGGGGGACTTCAGTGGGTGACCGCACTAACGTTACCAGCAACAACAGCCACACTGCTTACACAATCTATGGTAGCCTAACACCATCCCACTATCACCAAAAGTGACAACAGTTCCACAAAGGATGTGAGTTTTACACTCGTGATGCTGAAAGGACAGCGACCGTAATACCTGCACACTCCATGTAGGAGAGCGTCATTTTTGTAAAACACAGGCCGATAGAAAAACAGCAGTCACACAGCATGGTGTTAAAGGTCCAATGTAGCCATTCCCAATATCAAATCATTTCTAACAATTAATTACCTTACTGTGATTGTGTTAAATTAAAATGGTAAAAAAAGAAACAAAAATAGCGTCTTAGCAAAGAAATTTCTCAAGCTAAAACTTTGCTACAGTAGGACTGTCTGAGAGTGGTCATCACACACATACCCCAACAAGTGCCTGATTGTTTAGCTAATAGTCAATATTTTTATTTTACTATTTTTATTTTATATTACACCTATCTCCGATAAGCTATCCAGGAAAGGGCTAAGAAAAGCCCATATTAATACATGTAGCCTTAGAAATAAGGTTAATGAAATCAATAACTTGCTAACATCGGATAACATTCATATACTGGCCATCGCTGAAACTCATTTAGATAATTCCTTTGATGATATAGCAGTAGCAATACAAAGATATAACATCTATAGAAAAAACAGGAATGCCTATGGGGGAGGTGTTGCTTTATATGTTCAGAGCCATATTCCTGTAAAGCTTAGAGAGGATCTCATGTTAAACGTTGAAGTGTTGTGGTTGCAAGTTCACCTGCTTCATCTACAGCCTCTCCTTTTGGGGTGCTGCTATAGGCCACCAAGTGCTAAGAGACAGTATTTGGATAATGTATGTGCAATGCTTGAAAGTGAGTGTGATGTTAATAGAGGTCTATTTTCCTGGTGACCTGAACATTGACTGGTTAGCAACTAGCTGTCCTCTCAAGAGGAAACTTCTAACTGTGACTAATGCCTGTAATTTAACCCAAGTTATCACTGAACCAACTAAAGTGTCTACCAAGTGTTGGACCTGTGACATCCACTTGTATTGATCATATCTTCACTAATACCGCAGAGCTTTGCTCCAAAGCAATATCAGTTCCCATTGTGGGTAGTGACCATAACAATGTGACAATAATAAGGAAAGCCAAAGTGTCGGCCGAAAGTAGTTTACAAGAGATCATACAAAATGTTCTCTCAGGACGCTTTTGTTGAAGATGTAAAACATGTATGTTGGTTTGATGTGTATGAGGAAGTGAATCCAGGTGCAGCACTGGAAGTATTTGTATAATTATTCACGGCAGTTGTTGACAAGCATGCAGCGGTTAAGAAATTAACTGTGAGAACTGGATAGATGATGAATTTAAAAATTGTATGTGTCAAAGAAATTATGCAAAAGAGGTAGAAAACAAGTCAGGCTCCTCAGCTGATTGGTTGACACACTGTAAATTGAGAAAAGTTGTGACTAAACTTAACAAAAAGAAGAAGAAATTGTATTACCAAACCAAGATAAATTACATAAAACACAATGGAAAAAGGCTTTCGAGTACCTTAACTAATATCATGGGCAAAAAACACAATCCATCTCTATTGTCCATTGAAGTTGATGGGTCATTTATAACAAAACCTTTTAATATTGCCTATCATTTCAATGACTATTTCACTAGTAAAAGTGGAAAAACTCAGAAGTGAAATTGAACGGTGAATCATAACATTTGTGTATAAAAAACCTAATAATGAAAGAGAAGGACTGCTGTTTTGAATTTGGTCAATTTAGTGTGGTAGGTATCGAAAAACTATTGTTATCCATCAGTAATGATGAGCCACCAGGTATAGACAACCTCAATGGGAAACTATTGAGAATGGTAGCAGACTGTACTGCCACCGCTATTTGGTATATCTTTACCAAAGCCTAAATGAATGTGTGCCTCCACAGGCATGGAAGGAAGCTGGCCCTAACAGCCACAGAATCAGTTTGCTGCATGGTCTTAGTAAACTTATGGAGAGAATTGTGTTTGACCAACTACAATGCTATTTTCCAGAGAGCAAGTTAAGTACTGACTTTGAGCTATGCATATGGAGAAGGGCACTCAACTTGTATTGCACTGACTCAGATGACAGATTATTGGTTCAAATAAATGGACAATAACATGAAAGTTGGAGCTGTATTATTGTATTTCAGTGCAGCCTTTGATGTTATTGATCATACATTGTTATTGAAGAAACTCACTTGCTATGGCTTTACATCACCTGCATTCACATGGTTGGAGAGCTATGTATCCAACAGAACCCAGAGAGTGTTCTTCAATCGAAGCGTCTCTAACATTAGATGCGGTGTTCCTCAGGGCCAGTACCTTTGGTCTATAACTCTTCTCTGTTTTTACAAATGATTTGCCACTGGTCTTACACAAAGCTAGAATGACTACGTATGCACATGATTTCACACTCTACATGTCAGCACCCAAAGCCAGTGAGCTCACTGAAATTGTAAATACGTGGTGCCGTGTGGCTCAGTTGGTAAAGCATGGCGCTTGCAACGCCAGGGTTGTGGATTCGATTCCTACGGGGGACCAGTACGAAAACATATGCACTCACTACTGTAAGTTGCTCTGGATAAGAGTGTCTGCTAAATTACTAATATGTAAATGTAGAAAATAAGTAATAGTGTCAGTATCAGGACTGGTGATGAATAATAAACGGGTCTTAAAAACGTAAAAAACTAAAAGCATTGTATGTGTTTCAAAACATTCTCTAAGACCTAACCCTCAACTGGAGTTGTGCATAAAGGGTACGACCATTTAGCAAGTTGAGGAAGCTAAACCCCTAGGTATTACAGATGGTAAATGATCACGGACAAGTCATATTGACAAAGTTGTTGTGAAGATTGGGAGGGGTATGTCTGTTATAAACAGATGCTCTGTGTTTTTGACCCAAACAATGAACTGTACTAGTTGTTAATGCTCTGGTCTTGTCCCATCTCGATTACTGTCCAGTAATATGGTCAAGTGCAGTAACTAAGCTGCAGCTGGCTCGAAACAGAGCAGCACCCTTGCCCTTAACAGAACTAACGTCAACAACATGCATGCCGGTCTTTCCTAGTTGAGGGTTGACGAGACTGCTTCTCTTCTAGTTTTTATGATAAATATTACTATGATGAAAATTCCAGATTGTCTGTAGAATCAGATAGCATTCTGCTCAGACACCCATACATACCCCACAAGTATAGCCGTCGGAAGCTGGGGTGCTAAGGGTGCTGCAGCACCCCTTGAAAAACCTGAATAATTTGAAGAAAAATCTGAATACAAATAAAATACATTGAAAAGGAAATTGTTTTCACCAAAGTAGTGCACTGGGCCTTTACTAGTCCTGTATTAGCAGACCCATAGCCATCTGTAGCGTGGGCAATTTTTCATTTGCATCTCAACTAAAGATGTGGTATCAAACTGTCTGTTCGGTACTTAATGTAATCTCCAATTGAAAATAACTTAAAGTAGAAATGACACTACATTTTAATTCATCAGCTCCAGGGCAGGTATGCATCACCTTCCCACCATTGTCTACGATGAGGACCGCTTTGCTGGGTGAACTGGACAATAATCAGCCACCACGTGTCGAGACCTGCACGAGGACTTTCCATGTGGCAAGCCTGCTGATGTCTGGGTGCTGAGGACTGGAATGAACGGACACAGGTCCCACAGAAAGTTATTTTCTACAGTTCGCTGTTGCCAGGATTGTTGGCTACAGATCTTCTGATTGTTGGAGGAACGATTGTTGGAGGAATTCTACATTTCTGAAGCGCTCGGGAGAAGGCAAGACAGTAGTGGGGCCTTGAAGGGAACAGCCAAGTCTTGTAAGGACTGCGATGGGTCCACCTGACGGGCCTGTACATACTGGCTGTAGGGTATCAGTAGGTGAGGCATGTCCGAACCGATCAGCAGCAGAGGTTGGGCGTGGTCCACAGTTGGGGAAGGCATGTTGCGGAGGTGGTCGTGTTGCCTTTGGAGAGCTGTGACTGGAGAGGAGTGTTCGGAAAGGCCTAAGTTGTTGGCGGTGAATGTCTGATGTATCCGGTACTTCTTGGAGGGTTCGGACAAAGGTGGAACATCAAGAGGTAACTGAGGCACCTTGAAGTTGTACAACATTTTGACAAACAGTTTTGAGGGTGAACGTCTCAGTAGTGAAGTTGAGATGTTGCACAGGCTGTGGCAAGATGCAGGGGAGTTTAGAATGGTGGCTAGCTCACACTGGACGAGTTGGCGGGGCTGACCGTACTTATCCGGCAGGGCTTTTAAGGCAGCAGTATAAAGTCTGAGGTCATGCATGTAGGCCTTAGCGAGCTGGAATGCACTTTGAAGTTTCAGGTGTCCAGGAAGCACATAATACTTGTACCTCTCATTCAGATGTCTGTGACTGTTCATCAAGTTGTCCAGGGCCATTTTAAGGATGGAAAAGTCACTCTCTTTCCCGCTCTCGAAATGAAGCAGCGATGGCTTTGGGATGCCGTATGATGAGGCAATCAGCTGTTTCGTGTCAGGTGGTGGAGCAGGTGCAGAACAGGGTGCAATCTGGTCTGGAAGCAGGGTAAAGTGCTGCTGGATTGGGATATGGCACGCCTAAACTCTGAGGGAAGTAGTGTTCTCCTGGAACGGGGTAACCCGGAGGGAAGTAGAGTGCTACTGGAAGCGGGCATGGTGGTCAATCCTGGAACCGGATGTGGTGCAGCTGGATGCAGAACCACGGGAACTGGGGCAGGGTGCACAACCACTGGAGCAGGGTGCGGAACCACAAGAGCTGGAGCAGGGTGCTGAAACTTGAAACTGAACTTCTAGTTGAAAGTTCATCTTGAGAAGGGTGAAGCCAACAAATTAGCATCAACACTAGACTACAACTAAAACTAGCTAGCTTAGACCGTGGGAAACCTAGCGCTCGCTAATGCACAGTGACCTGTCGGCCTTCGAGAAGGCAGAAGTTTCCATACATTTTTGCAAAAATGGTCCCACCCATTACAAGACAAAATGTGATTGGTTGATTCCACTGTTTCTCCAAAATTCGATCTAATACAGAATGGCAGATGCCTTCTATCACGCTTCTGAGGGCCTACCCAGACAAATTAAAAAGACCTATCAACTAAAAGACAAAGTCAACCGGTTTCTTTACAAATTGCAGTTCAAAGAAAAAAAATAATGATTGGATATTTTTCCTCCCCAGTTTTAACCCTATCCAACACAAACTGCAGATATTAAATAAGAATGTCATTCAATAGAAGAATATAAATCAGAATATCATTAAAATATTATTGAAAAGATGAAATTGAAAAATATATTTTCAACAATTATTTTATCAATCCTGGGCCTTCTCTGAGGCGTAAAAGGCCTTCACAGCTCCCCATTGACTACACTGTACCACGTTCAGGGGTGCTTCTTAAGAATGTCATATTCATGACTTTATTCTCAACAGAAACCTGCTTCTAGCTCAAGAAAGAGAAGCATTTCAATGACAAACATGTTCATATTGCCATTTTCAGCTGCCATACAGTGAAACTAATGATGCTAAAATATGATACAGCCATTCTAGTCACAGTAAAAAGGAAAACAGAGGAGTTCATGTTTGACTGACAGTCCTCAGACCTTAGCAGTTAGTGTAAAATGTGGTTGCCAAAAGGTGGAGTATAGGAGGATGCTCTGATGTATGAGGCTAGTTGGTATTGACAGAAGACTTCAGAGAGACCGGAGGCACTGAGTAGACAAAAGCTTTTATCAACGAACTCCCTCCTAAAACTGTCAGAACCGTGCCACAAAACGATCTCATGAAAGTACATCCGAGTGCTGTATAGAAAAATCCATTCTCCCTCAAGTCATGCCTGGATATGACAGTAGATAGGAGAATAGTAATGCGGTTGACAATTGATGGTAACGCAGATGACTACTCCGCTCCACAGGGCCCAATGTCATGGGATGACCGCTGGCGGGAACCTCTTCAATTGCGAGACGTGACATCAAAGCAGGCGGTGCCGCTTTAAAGACCTTGTGATGCTTTATTAATAATTCCCTTTGATTTCGGGTTTTCTCAAGCTCAAAAGTGCACTTCCTTGGCCATGGTAAACTGCTGAATTGCAGGATACTAAGAGGGGAAAACCTCAGTTCCTTATGCTGCATTCATAACGAAGTGGGAAGGTGGAAATGACCAGTTGTGAAGTCCTAAATACCAGTTGGATACATTCACGTGCTTTGAACTCATTGACAAATGCCGATTGGTTAATGGCCAACAAGCTGTGTCAACCATAAAACTAAAAGTACAGCTATCGTGATTGTAAACAAATGACAGTGTTCAAAAACCATATTAATAGATTGCTTTTTATAAATAATGTTTTGTTGTTACATTTAACTGCCGAAAATACTGTTATAAAGGTAATTTCCTTTGTAGTTGAGGTCAGAGGTCAGACTGTTGGACAAGTCAGAGCTCAGGGATGATAGACATGTTTTCTACTAGTAATTGCAAGTTGTAGGGGGGGTTCAAGTGGATTTTTCCCAGTCATATGTGGTAAACACCACCTTCTCACTTGGTTATGAACGCAGCATTAAACACAGATTGTAGGGTTGTATGACTGGGGTGGAGATACAACGTCACAATAATAGAGGTTGACCAATTAATTAATTTTATTTTACTTTACTTTACTAGGCAAGTCAGTTAAGAACAAATTCTTATTTACAATGACGGCCTAGGAACAGTGGGTTAACTGCCTTGTTCAGGGGCAGAACAACAGATTTTGACCTTGTCAGCTCGGGGATTCGATCTAGCAACCTTTCGGTTACTGGCCCAAAGCTCTAAACACTAGGCTACCTGCCGATTTCAAGTTTTCATAACAATCGGTAATCTGCATTTTTGAACGCCGATTCTGGCCGATTACATTGCAATCCACGAGGAGACTGCGTGGCAGGCTGACCACCTGTTACGCGAGTGCACCATGAAAAGGACATTGTGGCTGCAATGGAAAACACTCTAAAGTTTCTAAAACTGTTTGAATGCTGTCTGTGAGTATAACAGAACTCAAATGGCAGTCAAAACCCCGAGACCGATTGAAACAGGAAGTGGAATTCTGAATTGTGGACTCGACTTCTCATCTTTCCTTATTAATCACACCGTTAACCATGGTTCAGTGAGCACTTCCTATTGCTTCCACTAGATGTCGCCAGTCCTTTCACAGTGGTTTGAGCCTTATAGAGTCAAAACTCAGTGAATGACACGAGTTTGAAATTGGTCACAGGGGATGGGCCATCACCATTATGACGCCGGCGGCCATGTCTGCCCCCACCTTTGGATACGGTTTTAAAGGCCATGACATCATCCCCCTCGAATCTTATTGGCTCTCTTGGTGTTAGAGGCCCTGAAGATTTATTTTATACAACGTTTGACATGTTTGAACGAACCTACATGCGCGAGCATTGCATTTATTCTGAACTTCAGCCCTGCGCTTGGAGAGAGCCATAGGACGCGCTACCAACATCAGGCTAATGGAACGTAAAGTATGGACTTTTTGACTGAAAATACATCTGTTGTGGACCTGGGATGCTTTCTGATGAAGACAACTAAAGGTAGGCGATTATTGACAATATTATACAAGATAAGATGTGACATGCGATTCTTTCCAAGATGGCGCCGAGCTCTGTATATTAGCTAATTTTCTGAGTATCGCATCTCCTTTTATCGCAAAGTGTGATTACCCAGTAAAGTTAATTTAAAATCTGGTATGACGGGTGTTCTCAAGAGATATTCATCTATAAATGTTAGATTGACAATATACATTTAAAAAATCGTTATAGGATAGTAATTTAGGGAAATGTAGCATTGTTTACCGGGACGCTTTTGAGGGGAAATTATGTAGTCAACCTCAGACAGAGATGTAAAATGCTGTTTTTATATATAAATATGACCTTTATTGAACAAAAGAATGCATGCATTGTATAACATGATGTCCTAGGGGTGCCATCTGATGAAGTTTGTAAAAGGTTAGTGCTGCATTTAGCTGTTTTTTGATTATATGTGATGCAAGTGGTTGGTCGGAAAATGGCTATGAAGCTGCTTTTTACGATGGACTCATCTAATATAATCTAATGATTTGCTTTTCCTGTAAAACCTTTTTGAAATCGGACGACGTGGGTCGATTCAGGAGCGGTGTATCTATAAAAAAAAAATAATAATAATATATATATTTTTTTTAAATTATGATTTTTTTTAATGCTAATTGGGGATATGATTTTTCGCTGGATTTTGATCCCGCTAACGGGATCAGACGCTGAAGAGGTTTTAAAATGAATACACAAGTATATATTTTTTAAACCTGCATATTTAGTTAAAAGTAATTCATGTTAGCAGGCAATATTAACTAGGGAAATTGTGTCACTTCTCTTGCGTTCATTGCAAGCAGAGTCAAGGTATATGCAGCAGTTTGGGCCGCCTGGCTCGTTGCGAACTGTGTGAAGACCATTTCTTCCTAACAAAGACCGTAATTAATTTGCCAGAATTTTACATAATTATGACATAACATTGAAGGTTGTGCAATGTAACAGCAATATTTAGACTAAAATACGTAACGGTTCGGTATTTCACTGAAAGAATAAACGTTTTATTTTCGAAATGATAGTTTCTGGATTTGACCATATTAATGACCTAAGGCTCGTATTTCTGTGTTTATTATATTATAATTAAGTCCATGATTTGATATTTGATAGAGCAGTCTGACTAAGCAGTGGTAGGCAGCAGCAGGCTCGTAAGCATTCATTAAAACAGCACTTTCCTGCGTTTGCCAGCAGCTCTTAGCAATACTTGAAGCACAGCACTATTTATGACTTCAAGCCTATCAACTCCCAAGATTAGGCTGGCAATACTATAGCGCCTATAAGAACATCCAATAGTCAAAGGTATATGTAATATATGTAACAGAGAGAAACACTGTTTTTGCATTATTTAAACCAAATTGAACAGGTTTCATTATTTATTTGAGACTAAATTGATTGTATTTATGTATTATATTAAGTTAAAGTAAAAAAGTGTTCATTCAGTATTGTTGTAATTGTCATTATTACAAATATATATATTAAAAATAAATAAAATTGACTGATTAATCTGTATCGGTTTTTTTTGGTCCTCCACTAATCGGTATCGGTGTTGAAAAATCATAATCGGTCGACCTCTACACAATAATACCAGTGACACAACCTCCAGGGTTTGCTCTTTCACAACAACCAGTTCATATGATCGTGTATAACAGATGTGGAAAGTATTCATAGTTTAGATTTCACGACAATAAGAAACTTCTGTAACAACTAGACATTATAAGGGAATTGCACATAACAATAAGAATTACAATGCGTTATACACAAGGAGATATGTCTCAAATACTAGATTCTTGAGAGACGGAGGTAGTGACATGTTGTCAACCCAAACATATTAACTACGCTATGACAGCCTGCATGTCTCACAAGCTGTATTAGTGTGCCAAGTATTTCACATCAAAACTGAGAATCACAGCACAACACTAAAAGACCACTACTCTAAAAGAATATCACGTAAAAATAAAAGGGGAAAAAAGAATCCAACGCCTTGTTTTTTGGGGTGGGGGGGATTGAAAACGGGACATTTTGGGGGCGCAGACGAGAAAGCTGACATCAAAGCGATCTGCATGAGTTCCCTGGGGTACCGTAGAGTTTGGATAATTTCTCGGTTTGAGAAAGGTTTTTTATTTTGGTATTTATTTTTTTCCACTCTCGGCTGTCAGTCCCACAATTACTCAATGAGCAATGCAGTTACATCCACCCACACATAATTAATGACATGAAAAAATATAGAACGATTCAAAGGCTTTCTGTGTGGATGTCGAACATAACCTGAAGTTTGATTGATGGGTCTGGTCCCAGACAGCCTGTCAGAGCTCTCTTTGGTTGGGATGAGTAAACACTGGGAGTAAAACACTGGTTAATCCAGCATCTAATATTTCCAGACAAAAATAAAGCCATCATGTTCAAAAGGAAAATGTGACATCCTATTCCTTAAAAAAAAAAATAGAATAAATCACACCATTTTCATACATACAGTATCAGAAATTGCTCATTGATCTGAGTGAGATGAGAGATGGGCTCCCAATTTTAAAGATTCTCTCTCACACTTAGATGGAATATAAAGTAAGGAATATAGATATTTTTTATGATTTCTTATAATGTTTAAAGTGTCAAAATAAAGTACTGTGCTGAAGCTCCTTTGGCAGCGATTACAGCCTCAAGTCTTCTTGGGAAGTTCTTCTTCCTCAACTCAAGCCACTTTAATAATGGGAAAATTGATGTAATCAATGCATCACTTGCCACTTTATATTATTTATATTACACACTGCTCAAAAAAATAAAGGGAACACTTAAACAACACAATGTAACTCCAAGTCAATCACACTTCTGTGAAATCAAACTGTCCACTTAGGAAGCAACACTGATTGACAATAAATGTCACATGCTGTTGTGCAAATGGAATAGACAACAGGTGGAAATTATAGGCAATTAGCAAGACACCCCCAATAAAGGAGTGGTTCTGCAGGTGGGGACCACAGACCACTTCTCAGTTCCTATGCTTTCTGGCTGATGTTTTGGTCACTTTTGAATGCTGGCGGTGCTTTCACTCTAGTGGTAGCATGAGACGGAGTCTACAACCCACACAAGTGGCTCAGGTAGTGCAGCTCATCCAGGATGGCACATCAATGCGAGCTGTGGCAAGAAGGTTTGCTGTGTCTGTCAGCGTAGTGTCCAGAGCATGGAGGCGCTACCAGGAGACAGGCCAGTACATCAGGAGACGTGGAGGAGGCCGTAGGAGGGCAACAACCCAGCAGCAGGACCGCTACCTCCGCCTTTGTGCAAGGAGGAGCAGGAGAAGCACTGCCAGAGCCCTGCAAATTGACCTCCAGCAGGCCACAAATGTGCATGTGTCTGCTCAAACAGTCAGAAACAGACTCCATGAGGGTAGTATGAGGGCCCGACGTCCACAGGTGGGGGTTGTGCTTACAGCCCAACACCGTGCAGGACGTTTGGCATTTGCCAGAGAACACCAAGATTGGCAAATTCGCCACTGGCGCCCTGTGCTGTTCACAGATGAAAGCAGGTTCACACTGAGCACGTGACAGACGTGACAGAGTCTGGAGACGCCGTGGAGAACGTTCTGCTGCCTGCAACATCCTCCAGCATGACCGGTTTGGCGGTGGGTCAGTCATGGTGTGGGGTGGCATTTCTTTGGGGGGCCGCACAGCCCTCCATGTGCTCGCCAGAGGTAGCCTGACTGCCATTAGGTACCGAGATGAGATCCTCAGACCCCTTGTGAGACCATATGCTGGTGCGGTTGGCCCTGGGTTCCTCCTAATGCAAGACAATGCTAGACCTCATGTGACTGGAGTGTGTCAGCAGTTCCTGCAAGAGGAAGGCATTGATGCTATGGACTGGCCCGCCCGTTCCCCAGACCTGAATCCAATTGAGCACATCTGGGACATCATGTCTCGCTCCATCCACCAACGCCACGTTGCACCACAGACTGTCCAGGAGTTGACGGATGCTTTAGTCCAGGTCTGGGAGGAGATCCCTCAGGAGACCATCCGCCACCTCATCAGGAGCATGCCCAGGCGTTGTAGGGAGGTCATACAGGCACGTGGAGGCCACACACACTACTGAGCCTCATTCTGACTTGTTTTAAGGACATTACATCAAAGTTGGATCAGCCTGTAGTGTGGTTTTCCACTTTAATTTTGAGTGTGACTCCAAATCCAGACCTCCATGGGTTGATAAATTGGATTTCCATTGATTTTTTGTGTGATTTTGTTGTCAGCACATTCAACTATGTAAAGAAAAAAGTATTTAATAAGATTATTTATTTCATTCAGATCTAGGATGTGTTGTTTAAGTGTTCCCTTTATTTTTTTGAGCAGTATATAATGTTTACATAACCTACATTATTCATCTCATATGTATATACTGTACTCTATACCATCTACTGCATCTTGCCATCCTTATGTAATGTATCATTAGCCACCTTAAACAATGCCGCTTTATGTTTTCATACCCTACATTACTCATATGTACAGTGGGGGAAAAAAGTATTTGATCCCCTGCTGATTTTGTATGTTTGCCCACTTACAAAGAAAAGATCAGTCTATAATTTTAATGGTAGGTTTATTTGAACAGTGAGACAGAATAAAAAAAAAAAAAAAAAAAAACGCATGTCAAAAATCTTATAACATGATTTGCATTTTAAATGAGGGAAATAAGCATTTGACCCCTCTGCAAAACATGAATTAGTACTTGGTGGCAAAACCCTTGCTGGCAATCACAGAGGTCAGACGTTTCTTGTAGTTGGCCACCAGGTTTGCACACATCTCAGGAGGGATTTTGTCCCACTCTTCTTTGCAGAGCTTCTCCAAGTCATTAAGGTTGAGGCTGACGTTTGGCAACTCGAACCTTCAGCTCCCTCCACAGATTTTCTATGGGATTAAGATCTGGAGACTGGCTAGGTCACTCCAGGACCTTAATGTGCTTCTTCTTGAGCCACTCCTTTGTTGCCTTGGCCGTGTGTTTTGGGTCATTGTCATGCTGGAATACCCATCCACGACCCATTTTCAATGCCCTGGCTGAGGGAAGGAGGTTCTCACCCAAGATTTGACGGTACATGGCCTCGTCCATCGTCCCTTTGATGCGGTGAAGTTGTCCAGTCCCCTTAGCAGAAAAACACCCCCAAAGCATAATGTTTCCACCTCCATGTTTGACGGTGGAGATGGTGTTCTTGGGGTCATAGGCAGAATTCCTCCTCCTCCAAACACGGCGAGTTGAGTTGATGCCAAAGAGCTCCATTTTGGTCTCATCTGACCACAACACTTTCACCCAGTTGTCCTCTGAATCATTCAGATGTTCATTGGCAAACTTCAGACGGGCATGTATATGTATTCTTGAGCAGGGGGACCTTGCGGGCGCTGCAGGATTTCAGTCCTTCACGGCGTAGTGTGTTACCAATTGTTTTCTTGGTGACTATGGTCCCAGCTGCCTTGAGATCATTGACAAGATCCTCCCGTGTAGTTCTGGGCTGATTCCTCACCGTTCTCATGATCATTGCAACTCCACGAGGTGAGATCTTGCATGGAGCCCCAGGCCGAGGGATATTGACAGTTCTTTTGTGTTTCTTCCATTTGCGAATAATTGCACCAAATGTTGTCACCTTCTCACCAAGCTGCTTGGCGATGGTCTTGTAGCCCATTCCAGACTTGTGTAGGTCTACAATCTTGTCCCTGACATCCTTGGAGAGCTCGTTGGTCTTGGCCATGGTGGAGAGTTTGAAATCTGATTGATTGATTGCTTCTGTGGACAGGTGTCTTTTATACAGGTAACAAACGGAGATTAGGAGCACTCCCTCCTAATCTCAGCTCGTTACCTGTATAAAAGACACCTGGGAGCCAGAAATCTTTCTGATTTAGAGGGGGTCAAATACTTATTTCCCTCATTAAAATGCAAATCAATTTATAACATTTTTGACATGCGTTTTTCTGGATATTTTTGTTATTCTGTCTCTCACTGTTCAAATAAACCTACCATTAAAATTATAGACTGATCATTTCTTTGTCAGTGTGAAAACGTACAAAATCAGCAGGGGATCAAATACTTTTTCCCCCCACTGTATATACTGTACTCCATACCATCTACTGCATCTTGCCTATGCCGTTCAGCCATCACTCATTTATATATTTTTATGTACATATTCGTATTCATTCCTTTACACTTGTGTGTATAAGGTAGTTGTTGTGGAATTGTTAGGTCATATTACTTGTTAGATATTACTGCATGGTCAGAACTAGAAGCACAAGCATTTCGCTACACTTGCATTAACACCTGCTAACCATGTGTATGTGACAAAAACATTTGATTTGATACAACGCTACAAGCTTGACACACCTGTATTTTTTGAGTTTCTCCCATTCTTCTCTGCAGATCCTCTGAAGATCTGTCAGGTTGGATGGGGAGCATCGCTGCACAGATATTTTTAAGTCTCTCCAGAGATTCAAGTCCGGCTCTGGCGGGGCCACTCAAGGACATTTAGAGACTTGTCCCGAAGCCATTTCTGCGTTGTCTTGGCTGTGTGCTTAGGGTCATTGTCTTGTTGGAAGGTGAACCTATGTCCCAGTCTGAGGTCCTGAGCGCCCTGGAGCAGGTTTTCATCAAAGATCTCTCTGTACTTTTCTCCGTTCAATCTTTCCCTCGATACGGACTAGTCTCCCAGTCCCTGCCACTGAAAAACATCCCCACAGCATGATGCTGCCACCACCATGCTTCACAGTAGGGATGGTATTGGCCAGGTGATAAGCGGTGCCTGGTTTCCTCCAGACGAGTTTAATTTTGGTTTCATCAGACCAGAGAATCTTGTTTCTCATGAACTGAGAGTCCTTTAGGTGCCTTTTGGCAAACTAAGCGGCCTGTCATGTACCTTTTACTGAGGAGTGGCTTCCGTCTAGCCACTCAACCATAAAGGCCTGATTTGGTGGAGTGCTGCAGAGATGGTTGTCCTGAAAGTTTCTCCCATCTCCACAGAGGAACTCCGGAGCTCCAAGACCCAAGACCATCTCTGCAGCAAGACCCTTCTCCTATTGCTTAGTTTGGTCGGGCGACCAGCTCTAGGAAGAGTCTTGGTGGTTCCAAACTTCTTCCATCTAAGAATGATGGAGGCCACTGTGTTCTTGGGGACCTTTAATGCTGCAAACATTTTTTGGTACCCTTCCCCAGATCTGTGCCTCGACACAATCCTGTCTCGGAGCACTACAGACAGCTTCATTGCTTGGTTTTTGCTCTGACATGCACTGTCAACTGTGGGACCTTATATAGACAAGTGTGTGCATTTCCAAATCATATCTAAAAATCTATGTAATTTACCACAGGTGGACTCCAATAAAGTTGTAGAAACATCTGAAGGATGATCAAGGGAAACAGGATGCACCGGAGCTCAATTTCGAGTCTCATAGAAAAGGGTCTGAATACTTATGTAAATAAGGTATCTGTTTATTTTTGTATAAATTTGCACATTTCAAAAAACAGTTTTCACTTTGTCATTATGTGGTATTGTGTGTAGATTGACGAGTAAACATTTGTACTAAATCCATTTTAGAATAAAGCTGTAATGTAATAAAATGTGGAAAAAGTCAAGGGGTTTGAATACTTTCCAAATGCATTGTATATCATTATTTGCCTCAGGCCTTCAGAGACAATAAAACACCACACAAGGCCTGAGAAGTGAGGAGCTTCAACCGACTATCAGACATCCATCACCAGCTAATCCACGGGTAGCCCATGAACTAATAAGCCAGCGTTAACTATGGAGAGAGAGACAATCTTGATGGCAAATCTTAAAATTCCTCTGGGATATTTCACTGATCTGTTTGTTGATATCTCCAGCACTTCACCTGATAAGGTGGATGTGGTCTGTCATAAACGTATCAAATTAGCTACTCCACTGTTGTCCAGTGCGAAAAGTTACATTTTTCAGGACAGGAATAGATTTATCTTTACCTTTTTACACTTAAACACTTTGAATGGAGGTGTGGTTTTAGTATTAACATACATTCCACCAGATGTGTTCCAACTAAGGAGACAAACTTTAAAAACATGAATGTCTTAAAGACAATGAAAGAAATAAACAACTTTTCTGATAGGCAGTTCTCTATGTGGCATCAATATTAGTCAGAAACATTTATTCTAGAGTCAAAATTGACTACAAAATGTAAATAGTATAATTTTGATCATAAAGTCAGTCTCGTCCAAAACTGAGGTTTGTAATTTAGTTCGTCATTACATACTTGGAGGGTTGGGTTTTCATTTCGACAATGCCCACTAACACAGGATACACAGCTGCGGTGATTGTGCTCTATCCAATTCCACCTCCAGAACACACATAGTGAGACCGACCTGCCCAGCAGCGCAGCACACTGTTTACATAAGACAACGCGTTGTCACAGTACCAAAATGAAATGGCGCTGCCATTTTACAGGGTCCTGAGAAATTCTGCAATCTTTTTTTGTTATGCAGTACCAGTCAAAAGTTTGGGCGCACCTACTCATTCAAGGGTTTTTCTTTATTTTTACTATTTTATACATTGTAGAATAATAGTGAAGACATCAAAACTATGAAATAACACACATTGAATCATGTAGTAACCAAAAAAAAGTGTTAAATCAAAATATATTTCATCAAAGTAGCCACCCTTTCCCTTGATAGCTTTGCACACTCTTGGCATTCTCTCAACCAGCTTCATGAGGTAGTCACCTGGAATGCATTTCAATTAACAGGTGTGCCTTGTTAAAAGTTAATTTGTGGAATTTCTTTCCTTCTTAATGCGTCTTTCTCTTTTTTGTTTTGGTTACTACATGATTCCATATCTGTTATTTCATCGTTTTGATGTCGTCACTATTATTCTACATTGTAGAAAATAATCTAAATAAAGAAAAACCCTTGAATGAGTAGGTGTGTCCAAACTATTGACTGGTACTGTTTATCTAGGAATGTTCGAAAAACATGTGGTGCTGAATCCAGACCCTTTTCTCTCCAATATTCTCCTAATTCTGAGATATTTGGATGCCATTTTCATGATCTATACAGGGACCCAGGAAGAACTTTTGGAATTTCATTCTTATCTTAACTCTATGAACGTACACCTTCATTTCACATTAACTATGACCTATCACAAATCAGTTTTCATGATGTGATGGTTATGGACAAAACCTTCTCCTCTACAGATTTCTATAAGAAACCTACAGACAGGAATACCCTCCTTAGAGGTGACAGCTTTCATCCACGTCCACTTATTAAAAGTCTCCCTATAAGTCAATTCAGTCACATCAGAAGAATATGCAGCTCTGATGCCTCTTATCAGAAACGGACCACAGACCTCACACAAAGGTGGGTAAAAAGACAATTGGGTAAAACATGCCAATGATCTTTTATGAAGGAAAAACAGTTGGAAAGCCTTCAACCAAAAGAAAAAGTGGAACATGTCCCCTCATGCTTTACCCAATACTCACCACTGGGGAAGGTATTTAAGGACATTATCAGGAAGCACTGGTACAGTACTGATACTGACCCACAATTGAAACCCATTTTTAAAATATCTCCCACGTATGGTCCTTAAAAGACCCCCAAACATGAGACATTGTGGTTAAATCTCATTACCCACCACAGAAAAGGGGAACATTCTTGGAAAAGGTTCCCGGAGGTTAATTAGAAATGTGGCCAATGTGCTCAATGCAGCTTCACGTACAAATGTAACTCATTTACCCACCCCAACACAGGATTTAAGATCAAAGGCCTGATTTCCTGCATGTCCACCAATGTTATTTACATGTTGAAATGTCCTCGTAGTCTGTCTCATGTAGGGAAAACCCATAGAAGCCTTTGTTTCACTTTGAAAATGTGGCGATCAGGTTGTGTAGATCTGTAGGGAAAAAATATAATTGAATCCCATATTAGATACAATTTTAAGGTAGCAAAATGTGAAAAAAGTTCAAAAGTGGTTTAGACTTTCTACAGGCACTGTATGTGAGAATGCTGTTACACTGACTACAGCTCAGCGTTCAACACCCCTAGTGCCTTCCAAGCTCATCACTAAGCTAAGGGCCCTGGGACTGAACACCTCACTCTGCAACTGGATCCTGGAATTTCTGACGGGCCGCCCCAAGGTGGTGAGTGAAGGCAACACTACATCCGCCATACTGACCCTCAACACAATGGCCCCTGGTGCTTAGTCCCCTCCTGTACTCCCTGTTCACCCACGGCTGTGTGGCCGTAAAGGAAATGGAGAGGAGAGCACGCCCCCATTCACACTGATAGGGATGTAGAGGAGCGGGTCGAGACCTTCATGTTCCACAGTGTCCGCATCACTAAGGAACAATCATGGTCCACACACACCAACACAGTCGTGAAGAGGGCACGACAAAACCTCTTCCCTCTCAGGAGGCTGAAAAGGTTTGGCATGGGCCCTCAGTCAAAAAGTTCTACAGCTGCTCTATTGAGAGCAACTTGACTGGCTGCATCACCACTTGGTATGACAACTGCTTGGCATCCAACCGCAAGGCGCTTCAGGGGGTAGTGCATAAGGTCCAGTACGTCACTGGGGCCGAGCTCCCTGCCATCAAGGACCGCTACACAAGGCGGTGTTCACAGGAAGGCCATAAAAATTGTCAAAGACAATGGCTGGAGCCACCCAAGTCATAGACCGTTCTCTACTAACGCACGGCAAGCGGTACCGATCCACCAAGTCTGGAACAAACAGGACCCTGAACAGCTTCTACCCCCAAGCCATAAGACTGCTAAATAGTTGGTTAAATGGTAAATCACATAGCTAGCTAGACTATTTACAATTACCTTTTTTTGACTCATCACATATGCTGCTGCTATTGTTTATTAGCTATCCTGTTGCCTAGTCACTTTATTCCTAATTATACAGTATGTACATATCTACCCAAATTACCTCGTACCCCTGCACATCGACTCGGTACTGGTACCCTTTGAGTATAGCCAAGCTATGTCACTCATTGTTTATTTATTATTACTTTTATTATTAAGCATTATTACTTTTCTATTATTTGTCCATTACCTTTCTCTCTGCAATGTTGGGAAGGGCCCATAAGTAAGCAATTCACTGTTAGTCTAAATCAGTTGTTTACGAAGCATATGCCGAATAACATTTTATTTTATGTAGCACAATTCTTTACTTGAGAAATACTGAACCAAATAACTTAGACGTAAAATTGTGTGACTAAAACCTCCTCAGAAAAAATGTAAAAATGAATGACAGATTTCTTGAGTTATCTTAGATTCATTCTGACTATTTTGAAGAAATGATACTGGCTTTGTGCCACATCAAACCACACCCCCAAGACAAAAATCTAAATGTTCTTAAATGAGCAACAGAGAAACGAATGTGGAATCAGTGAGTTCAGTTGCTCTTTAAAGATGCAATATGTAACTTTTTCGGTGACCCGATCAAATTGACATAGAAATATGAGTTATAGATCTGTCATTCTCATTGAAAGCAAATCTCAGAAGCAATAGATCTCCCTGTTGGCGGGGCTCCCTGCCTGTGCCATTAAACCCCTACAACTCATCCAGAACGCCGCAGCCCGTCTGGTGTTCAACCTTCCCAAGTTCTCTCACGTCACCCCGCTCCTCCGCACACTCCACTGGCTTCCAGTTGAAGCTCGCATCTGCTACAAGACCATGGTGCTTGCCTACGGAGCTGTGAGGGGAACGGCACCTCCGTACCTTCAGGCTCTGATCAGGCCCTACACCCAAACAAGGGCACTGCGTTCATCCACCTCTGGCCTGCTGGCCCCCCTACCTCTGCGTAAGCACAGTTCCCATTCAGCCCAGTCAAAACTGTTCGCTGCTCTGGCACCCCAATGGTGGAACAAGCTCCCTCACGACGCCAGGACAGCGGAGTCAGTCACCACCTTCCGGAGACACCTGAAACCCCACCTCTTTAAGGAATACCTAGGATAGGATAAAGTAATCCTTCTAACCCCCCCCCCCCCCCCCTTAAAAGATTTAGATGCACTATTGTAAAGTGGTTGTTCCACTGGATATCATAGGTGAATGCACCAATTTGTAAGTCACTTTGGATAAGAGCGTCTGCTAAATGACGTAAATGTAAATCTGTTCTGTGTGTGTTATTTCTATGCTTCCCGTTCTTAAGTTTCGTTTTTTGCATTTTTTTTACTTTTGGTTTTGTAAACCATTTTTTGGGTTACGGAAAATATATTTCACATCAGTTTAGATGGTACAATGATTCTCTACACAATTACTGGTTGTTTTGTCAAACTGAAATTATAACAACTAATGTATTAGAATTTTAGCAACCAAGAAATGGGAGGAAGGGATTTCTGCATATCGCCCCTTTAACACTAGAACCATACACGTGGCTGATAGGTGTATAAAATCGAGTACACAGCCATGCAATCTCCATAGACAAACATTGGCAGTAGATTGCCCTTACTGAAGAGCTCAGTGACTCAACGTGGCACCGTAATAGGATGCCACCTTTCCAACAAGTCGGTTCTTCAAATTTCTGCCCTGCTACAGCTGCCCCGGTCAACTCTAAGTGCTGTTACTGTGAAGTGGAAAAAGTCTAGGAGCAACAACGGCTCAGCCGCGAAGTGGTAGGCCACACAAGCTCACAGAACGGGACCGCAGAGTGCTGAAGCACATAAAAATCGTCTGTCCTCGGTTGCAACACTCACTACAGAGTTCCAAACTGCCTCTGGAAGCAAATGTCAGCACAAGAACTGTTCATTGGGAGTGTCATGAAATGGGTTTCCATGGGCGGGCAGTCGCACACAAGCCCAAGCTCACCATGCCTAATGCCAAGCATCGGCTGGAGTCGTGAAAAGCTTGCAGCGATTGGACTCTGGAGCATTGGAAACACATTCTCTGGAGTAATGAATCACGCTTCACCATCTGGCGGTCCTACTAACAAATCCGGGTTTGGCGGATGCCAGGAGAACGCTACCTGCCCCAATGCATAGTGCTAACTGTAAAGTTTGGTAGAGGAGGAATAATGGTGTGGGGCTGTTTTTCATGGTTCGGGCTAGTCCCCTTAGTTGCAGTGAAGGGAAATCTTAACACTACAGCATACAAATGTATTCTAGACGATTCTGAGCTTCCAACTTTGTGGCAACAGTTTGGGAAAGGCCCTTTCCTGTTTCAGCATGACAATGCCCCATGCACAAAGCGAGGTCCACACAGAAATGGTTTGTCGAGATCGGTGTGGAAGAACTTGACAGAACTGCACAGAGCCCTGACCTCAACTCCATCGAACACATTTGGGATTGAAAAAAAAAATAGAGCAGTGCGACAAACAACACAGAGTTACACATGGAAAAAACAAACATACAGTCAATAACACAAAAGAGAAAAAGTGTATATATACAGTGTGTGCAAATGAGGTAAGATAAGGGAGGTAAGGCAATAAATAGGCCATAGTGGCGAAATAACTACAATTTAGTAATTAAACCCTGGAGTGATAGATGTGCAGAAGAAGTAGAGATGCTGGGGTGCAAAGGAGCAAAAACAAAAAAACAGTATGGGGATGAGGTAGTTGGATGGGCTATTTACAGATGGGCTATGTACAGGTGCAGTGATCTGTGAGCTGCTCTGACAGCTGGAGCTTAAAGGATTTGAAATGGTCGGTGATCCTTTTGTTGACTTGGCTTTCGAAGACCTTAGAAAGGCAGGATAGGATAGATATAGGTCTGTAGCAGTTTGGGTCTAGAGTGTCTCCCCCTTTGAAGAGGGGGATGACCGTGGCAGCTTTCCAATCTTTGGGGATCTCACACGATACGAAAGAGAGGTTGGACAGGCTAGTAATAGGGGTTGCAACAATTTCGGCGGATCATTTTAGAAAGAAAGGGTCCAGATTGTCTAGCCCTGCTGATTTGTAGGGGTCCAGATGTTGCCGCTCTTTCAGAACATCAGCTATCTGGATTTGGGTGAAGGAGAAATGGGGGATGCTTGGGCAAGTTGCTGTCGGGGGTGCAGGGCTGTTGACCAGGGTAGGAGTGGCCAGGTGGAAAGCATGGCCAGCCGTAGAAAAATGCTTATTGAAATTCTCAATTATTGTGGATTTATCGGTGGTTTCCTATCATTAAAATGCAAATCAATTTATAACGTTTTTTTACGTGCGTTTTCTGGATTTTTTGTTGTTATTCTGTCTCTCATTGTTCAAATGAACCTACCATTAAAATTATAGACTGATCCTTTCTTTGTCAGTGGGCAAACGTACAAAATCAGCAGGGGATCAAATACTTTTTCCCCCCACTGTATCTGTTCCTGGTTCTACATATTTTTGGATGGGGCATGCTTATTTAAGATTGCGAGGAAACCACTTTTAAATGAATAACCAGGCATCTTCTAATGATGTAATGAGGTCAATATCCTTCCAGTATACCTGGGCCAGGTCGATTAGAAAGGCTTGCTCGCTGAAGTGTTTTAGGAAGCGTTTAACAGTGATGAGGGGTGGTCGTTTGACCGCAGACACATTACGGATGCAAGCAATGAATAAGGCAATGATCGCTGAGATCCTGGTTGAAGACAGCAGAGGTGTATTTGGAGGGAAGGTTGGTTAGGATGATATCTATGTGGGTGCCTGTGTTTACAGATTTGGGGTTGTACCTGGTAGGTTCATTGAATATTTGTGTGAGATTGACGGCATCAAGCTTAGATTGTAGGATGGCCGGGGTGTTAAGCATGTCCCAGTTTAGGTCAGCTAACAGCACAAGCTCTGAAGATAGATGGGGGGCAATAGCAAGCGGATTGTCTATAAGGTTGTCTGTAGTAAGCGGAAACAGTGAGAGACTTGTTTCTGGAAAGGTGGATTAAGAGCGCAGGAGATTAAGAGCAATTGGGATGGAATACTTCTTAAAGCCCAAGTCTACAGTAATTGTCAGCAATTTCAAAGCATTTTTAGAGCATAGTAACAGGCGAATGTTTCAATGTGACCTCGGATTAAAAATAGACTCAAATACCTAAAACTATTCTTGGCATGCAGGTACATTTGAATTTATACAGTAGGAAAGGCTGTAAGAATATATTTCTGGACGTTTAGGTTATGGGAAAGGATGAGGAATATGTCTATGTGGACTGAGGTTTTGCAAAAAAGCCACCCTATATTTCAGTCATTGTTTCCCTGTAACCAATCCCATAGCAAATGCAGTACATACATTGTCCATAAAAAGTGACCATTTGTAAGGACTGCGGTGGGACACACAAACATAGACACTCACATATTTTTTGTTGTTGTATTGTTTTGTATATCGTTGTATTTTAAATGTTACTGTCCTTGTCTATCAGCATTTTGTTACTTGTCATGTTTTGTGTTTTTTTGTGGACCCAGGAATAATAGCTGCTGCTTCTGCAAAAGTGGAGATCCAAATAAATAGATTTAGTTGAGTTGTTGAGCAGTTGAGTTGTGTATTGGCTTTAGAATTACAGTTGCAGGAACAGGCATGGTGCTTGAGACAACTGAGCAGGGGTATTGAGCTCTTACCCTGTGATGTCTAAAAAAATATAGGTGAACCTTCCAGAAGGACAACCATCTCAATAGCACTCCACCAATTAGGACTTCGTGGTAGAGTTGCCAGATGGAAGCCACTTCTCACTAAAAGGCAAATGACAGCCCTTTTGCAGTTTGCCAAAAGGCACCTAAAGACTCTCAGACCATGAGAAACAAGATTATCTGGTCTGATGAAACCAAGATTGAACTCTTTGGCCTGAATGTCAAGCGTCACGTCTGGAGGAAACCTGACCCCATCCCTATGGTGAAGCATGGTGGTGGCAGCATCATGCTGTGGGGATGTTTTTCAGCGTCAGGGACTCGGAGACTAGTCAGGATCGAGGCAAAGATGAACGGAGCAAAGTACAGAGAGATCCTTGATGAAAACCTGTTCCAGAGTGCTCAAGAACTCAGACTGGGGCAAAGGTTCACCTTCCAACAAGACAACAACCCTAAGCACACAGCCAAGACAACACAGGAGTGGCTTCGGGACAAGTCTCTGAATGTCCTTGAGTGGCCCAGCCAAAGCCAGGACGTGAACCCAATCAAACATCTCTGGAGAGACCTGTAAATAGCTGTGCAGCGACGCTCCCCATACAACCTGACAGAGTTTGAGAGAATCTGCAGAGAAGAATAGGACAAACTCCCCAAATACAGGAGTGCCAAGCTTGAAGCATCATACCCAAGGAGACTCAAGGCTGTAGTCGCTGCCAAAGGTGCTTCAACAAAGTATTGAGTAAAGGGTCTGAATAGTTATGTAAATGAGAGTTGTGTTTTTTTAACAAAAATGTCTTAAAACTGTTTTTCTTTGTCATTATGGGCTATTGTATGTAGATTGACGAGGACATTTTTTTATTTTTTATTATTCATTCTAGAATAAGGCTGTAACCTAACAAAATGTGGAAAAAGTCAAGGGGTCTGAATACATTCCAAAGGCAAATTTACCCGACGGTGTGGATGAAATAAAAAGAGGTTGGCTGGCCGGGAAGAACTCAGTCTCACACCAGCAGATTACCACTTAATCTAGCCCAAACAGATTGTGTTAGCAAATGTCACGCTGTGAATACAAATACACTGATATTATCAGATAACATCCTACCAGAAGATTGGACCAGTCAAATCATGTTTTATTTTACTGTTTGAGTACCTGCATTATTTTTTGGGGGAAGTACACTCCATTGGGGGAAAAACAAATATATCTTTAGAATACAAAAAAATTAAATAAAATTGGGTTTATCTATAGGCCTGTGCAACAGGGTAGAACACTGCCTAATTTATCATCAGGTTATATTATATCGTGGAACACAATCTTAAAAAAGGCAGTAACCTCAGAATTGGCACTTGCTTGTAAACTCATCAAAAAAATGTACGTCCTCTCAAATGTCAACTGCGTTTATTTTCAGCAAACTTAACATGTGTAAATATTTGTATGAACACAACAAGATTCAACAACTGAGACATAAACTGAACAAGTTCCACAGACATGTGACTAACAGAAATGGAATAATGTGTCCCTGAACAAAGGGGGGGTCAATATCAAAAGTAACGGTCAATGCAGCTGGTGGCCACACCAGATACTGAGTACTGCAGTGCATCTCCTCCTCATGGACTGCACCGGATTTGCCAGTTCTTGCTGTGAGATGTTACCCTACTCTTCCACCAAGGCACCTGCAAGTTCCCGGACATTTCTGGGGGTGAATGGCCCTAGCCCTCACCCTCCGATCCAACAGGTCCCAGACATGCTCAATGGGATTGAGATCCGGGCTCTTCGCTGGCCATGGCAGAACACTGACATTCCTGTCTTGCAGGAAATCACGTACAGAACGAGTAGTATGGCTGGTGGCATTGTCATGCTGGAGGGTCATGTCAGGATGAGCCTGCAGGAAGGGTACCACATGAGGGAGAAGGAGGTCTTCCCTGTAACGCACAGAGTTGAGATTACCTGCAATGACAAGCTCAGTCCGATGATGCTGTGACACACCGCCCCAGACCATGACGGACTTTCCACCTTCAAATCAATCCCGCTCCAGAGTACAGGCCTCAGTGTAACACTCATTTCTTCAACGATAAACGCAAATCCGACCATCACCCCTGGTGAGACAAAACCGCTACTCGTTAGTGAAGAGCACTTTTTGCCAGCGACGGTGTGTTTGTGCCCATAGACGACGTTGTTGCCGGTGATGTCTGGTGAGGACCTGCCTTAAAACAGGTCAACAGGTCATGATCATTTGAAATGGGGATCAATTTGGAGAGTTGAAAGAAAACATTTTCAGGATCCAAAACAAAATGTATTTTATATACAGTCGTTCAATTTAGTTTATTCTGCCTGTTCTTCGGAATTTTCCAAAATCGATTCACAATTCCGCATTGAACACTGCATGGTTATGAGTTACAGCCATGACATCTGTGTTTGGAGAGTAGGCCTATGCTTAATGATTCTGATGAAAATATGCTCTGTCTGAATCAAACTCATGTTCTTGCATATTTTTGGTGTGGAACCTGTATGTTTAGGGAGGTTATAGCCTAGCCAATTCTAAATTGCACTAGCAGTTTTCGAAAATATGATTAAGTGGAAAATAGATGGGACGCAATTATTACAAAACTGCAGCTCGTTGTTCGAACACATTTTTCCTACTTCAATCAACCAGTCAACTTTGAATTACTGGTAAAACTGTCGTCATTTAGCAAGGAATGTAGCTTGTGTATCCCTAACATTTCGTTTTTGTATTTTTGTAGGCCTAACGGGAGCTTGTGCGCACATAGCACGCGTGTGTGTAGGGAGCGGTCGGAAACGCAATTGAGGTAATGAGACATGGAGGGGAAAGGGAATATAGGGAGAACTGTCCAATGCTTGGCATGGTTTATTTTTTGCTGTGCCCCACAAATGCACATGTAGAAACGGAACACTAGAGTAAAAAAAAAAAAGAAATTACTTTGTCTTCAAGACAAAATGACACTTGCCCGTTCGGGCAGCCACAAAGCACATTCCACCAAATAGTTTTACAGTGTTGGAAATGTTTTTTCATCTCTGATTGAAGATCTAGCTTTGATGTCCATTCAGAGTACTCATGCCCATCCCTAACAGGATGCACAGACTGAGGCAGCTGGACATTTTTTAATGGAGCATATGTTTGTGTCAGGCAAAAAAATTGACATTACAACAATAAGGTGGCTGGCTGATAGACACTATGTGAATTAAACATTATGATTGCTGTTAAAATGGCTAGTCTAGCTGTCAGATAGCTAAGTTGGCTAGATGGCTCGAACAGCTGTGCTGGGATGACGTCAGGGTAAACATATCTTCAGCTCTTGGCAGGTCACATGATCAGACCAACTCAGCGCTACCCAGAGAAAGCTTTATGAAGTGGAGATAGGCCTGCTTGTGCCTTAGGCTACGCCTGTCTATTGCCAGAATATTCCAACCTGTTTGTATTCAGCGGTAAGTACATCTGAAGAACCCAACGGGTCAGAACGCACTGATGCCCTCATCAGGGAAACGTGGAGCCGGCGCGGAATACGGATATTTTGTCCTCATGCTAGTTAGCAAAAGCCAGAGCAGCCATTTTGGGATGGCACATCGCAATGAACAACAGGATAGTGATCCAATAAAGGTTCCTTTGTTACTCAACACAACGTTTTACATGCCTAGCAAGTGGACGAAAAAGGCAGTTTAATTCAAAACTAGCTGAATTTCAAATTTCTGGATTTGTCAGTTGGGATAATTCGGAGTACAGCAACGTCTTGCATCTCTGGAATGAGGTACGTTTTCAAGCCATATCCCACACCGGCTCCGCGTTTCTCTGATGATGCCATCAGTGCGTTCCGACCTGTAGGCTTCTTCAGATGTACTTACTAATGAATACACACAGGTCGGAATATTCTGTCTGCTCCTGTACAGTAAAGTGCTAGACAAGCCCAAGGCAACACATTTTAGTTGCTTTGATGCACAATACTAAATCTATAGTACAGTGGTTCTTCCTTTAAAAGTTGAGTCGTACTACAGCACAACTTGCGGGGTGTCGCAGAATTCTATGGCACGTTATTTAACTGTCAGCCATTGTTGCCATTAATGCTAGTTAGTGCTAGTTTGACAACCAGAGGGCATCTTTGAGAAGCTAAGTTATTGAAATGACATGGAGCTGTTGGCCTAAGAAAGTCCTGTTTATTGTAGCTGTTTTTGCGTAACTTACCTATTGGCAACGTCATCCATGTCTTTAAATACAGTCAAGCATTTTTGTTATAAAACAAACTAACAAAGGGAGTCATTAATATTTTTCATTTATTTAACGACGCAAGTCATTAAACAATGAATAAACTGGGCTTCCCGAGTGGCGCAGTGGTCTAAGGCACTGTGTCGCAGTGCTAGCTGTGCCACTAGAGTCTCGGGGTCGAGTCCATGCTCTGTCGCAGCCGGCTGCGACCGGGAGACCCATGGGGTGTCGCACAATTAGCCAAGCGTTGCCTGGGTTAGGGTAGGGTTTGGCCGGCAGGGATGTCCTTGTCTCATCGCGCACTAGTGACTCCTGTGGCGGGCCGACCGAAGTGCACGCTGACATGGTCGCCAGGTGTACAGTGTTTCCTCTGACACATTGGTATGGCTGGCTTCCGGGTTAAGTTGGCATTGTGTCAAGAAGCAGTGCGGCTTGGTTGGGTTTCGGAGGGTGCACGGCTCTCGAACTTCGCCTCTCCTGAGTCCGTACAGGAGTTGCAGTGATGAGACAAGACTAACTACCAATTGGATACCATGAAATTGGGGAGAAAAAAAAACAGGGGTGAAAAAATAATAATGAATAAACATGTCGGTTAACATATTGGCTGTACTAGAGACTTTAAAATCTTTTTTTGTTTGAACAGGGCTAGATTTTGAGAAATGTAGCTTAACCTGTCTGGGCTAGGGTGCAGTATTTTCACGGCCGGATGAAAAACGTACCCAATTTAAACAGGTTACTACTCTGGCCCAGAAACTAGAATATGCATATTATTAGTAGATTTGGATAGAAAACACTCTGAAGTTTCTAAAACTGTTTGAATGGTGTCTGTGAGTATAACAGAACTCATATGGCAGGCAAAAACCTGAGAAAAATCCAAACAGGAAGTGGAAAGTCTGAGAATTGTAGTTCTTTTGATTCTCTATCGAAACTACAGTGTCTGTGGGGTGACGATGCACTTCCTAAGGCTTCCATTGGCTGTCAACAGCCTTCAGAAAGTGGTTTGAGCATTCCCCTGTCACTGGGCAGAGTATAGGAGCTCAGTTACTGAGTGGTCTGCCTGGCAACAAAGGGATTGGATATGCGCAGTCACGCGAGCTCGCCATTCCTTCTTTTTCTTCTTGAATGAATATGCTATTGTCCGGTTGGAATATGATCGCAAATTTACGTTAAAAATACCATAAAGATTGATTTTAAACAGCGTTTGACATGCTTCCAAGTACGGTAATGGAACATTTTGACTTTTCGTCTCTCGTTCTGCGTGTCTGGATTTACGCTCGCACGTTATGCCTTTGGATAGTGATCTGAACGCACAAACAAAACGGAGGTATTTGGACATAAATATGGAGTATTTTGAACAAAAATAACATTTCTTGTGGAAGTAGGAGTCCTGGGAGCGCATTCTGACGAAGATCAGCAAAGGTAAGAGAATATTTATAATACTAATTCTGAGTTTAGTTGACCCCAGAACTTGGCGGGTATCTGTATAGCTTGCTTTGATGGTTGAGCTATGTACTCAGAATATTGAAAAATGTGCTTTCTCCGTAAAGCTATTTTAAAATCTGACACAGCGGTTGCATTAAGGAGAAGTATATCTATAATTCTTTCAATAACTGTTGTAAATTTTATCAACGTTTATGATGAGTATTTTTGTAAATTGATGTGCTCATTCACCAGAAGTTTTGGTGGGAATACATTTTCTGAACATCACGCGCCAATGTAAAATGGTTTTTTTGGATATAAATATGAACTTTATCGAGCAAAACATACATGTATTGTGTAACATGAAAATGGCTGTGTGGTTTTTCTTGTGAAGTTTATGTCCTAACATAGTGTAATTTTATGCTTTCGCCGTAAAGCCTTTTTGAAATTGGACAATGTGGTTAGATTAACGAGAAGTTTATCTTTAAAATGGTGTAAAATAGTTGATTGTTTGAGAAAATGAAATTGAGATTTTTGCTGTTTTGTATTTCGCGCCATGCTATTTCACTGGCTGTTGATAGTGTGTACTGCGGGTGGGATGCTAGCCCATAGAAGTTAAGATGTGTTGGTATCTGTACTGATGGCGCTGTTGGAATCGGCTAAACTTTGAACATTGAGATATTAAATGAATGATAGGAAATGAAAGAGACTGGGTTATGTTAGAAGTTAATGGTTCTCAGAAGAAAGAAGGTTGGTTTCTGGGTCAGAGTAGTAACCTGTTTAAATTGGGTACGTTTTTCATCCGGCTGTGAAAATACTGCCCCCTAGCCCAGATAGGTTAAATCTTGCGGAATACCTACAATGAGAAATTGGCTAAATTTCCAACAAGAAAAAGTATTTTGGGTTTAAGATACTAGGCTAAATGCCAAGGGAATGGATTTTAGAGGTAACACATTTAAATTATATGACGGACCACTCATTGCAAATGCAGAAGGCCTTAGGGTTTGTCTAAATAATTAGACAGTTTGTGGTTTTATTTTGAAATACATTTACATTTGATGTCTTATTCTGGAATGGGATTCTAGAATGGACGAAAGGGTGGAGGGGTCACGATGAATTAGCCTTAGGGTACCAAACTTAAAATGAACTTACATTTTTTTTATATGGTATGACAGTTATGGAGAATCATGGGGAAAAGGAGACCAGTGAATCGTTAGACTCGGTGGAGAGATAATATCGCCGTGATGTGGGATTTATTGGAAGGAGTCTTTTCAATTCAGTTAAAATGGGTATGCAGGAGGATGAAATGTTTTGAAGAGGTATTTAAATGGTTTCCAAAGGACAGGGAAAGTAAGGGAGAGGAAACATTTTAATGGTGACGAAAGCCCTGAATATAAAAAAATCCTAATGAAGAATGATCAACTTCATTAGGAATTAAATTGAAGGGGGGTTTCAGCATAAAATTCATGAGAAACACCATTCTCTATCCAAATTGTACCATTACTTTAGGAGATTATTATTATTCCTGTAGGGAGTTATAAAGAGTGGTAATTCTAAATTGTTTATTTTTGATTTACTGTAACATGTTTTGTTTTTTAAATCACGTGTTTGAAAGGGGTAAATGACCAGTTCCCTGATGTCCTGGTCTTTGGGGAACTTATACAGTGGTACTGTGTTCAGGCTGCATATACAGTAGAAAGGGAAATATATGTTAATAAGGGATGCCAGTAACTTCAAATGGACTGTGAAATATGCATTGCCATCTTCATGATCTGGTAACCATCCTAGAGGTCGCCAGTAGAATAAGAGAGTATGGACTCATTTAGAAAATGTTTTTTTTTAGCAGTAACATTATGTTATGTTTTTTTAGGTTAATGTCGTAATTCAACATAGTCAATGTTTGTCTAATTTCCTGAAACAGAAATGTAAGGAACTTAACTGTTGTCATGATCTGTGTTTTTTGTTGTTGTTGAGGTTATCAAGGAAGGTGACATCAGATCGTGTTTCAATGCATGGTAGAAATAATTTGACCATAGACAGTGTGTGTCAACCTCAAAACGCTCCCTAACCGGCTGAAGAAAAAGCGACAAAGGCG
This sequence comes from Salmo salar, assembly GCF_965601325.2. NCBI lineage: Eukaryota > Metazoa > Chordata > Actinopteri > Salmoniformes > Salmonidae > Salmo > Salmo salar. The sequence goes on from NC_138301.1 coordinate 89,122,854, forward strand.
TGCTATGAGAGACAATGACTTTTACCACTCCTATCTGAGTCCGAGCCATAAACCAGGGCCGGGGTGCTGAGAGCGCGTGTGGAGTGCGCGTAAAGAGAGAGAATAAGCTCAGGTGAGCGACTCGTGTATGTGGAAAAAAACGGAAGTATCTAATTGGATATTAAAATCGGGACATTATCAAGGGCCATGAAATGTGACAGGCAAAAGTTACATGTGCAGTTGGGAAAATTAACTGTAAACGATATCTGAAGACACACTAAAATGATAAGTGCCGGGTGAAGGACAAGGGGAGGGTGGTATACGACCTGCTAACTATTTAAAATGAAAATGCATTGAGATACTGATTTTTCTTTACCAGGCCACTCATGACAGGAAAGGTTGTTTATAAATGTGTGTTCTAACAGGGATGTGTGCGGAGTTGATAAGCTGGAATTTGAGTCTTAGTCCCAAAGTAAGCACTGAGGTCAGTCATTCTAAATTCGGGTTGGATAAGTGATTAAACTTTTTCGTTGTGATTGGAATACTGAGAGAGAATGGCTAAAGCACGATGGGGGGGCTGGGGCGCAGCTAACAGTTATGTGGCCGAGAGAGTTTCCAGAAACTTATCTCTAAGTGTCATCGTGAGGGGAGGTAATTTGTGTGGGAGACTCACTGGATGATAGGTTGGGACTAACATGAAAGTTTTTATTTGACCCTGTATTCAGAGTTTTTATGTTAGATCGCATCAATGAGTGGTGCTGAGTTATTAAACATGTACTTTGTTTCTCTTTTCTTTTCAAGTCAATATGTTTTTAGGTTTCGTGGAACATGAAGGTGTTCATTGTTCCAGAGGAGGGAATGATGTGTATTGACTATTTGATTTGAGAAGGTGTTAATATGTTTGTAAATGTAGAAAATGCATTAGGAGTATCATTCCATTCCCAGAGACCGAATATTGTTGCAGGAGATGGCTCATAGAAGGAGGAGAGCAGATAACTGTACACAATATGGGGATTTAATTGAACGTTACAGATAATGGTGAAAGTAGCAGCGATAGTGTTGTCTTTTCAGACACTATTGTCAACTTTCAGTAATGAGTTTGTCACAGAAGGCATAACACTTGAAAGAATAGCAACCGATCCCTGTATACAGGAGGCCACATCGCCAGAAGGGAAGTTTGCTGTGATAATAGCATCGCATCTCTTGCAGAGTGTGATTAAGAAACATGTGACTCAGAGTTTTGTACGGTTGGATACTCTTCCAACGCCACTAATCTCTCCCTCATTTCTGACAGCTAGTAAACACTTGACATACCTCCCAGTAGATTGGGACCGAACCACGGTAAATGGTAAGTGTCAGAAGGTGGCTGCTTATCAACCATTGGGGCCCAAAGTCTACACTGTAACAAGAGTGTTTACAAATGGGTGGGGGATAGATCGGCCTTGGGGTGAGAGATGTGTACCTAACTTGAGTACAGGGATGTATTATCCGCAGGTACCAACTGTAGAAGAATACAGGAGGTCATTGGAGATGTATTGTGAGACTACAGTCATGGGCCATGTTGGAAGTAGCAAGGGTTACATCTGTAGCATCGTTGGTATATCAGTAATGACGACTCATGTCACATGGATTGGTTAGTGGTAACTGGGGGACCGATGGGAGGACAGGGGATGCTGTTATTCAAATATCAAAAATTATGTTGTCAGGAAATAACCCATGTGTTACAGTGTGGATATCCTCAGGTGGAACCATGATTTAACCAAGGGCACGGGCTGAATTCGGGAGATTGAGTGTACATCAAGAGATACCAGGCGGGGGTGATTCCACTGTAAGACATACAGATGGGTGGGGTCTGGGAACTACTATAAACATCATAGTTGGATTGGGGTTTAGCTGCTTTATGGATTAAGGCATCATATGAAAGAGGATAGAGGGGTAATGGTACTGTGAACAAAATGTTGAAGGCATTGATGTGAAAGCAGATACAGTGCTGAGTTCCCTCAAGAGGATGGAACGTGGATTAGGGATACGCACTTGCATATCAGGTATTCGTGCCTATCAGGTGAAATGGAGAAGATGGGGAACAAAGTGAAAATGACATGACTTGGAAACACTTCTCGGAACCTGGGGCCTAAAGGGGAAGACTGGGTGAAAGCATGAGGAAGCTTTTTAGAGCTTTCCTTTTTGTGGAACCCAGCAGGAAATTATCCTGAAGGCATAGAGTCAGGTGAAGGGAGAGTGGGAATTGTCATGGTTTCAGACTTTGGTTTTCATGGATATATAAATATGCATAGATAATCACATTGTTATGTTAGGTTTTTTTGTTGCTTTCCAAGTCTTGCGCTATCACTCTCTTAGGAATCAGAAGGGGGAAGTGGAGAAACCACAGCCGCTCCATCTGCCATAGAAAGACCGCAGATTCAGCTGGAATGGCATTTTGTTATGTGATGATAGATGGGAATAAAATTGTGTGATCATAGTACAGAGGCCATAAGTCTCTTACATATGTAAACCTCGCGGTGACTGGTTGTTCATTGTTTGTTTATTCGCTAGTTTGTTTAATTCATGTTTTATAATCATTTGTTAGTTTTTTTATTCATGTTTTATTATCATTGTTTATACATTTAAGTAATTTCCAAGTTTATGTAAAGTGAACATTAGGATGCTATTGTTCAAGAGGAAGGACTGTTGGAATCGGCTAAACTTTGAACATTGAGATATTAAATGAATGATAGGAAATTAAAGAGACTGAGTTATGTTAGAAGTTAATGGTTCTCAGAAGAAAGAAGCTGGCTTTGGAATGTGTTTGATGGAGGAGAGGAGATGTGTTGATAGAGGGGAGACAGATGAACATCTGTGTATTAGATGAAAGAGGGGTTGAGGTCAGGAGGTGAGGACAGATTCTCTTAAGAGAGTAATAAATGTTTGGAATCCTGTTACCCTCTTTATTAGCTTCCAGTAGAGCCATAAAATGTAAGGATTGGAGAGAAAGGGAAGTGTCTTAAGTAGGATGCATATAAACTGTGAAGTCTGAAATCTTTCAATCTTTCAGCTGTACAGAACCTTTGGGAAAGATTAAACTTGGTTAAAGCTTCTCTAGTGTCCGTGAGTTATTTACTCTGAAAAATTAGAACCTAACAGCGCAAAAGCCATGACAGGGAGACATAGTGGAGTGTGGTAACACACGTGCAAGCAGTTGCTCTCGACACCACTTGGGTAGACTGCAGCATCCACCGAGAAGCTCTTGCTGCCAAGGGAATGCCTGACACCTTGAAAGACGTTTTAGACACTACAGTGAAAATGCAAGGCCCCTGAACTCTCGTGTATTTTCTGCGCTATGAAATGATATGGGCAGCGACCATGTAACGCTTTTACAACATACAGAAGTGCGCTGGTTATCAAGGGGCAAAGTATTGAGACAAGCTTAAAGTTCTTTACTGACCATAATTTTCACTTGTCTGACCGCTTGCATGACGAGGAGTTTCTCACACGACTGTCCTATCTGGGTGATGTTTTTTTCTCGCCTGAATGATCTGAATCTAGGATTACAGGGACTCTCCGCAACTATATTCAATGTGCGGGCCAAAATTGAGGCTGATTAAGAAGTTGGAGCTCTTCTCTGTCTGCATTAACGAGGACAACACACAGGTCTTTCCATCATTGTATGATTTTTTTGTATGCAAATGAACTCAAGCTTACAGACAATGTCAAATGTGATATAGCGTAGCTCCTGAGTGAGCTGGGTGCGCAATTACGCAGGTGCTTTCCCGAAATGGATGACACAAACAACTGGATTCGTTATCCCTTTCATGCCCTGCCTACAGTCCACTTACCGATATCTGAACAAGAGAGCCTCATCGAAATTGCAACAAGCAGTTCTGTGAAAATGTTATTTAAATCAGAAGCCACTGCCAGATTTCTGGATTGGGCTGCATTCAGAATATCCTGCCTTGGCAAATCGCGCAGTTAAGATGCTGACGCCCTTTCCAACCACGTAACTATGTGAGAGTGGATTCTCGGCCCTCACTAGCATGAAAATTAAACACAGCACAGACTGTGTGTGGAGTTGTGTGCATCCTTTCATGCACACCCTTCTCATTAACCTGTGGTAAGTAATTCACAATTTCGATTAACAAATAAGGTTTTATATGTAAGATGGCTAAATAAAGAGTAAAATTAATGATTATTATATTATTATTTGTGCCCTGGTCCTATAAGAGCTCTTTGTCACTTCCCGCAAGCCGGAAGTGACACTGATTCTTATGTTTAATAGATTTATCGTATAGTGTGTGTGTGTGTGTGTGTGTGTGTGGCAGGCTCACAATGATGGCAAAAAACAACATTTGAAAGTGCGCTGACCCTGTTGCTAGAGGTGTACACAGCTGGAGGTTGAATGTTTGAAGGGGTACAGGACTATATAAAGTTTGAAGGGGTACAGGACTACATAAAGTTTGAAGGGGTACAGGACTATATAAAGTTTGAAGGGGTACAGGACTATATAAAGTTTGAAGGGGTACAGGACTATATAAAGTTTGGGAACCACTACTCTACAACATCCATAGAGTATGACCCTACCTCACACAAGAAGCATTGCAGGTCGGGCTAGGGGGCAGTATTGACACGGCTGGTAAAAAATGTACCCGATTTAATCTGGTTACTACTCCTGCCCAGTAACTAGAATATGCATATAATTATTGGCTTTAAATTGACAAGCCAAATGTGAATTTCTGAATGATCAATAAACCAGCCATCTCTTAACATAGTTTGAGAAACGCTAAGGGATTGGTTAAGAGATGTACCATGGGCCTTCATACCGAATGGTGTTATTTGGACTTATTGTTCATGAGAAGAAGTTTTTCCAAAAAGTGACCAATCTATGATTGAGTTATTTGGCCATGTCAAAGAAAAATTATAATAAAAACAGGTTTCACATCCTAATAAACAACATAATGCATTCGGTAGCAAGCAAAAAATTATGATCTTCAATCTAAAAAGCAATTACATGAGAGGACATCTCATCAGAAATGCCCGGTCCCCATTCGTTCTTATTAAGCATACATGTGAAAACAGAGCTAAATGAAAGATACAAATGCAGGGAAAACCTCTAGAGACTCACACACCATGCCTGGTCCTATGGATGTAATTATAATGCCAATACACACCAACTCAACCGCCTATTTATTTCAATTACAGTCAAGAACTCTCCAACAAATGGTTTACATATGCAACAAGGTGCTACTGTTTTTATTATTCACTTTGTAGTCTGACTGCAGAGCTTCTTAGGGCAAAGAGAGAGAGAGAACAGCGACAAAGGCTAACCTGAGTGTCTTTGCCCTCAGTACTATAGAAATATGGCCACTTTCTGTGGACAATGTATGTAGGGCATTCACTAGGGGATTTAGTGAGAGGGAAACTTTAACTGAAATGTAGGGTGGCATTCCTCATAATTTCCCATAACCGAAAAGTCCAGAAATATATATTTTTAAAGCCTTTTCTTACTGTATACATTCAAACTAGCCTAATACTATTCTTGGCACGCAGGTATTTGAGTCTATTTTTAAATTGAGGGCACTTTGACAATTTTTATTTCACTATGCTCTAAAAATGCTCTGAAATTGCTAACAATTATTGTAGACTTAGGCTTTGAGTATTACATCCCAATTGCTTTTAATCGCCAGCACTCTGTGCGAGACAATAGCCTTGACCTTGAAAACTGCAGTTATTCAGACTTCAATGGAATAAATTGATCACATTCTCTCCGGAACACGTGCCGTTGCAGACCCATCCAAGTTTAGCATTATGACACTTATGTGGTATTGCCTCAATGTCACAACCTCACACTAGACAAGCAAACTCAACAGGCAGTTACTATGTATACAGGCCATTGATAGGCTGGATGAATGTGTGCTTGTCATTTAAGTGTACTGCTCCTCACAGGGCATTTCTTACTGTATACACGTGTATACATGCATGCACACACACACACACACGCTACTCCAAGACACCTGATCAATAATGGAGACAAGAAAACATGTCTTGAAGTGTAAACATTTGACAATCATGATACCCATCATAAATAACTGATGAATGTGTAGTTTCTCACTGACAGCAGGGCATAAGTACACACTTTGTAAGTCTCACTGACAGTAGGGTTTACACTAAGTGAACACTGTTGTGGATGTCTGTCTGTCTGTTTGTTGGGTCAGATCCAAGGACGGAAATAGACGACTGCAGAGAGGAAGTTACACTACTTTACATACCATGTGCAGTCCTTAAACATTTCCATAAACCCAAAAGGGAGGTCAAATGTTGGTGGCTAAACGTTGGTGACTGTTATTTCTCATCTGAAGAAGGGAGTGTGGTCTAACGTGTGCGTTCCACCAACCTGCAGTTCACTTAAATCAGGTGTGCGTTTTTCTTATCCGCAGAAGGATGAAGAAATATTGGGAGGAGATTCTGTTGAGATGTTGACAATCAAACCCAAGTCATTTCCGGAGCCACCTTAATTATTCATTCCACACTTTGCCATACCAGTCAATTGACACATGTAAAAAAAAAAGTAAAGACAACATTTAACTGTGGCATATTCAACACTGTACACACAGATATGAGTCATCATTTTACTTATCGCTTTTTACTTTAAAGCCCCATTTACTGTATACGGTATATACACAAATCAGCATTTATATAGCACAAGGCCATGCACTTCTCATTCACCAAAATGTAAACGTCATCTAGTCTCAGTGAAATGATGTCACCCCTTATTCCTTCCTGCTCCAAGGCTCTGAGTCAGAGAGCCAGTCTCATTCATTTGCCTGACAAACTAACTTCCCTGTTGCCATTTGAACCACAACACTGGTGCTCTATGGAGCTTCCTCCCTCCACCACAGAGGTCTTTCTGTTTGGCTTAGCTGAACGTCTAACAGGGTTCTCTAAGAGCGTTGGGCGTAATGTCTCCTGTGTGAAACAATGAACAAGGATGGAGGTAGCGTGTCCTTTAAAGTTAATGGCGGCAACAAAGAGCAAGCGGAAGATAAGCGGGCTACTGTGAGGATAATTACAGCTTTGGGAGCGCCTGATAAAACGCACGTGGCAATTACACTACATTTTCATGGCTAATATAGAGAAAGTCATTAAGACTATAACAAAAAACTAGTGGAATGAAATGTTGAAATGTCAGCATTTCTGCAGTTAGATTTTCCTAAATGAATAAACACCTTTGTATTTTAAATTGTGAAACAACCAAATTATTGTTTGTATATCTACATTTCGTCCACGGCTTTTATTGATCATTTAAAATAATTAAAACAAAAGCACAGGGGGAAAATGTAATCTCTAACGAGCACAAATAAAAATTGTTATATTGAAATTAATGTCGGAGAATAAAAGCTACTTTACGGCTTTGATTCATCTGTGGAGTGCAGACCAATTAAAAATAATGGCACATAAAATTACTCACTGGGAATTTGGCATTTATAAAATAATGAATCTGGTTCTCCCATCCTAGTCAACAGTTCAGAGTCATTTTGGATCCCCTTTTACCCTGGAACTCTCATTTGGAATCACTGAGCTATTCACCAAGTACTGCTCTGTGATAACCGAGTATTGCTGTTGTGTACAACACAAAGTAAATCTACAGTTTGAATTTTAAAAAAACGTGTGCTTGCGTAAGGTGACCGTACCCCATTATGGCACCATTTGTCCATTCAAATCTCTCTGTTATGGGATAAGTGCAATCATGCATTCCTAAAGTACACACACTGGACGAGGGCAACTCTGCACACATCCAATACTTTATCAAGGCGTCCGTCCGCAAAGCACAAGCTTCGATATCTGTCCCATTATCATAAACAAGTCAATAAGAGGCTGGTTGACAGCTCTTCAGACAACAGGATTAATCAGCCTCCCCATATCGAAAATATGTATTTGGCAGCAAATACACTTACAAGGTTCAGAGAAGATTCTTGTAATATCGGACTTGGGTGGGTAACATTTAGACATAACAGAAATGTTGCATGTATTGTATAAAAAGCATACAAGACATGTAAGCTAAACATTTTAAGGTCTCACATACGCGGGACATTCGAATTTCAAAGTACTTGGATCATAGTAATAGCAAGCTGTTGCATGTATTGTATAAACAATTAAAGACGTACGAGACATGTAAGCTAAGCCTTCTAAGGTCTCATACACGGGACATACACATTTCAAAGCAATTGCATACCACCGTCGGAAGTCAATGACGCACGCAACGTCACACTTATTGAAGAAAGAAGCAAAGTCCGCCACGAGGAGGAGCAGGAGGAATGGGGAAACCAGAATGAAGGGGAGGAGAGGAGGGACAGGAAGAGGAGGAGGAAAGCAGGAACAACTAATCTACACTAAATCTATTTAGTTAGTGGAGATCGCTCAACAATCATTCTCATGATAGCACATTAAAACCCTGGATGGAAGACCAAAGATAAGTAGATCAATCCAGTAGGAGGTGCTGCCCAGCCTTAACCATGGAAACTCATACCTGAAAATGTATATACAAATATTGTGTATTTCTTATAGTAATTGTCATGTTTTTTTTTAATATATTGATCTATAAAGGAAAGCATTTCCATGTAGGAAATTCACCACAATCATGTATTCAATTGTGTATGTCATATCAGGCGTTTAAGTTAACACATACACAAATAAATCATTGAAATATATACACACTAAAATAATATTTTATGCCATACAAGATTCATATTTGATTTTCATGATTTATTTTCATTATGGGTCTAATAAGGTATGAAAATACAGCCTCAGCAGCCCAGGCAGGTTATACCACTAATGTCATGCAGCAGACATCAAATCTAAGGCAATAGAGAAATCAAAATGATTCAGAAGAAATCCCATTTGTTTCTGTCCAATGTTCTTACAATGTGTGCAGCGATATAGACAAATCAAGACAGAAGTTTGAGAATACATAATTATACTGGAAGAGTGGATATGCTGTGGTAAAATGACGTAGTCAATCGTGATGTAAATCAATGTTCCGCTGTAGAACATTTACCCAAGAACAGAATCATCTTTAGACAACGCAAGACCACAAACACAGCTCTGTGAATAGGTAAGTAGCTCCCACACAGAGAGACGCACACAAACACCCCGTACTGCCAAGTGCCTTCCGGGATCTTAAGCACTTACAAATTCGTAACATATTGTACGAATTGGAATTCCTAACACATCACACAAATTGCAAAATTATATACACACACACCTTTCTTTTATTTGCAGGACGTAACATATCCTGCGAAATGGATAACGTAGTACAGAATTGTGCACAGTTTTCAGAGACCGGTTTCAGTTAGTGAGCACTACTTTCTAAACTACTGCCCGAAATTATACAAAAGCTCTGGAGCATCACTAACACAAAATGTAGGAAACTCCTAACTGTGCTCTGCTGTACAGAAGCAACATTCCCTGTCAGAGCACTGCCCCACGTACAAACACTACTACTGCACCCCTTCTCCACACACACACACGTTTCCATTTCCCTACCTGTAGCCCTCGTCTCCTCAGAATGCTGGACTCGTCCATGCTACAGAGCTCCGGCTTGGCATGCCTCCCTACCGGCGCATAGCCATGCTGCACTGACTGACTGGCTGCCTATAGTCTCTCTCTCGGTCTCTCTCTCCTGCTCCCTCCTTCCCTCACGCCAACTCTGATCTTAGCAGCTGCTAAACACCAACATCAGAACTTATCTGATTGGAGGGGGGCAGTCAGCTGACACCTCCCTCTCTTGTTCCTCTTCTCGCCCCTCTGTAACTTCAGGACAGAGAGCACACAGTGTGTGTGTGAGTGTGAGAGAGAGAGAGACAGAGAGAAGCAGTGTGAGTGAATATGAATAAGTGTGTGGGGGAGAGGGAGTGAGTGAATGTGAGTGAGTCAGTACGTGAGAGAGGGAGGGAGAGAGAAGGGAAGAGAGAGACAGAGGGAGCAAGGGAGGCAGTACTAATTCAGCATTGGGACTGAGGGGTGACTGGGTGCCCTAGCTGTGCCTCAGTCATTTCCACCTGAGCGGAGCAGCCACGCTTTTGTGGCGCCCTAAGTCACCATGAAACGTAAGTAGAGGATATCCTGCCCCGAACTGCTCTCCTCCTCTCTATTCAAACAATACAGTTGGCATCCTGTCCTGACCGCCTGTCCATCGGCAGAGAGCAGCCAGGGCTAAACCCTAAGTGGCCTCTACTGTTCAACGGCTTTTAAATGAGTAATTATTCCTCCAGTTTGTCTCTCCTGGGCAAAATATATCTGAAGGTCAGAGAGAGAAAGATGGAAGGAAAAAGAGAGAGAGAGAGATGGAGAGAAAGAGAGGGGGACAGAGGGTGATGGGGGGAGAGAGAGAAAGGGAGAGAGCGAGAGAGGGGGGTGTAGAAGAGAGATAGGGGACAAAAAGGGGCCGGGGGGTGAGCAAGAGAGTGTAAAAAAAATAATTTAGATTTACAATAATAGGGGTGAGGCACTGCTGCTGCAGCTGCCCCAGGACTCCGTCCTCATAGTGATATAATACTGCAGGTGGCTATTGTGGGGCTTTCCTCCAAAACAACAGTGCTGATTATTACCGTGCTGCTATCAAAAACAACTCCACTGCTTCAGTCAACTCCTCTACAACCAGTTGTAAAACGCACATACTGTAAGTGCATATCCACTTTCAATTTACAGTGATTTCATGCATTTCCGTCTTCTCTTCCCTGGCTGTCTCTGTTATAAGTTATATAAACTTCTAGGTACTCAGCAAGTAACCGCCCGAGCCTCTTCTCCAATGCTATACCTCGCCGCCGTCGCAACACCACAGTCGCCCCGCTCTGAATTATTAGCATTTAGATCAATAGGTTGGTTTACGATTGCCATCATGCCAATTCCATCCGGCAATTTCACAGTCAGTTTCAGTCCTGTGTTTTTTTTGTTTTTGCTTCTCCACCTCTCTTCTCTCTCCCCCCCTTCCTCATTTCCATTTGCTGTGACTCTACTCTGTGAATATTAAGTAGCACCCCATACATTCTCCCAGTCTCCAACCAAGCTGAAATGATTTCTGTTTTTGAGCATGGATGAGCGACAGCTAGTTGGCTACCTATGGCTGAGGAGAGAGGAAAAAAATGGTGTGAAAGGTCAGACAGGTGACTGCCATGTAAACTTTCCCCTCTGACCGTCTGTTGAACAGAGCAGTGTTTCACTGAAGCTGGATGGCTAGTATTCTGTGCTGTCGCTGATGAGGAACAGAGAATTGAAAAGGGCAGCCGGCATTGGAGTAATCGGACCCGTTTTTGTATTCATTCTTAAACCGTTCAAACCTCCACAGAAGGTGGATTCAAATGCAATTGTCTGGAAATTACTTCATTGACAAAAACGCAAAAGGCTACAGCGGAAGCAACAACTAACTTCCCGGCCACTCAGAGGACCCATATAATAAATCAGCCAGAGTCGAGCCCTATGGGGGGAAGTGAGCCCGGTGGGCATTGTGTGGGGATGCCACTGGCTCTGGGAGAAAGGGGCACTTGGCCACAGGCTTATCTCAACAGGAAGTCCTTGGGAGTTTCTGTATCTCATTTCCTCCTGGCAGGTGGGTAGCTAAGCCCGTTTCCTCGAGCGGCGAGGAGGAGAGAACGTAGAAAAGTGGAGGAGGGAGAGGAGAGGGGTTATGGTGGGAGTACGTCCTTAGAGCCAGCAGCGAGAACTGATTGAGGGACCCAAGGCCTGTGTTACCCCACTGCCCTGCCTGGGTTTATCGCAGCGAGAGGAGGCCTGCCGATCTAAGCTAAGGCAGGAGGAGGGCCATGGCATGTGGAGATAGAGAGAGTGGGAGACAGAGACCCTAATACAGATAATTTACAGTGAAAGCTTAGCCGGACATAATATCTCTGTATACATCCAGTCCTTTGGAGTCAATTCCTCAGTGGGAAACAAAAGCAGACTTTATGACCTTAAAGAACCAATCCCTCACAATGGAACCAATCCCTCCAATAACACTTGGGGGATCCTCTGGATCCTGGACTTCCTGAGGGGTCGAGCCCAGGTGGTAAGGGTAGGTAACACCACATCTGCCATGCTGATCCTCAACACCGGGGCCCCTCAGGGGTGCGTGCTTAGTCCCCTCCTGTACTCCCTGTTCACTCATGATTGCATGGCCAAGCATGACTCCAACACCATCATTAAGCTTGTGACCACACAACAGCGGTAGACCTGATCACCGACAACGATGAGACAGCCTATAGGGAGGTGGTCAGAAACCTGTAAATGTGGTGCCAGGACAAAAACCTCTCCCTCAACGTGATCAAGACAAAAGGAGATGATAGTGGACTACAGGAAAAGGAGGGCCGAGCACTCTCCCATTCTCGTTGACGGGGCTGCAGTGGAGCAGGTTGAGGGCTTTAAGTTCCTTGGTGTCCACATCACCAAACTATCATGGTCCAAACACACTAAGACAGTCGTGAAGAGGGCACAACAACACCTATTCCCCCTTAGGAGACTGAAAAGATTTGGCATGGGTCCTCTGTTCCTCAAAAGGTTCTACAGCTGCACCATCGTGAGCATCCTAACTGGTTGCATCACCGCCTGGTATGGCAACTGCTCCGACTCCGACCGCAAGGCACTACAGAGGGTGGCGCGTATGGCACAGTCCATCACTCGTCCAGGATGGCAGGAAGCTTGGCCCCTCTACAAGGTGGTGTCAGAGGAAGGCCCTAAAAACTGCTAAAGATTACAGCCACCCTAGTCAGACTGTTCTCTCTGCTACCGCATAGCAAGCGGTACCGGAGCGCCAAGTCTTGGTCCAAAAGGCTTCTTAACAGCTTTTACTCCCAAGCCATAAGACTTGCTGAGCTAAATTAGCTGATCAAATGGTTACCTGGACTATTTGCATTGACCACCCCCCCCCCCCCTTTTTTTTATAACAACACAATTTATGCATAGTCACTTTACCCCTACCTACATGTACATATTACATCAATTACCTCAACTAACCTATACCCCCGCACATTGACTCGGTACTGTTAACCAGCCTCGTAATTTTTTTGTTGCTCTTAGTTTTTACTTTAGTTAATTTAGTAAATACTTTTCTTAACTCTATTTTTCTTAAAACTGCATTGTTGGTTAAGGGCTTGTAAGTAAGCATTTCACGGTAAGGTCTATAGACCTGTTGTATTCAGTGCATGTAACAAATACAATTAGATTGGATTTGAATATGAAAGACGCAAGAAAGTGAAATGCATTTGCATTCATCTACAGTAGAGGTTGCTTTGCAGGTGCGTCTGAGATGTTTAAGAAATAATTGTTAAGATGAAATGAAACTATTGTTTGTTTATTGCGATTGCATTTTGGCCTTTTTTTCTTCTTTTTTAAAACAATACAAAAAACATAACACATACAAATGACAACATCACACAAACATCAACACTGCCCAGACCCACATGCTCACACCCCCATCTCCAGCATCAACTCCTGTTCCCTCTTCTACCGCACGGCAAGCAGTACCGGAGCGCCAAGTCTAGGTCCAAGAAGCTTCTAAATAGCTTCTACCCCCAATCCATAAAACTCCTGAACAGCTAATCAAATGGCTACCCAGACTATTTGCACCCCCCTACGCTGCTGCTACTCTCTTATCATCTATGCATAGCCACTTTAATAACCCTACCTGCATGTACATAATTACCTCAACTACCTAAAGTCTGGTGCCCCCCCACATTGACTCTGAACTGGCCACATGGCCTCAAACAGCACCATTTTGTCCATCGCCAATGCACTTTCAACATTTAGATAATAAACCATTTGACCTTGTCATTGTGTTAATGGCGGAGGATTAGTTGATTTTCTGTTTTTAACCTCTCTAGGGTCGGCGGGACGAAATCGTCCCACCTACGTAACAGCCAGTGGAATCCTGTGGCGCGTTATTCAAATACCTTAGAAATGCTATTACTTTAATTTCTCAAACATATGACTATTTTACACCATTTTAAAGACAAGACTCTCGTTAATCTAACCACACTGTCCGATTTCAAAAAGGCTTTACAACGAAAGCAAAACATTAGATTATGTCAGCAGAGTACCCAGCCAGAAATAATCAGACACCCATTTTTCAAGCTAGCATATAATGTCACAAAAACCCAGAAGACAGCTAAATGCAGCACTAACCTTTGATGATCTTCATCAGATGACACACCTAGGACATTATGTTATACAATACATGCATGTTTTGTTCAATCAAGTTCATATTTATATCAAAAACCAGCTTTTTACATTAGCATGTGGCGTTCAGAACTAGCATACCCGCAAACTTCCGGTGAATTTACTACAAATGTACTAAATTACTCACGATAAACGTTCACAAAAAGCATAACAATTATTGTAAGAATTATAGATACAGAACTCCTCTATGCACTCGATATGTCCGATTTTAAAATAGCTTTTCGGTGAAAGCACATTTTGCAATATTCTAAGTAGATAGCCCGGCATCACAGGGCTAGCTATTTAGACACCCAGCAAGTTTAGCACTCACCAAAGTCAGATTTACTATAAGAAAAATGTTATTACCTTTGGTGTTCTTCGTCAGAATGCACTCCCAGGACTTCTACTTCAATAACAAAATGTTGGTTTGGTCCCAAATAATCCATAGTTATATCCAAACAGCGGCGTTTTGTTCGTGCGTTCAAGACACTATCCGAAAGGGTAAAGAAGGGTGACGAGCACGACGCATTTCGTGACAAATTTCTAAATATTCCATTACCGTACTTCGAAGCATGTCAACCGCTGTTTAAAATCAATTTTTATGCCATTTTTCTCGTAAAAAAGCGATAATATTCCGACCGGGAATCTGCGTTTAGGTAAAAAGACGAAAGAAAATAAAGCATGGGGTCGACTCGTGCACGCGCCTAAGCCCATTGTCCTCTGATCGGCAACTTGCCAAAAGCGCAAATGTGTTTCAGCCTGGGGCTGCCTCGATATCATTCAGCTTTTTCCCGGGCTCTGAGAGCCTATGGGAGCCGTAGGAAGTGTCACGTTACAGCAAAGATCCTCAGTCTTCAATAAACAGAGACAAGAAGAACAAGATTTTGTCAGAGAGGGCACTTCCTGTAAGGAATCTTCTCAGGTTTTTGCCTGCCATATGAGTTCTGTTATACTCACAGACACCATTCAAACAGTTTTAGAAACTTTAGGGTGTTTTCTATCCAAAGCCAATAATTATATGCATATTCTAGTTACTGGGCAGGAGTAGTAACCAGATTAAATCGGGTACGTTTTTTTATCCGGCCGTGTCAATACTGCCCCCTACCCCCAACAGGTTAAAGTATACTTTTTTTTTGACGATTGACGAGAAAAGTATTGTCCAACCCAATAGGTATCTGACTGTACCCTCATATGCCATGTCTTGAAATATGCAGACAGATGGATTATAAGTAAATATAGATTGTAATACTTCTGGACAGCCAACTTTCTAACAGCACCCATAACCTTTGAACTTCATAATGTTCCCAGACGGCATGGATTATCTAGTCATTGTTAGTTTTACACTCAGCACACGACTCTGCCGTTGTGGTATAGTTTGTGAATTTTGTCTCTTGTATAATAGATTTTGTACATTAGTTTATACTGGATTAAGCGTACATTTTCGTTAACTGTAATTTTGTTAGTTATGTTCCAACATTCCCTCAAGATTGTGCGGATGTCCAAAAGATTTCAAATCAAAATTGTGATATAAAACGTTACTTTTTTTGAAAATATCTACATTGGTCAATCCAAAATTGCTTCATCCAAAATCACTTCATCCAAAAGCTGTCATGTAAATAAATGTATTTCCTATTACCAAGTAATTTACAGTTTCTATGCCTTTAGTTTTCCATCAGTATTACAGAGAATAAGTATAACAACTTTGGGAGCCATGCCATTCTGAAGAGGTTAGATTTATGGCAATATTGTTCCATTTAATTAGGTCTGCTTTCATATTGTTGAGTAATCGGATAAAGTTATCTTTACATATTCGTTTTTTTTTGCCACTTAAGCATCCTAAGTATGATCTTTTTTGTAGTACACTTAAAGGATTGCTGTAGGTCATGAGTTTTTATTTTTACTGAGATTTTAGACTTATGAATTGTTTTTGTTGCAGTGGGGGGTTTTCAATATTGGTCAGGTATATCAGCAGATCTGCAAATAATGATAGCCGTTACATTTGGGTCCTGACTAATTCTTTCTGCAAGCGGTTCAATTGCCAATGCAAATAGGAGGGGGGAGAGAGGACATTCCAAACTTGTGCCCCTTTCTTTAGGAAATGTATATAATATTTGTATAAAAATATTTATTTCCTATTTTCGTGCTGCTGTTCAATTTGGATTTATCTTGATTTTTAATGAAGCTTTTAAAATTCTCATTATTCCTGTTGTTGTTTCTAATTAACGCATCTGTATTTTTATATTTTTTACGATTATAACCGATTTGGCGTGTATTCGTTTTGTGAGGGCTGTGAGATGTTTACCAGGTTTATTTCGGCATTTATTTGCATTTCAGTCTTTTGACCTTCATTAGAGTATTGAAAGGCCAAGGTGTAAGCTTAATACACATGTTTCTTCTCATTTTAACAATGTGGTACACAAACATATTCACACAAAGCACCTCAAGGTTGATACAAACAGACAACCTTCTTGTTCTGTGTTACGCTTTCTGGCTAAAAGTACATTGGTTGTTGTCAGAAGCTGAAACCAGGAGGCCTATGTTATGTTCTTTGATCCATGTATTCACATATGAAACAGACTGTCAGTTTGAGTCCGCCAGGGAATCCTCCAGGAGTCACCTACAGACTGTGATGCCCGTCTTTTCATTTCATATTCTTTCACAAAGGGAAACAATGTCACATTGTGCCTTAACATTATATTAGAATCCCTAAACAGAGAAATGTCATGCCCAGCAGTTTGACAGGAATCTTATACCTCAACAGCAGCCACTTCATCAAGACTGACAGTTTTTCATTTACACCGCGCCTCTTGTGCA
Source organism: Salmo salar (assembly GCF_965601325.2). Taxonomy (NCBI): domain Eukaryota; kingdom Metazoa; phylum Chordata; class Actinopteri; order Salmoniformes; family Salmonidae; genus Salmo; species Salmo salar. The sequence continues at coordinate 89,139,843 of NC_138301.1, forward strand.
TGTGTGTACACACAGTAACATGTCACGTGATAGTAATGTATCTAGGATTACTGGATATGTGAGATCATTGGCTTGATACGACCTTGGAAGGTGATCTTGAGAATAGGACAAAAAAAAAGACATGGAAGGATATGTATACAAGCATTCAAAAACACACAGGTAGCTGCGCTTGACGTGAATATGAACATGGTTCATAGTGCTTACTTTCACTATAGAAAATAAATGAATTATAAACTCACACTAGTACTGTGTTCCTTCACATTGGTATTATTCCTCGCTTTCTGGCTAAAAGTAAGTACAGTTGGTGTCAGAAGTGGGAACCAGTATAATGGAAAGCATGTACACAAACACTAAACAAAGAACACCTTGGACTCTCCTGTCGTCCAATATGCCTAACCTCAGCTCTGACATCACCTCTGCAGACCCAATGCAGCTGAAACGAGAGAAACGCTATCTCCAAAGGACATCAGTGACTACAATAAAGAAGGGGAATTCGAGTCCACAAAGCCACAACAGCAGGATTATGACAATCTTACAATCAGGTCAGGACAAACGTATTGATTTCCTGTCAAACCTAATCATAGTCAAAAGAGATGTGCCATGCGAAAAGGGAAAGAGACCCGCACACCCGGGGGGCATGACAGAAAAGCGTGAAGGAGGAGAAAAGAGGGAAAGCAATAACAGCCGACCTGCAAGGCAGGGAGCATGGCATGGTTGATAGAGGGAGATAAGTCGTTGCGCTGGGGGGGGGGGGGGGGGGGGGGGAAGAGAAGGTGATGAGGATGGGCCAGACTTTGAGAGTAGGGGCCAAAATTCTAGTGTAGCTTTAAAAACATGACGACTTAGGCTGCGTTTAGACAGGCAGCCCAATTCTGATATTATTTTCACTGATAGGTCTTTTGACCAATTTGATCAGCTCTGCAAAAGATCTGATGTAAAAAGATCTGATGGGATTGGTCAAAATACCAATGAGTGGAAAGAATAAAGAACTGGACTGCCTGTCTAAACACAGCCTTTCAGTCTGACGTTCTCAGACAACAATCGAGAAGGAATATAACCTATTGAAAGCCAATACCACGCACCACTGATTATTCAACTAGTGAATAACAAGGAACCACTGTTGATAGAATGCAGAAAAATGATTGCGTTAATTGCCATATTTCGGGGTAAACTCTGGAATATTTTACAGAACTGATGCAAAATCCAGCTGTTGGTAGGAAATCTGCCTTGTAATGAATAACAACCAGAACCCACTGGGAAACAGATGTTTGAATACAAAACAGAGGATAGCTTGAGGAATTGCCATCTACCATCATTGCTGTACAATAACAATACTGAGGGTAGGGAAAATGTATATGTTAACTATTCAGCACAAATCATCATCATTATCACGCATTCCAATAATCTCCCAAACTGAATCAAAACAGACCAAAATCAACCTCCTCCTAAAACACGAATGAGTTACGTCAAAAGCATCTCTCAATCTGCTCACATCACATTGTCGCATACACCAAAATGCTGCCAGACACCTTGCTGAACTCCTCAAATTAGAACTTAGCACTTCAAACTCCAACGACCCTTTCGAGAAGCATTTGTGTGTGTTCTAATGATTCTGATCATTTGTATTCTCCTCTGAATATTCATATTTCAGCATGAGATCCATGGGCCAAAGCACTTTATAAAAGGTAGACATTAGATGCATCACATACGGCTCAGAGATGGGCAGCCCTAACAGGATCTGCCGATAGAATGGAATAGGATTATGAGACGGATGTTGCGTTTTCATATATAAAAATTGTGCAACAAAATCATCCCTGGGGCTAGACAGTCCGATGCTGCAGTGACATTTTAATGTGATGGAACAAAGCCATCTCAGCTTTAGCGAGACAACCGCGGGTCACATGGTGTCAGCGATTGTGAGAGCTAACAGATACATCCTGCTGTCACAGGGACACACATGATTTAGGTTCATTCTGGAGGGACAATGGCATAAACTCATCCAAATGAATCGAGAGGAATTACCTAGTGTGTTCAGTCAGCGCAGAACGATCTGTATCAGTTACTTTTCGTACCATACGGGGCGAGTTTGGGTGAAGCCCTAGCTGTCATTCAAGTCCCCAAAACTCAGGATGCCTTCCATCTGGGAACGCACATTGTAATCTACCTCTACTGATCCAGGTAAATCCTTGAGCACACATTTTACATCCCCAAAAATAACCTGGTTAATAACATTTCCTACTTTTCCAATGTTGTGATCTGGAATTCTGTCGCAAGGATCCACAATCATCTGCCTCCCAAGAAATCCATCTCTGGTGCAACAAGTTGTGCATGGTCCCTGACAAACAAAGACCAACCAAAGAAACAAAAACAAAGAAACCGTCCCTAGCAACAAACCAACAGTACCGTATACAGAGCCTAGCAACTGTTCTGTTTGTCTCTCTCAATATACTGTAGACTGTTTTCCCAAGGTCAAATATGTACCACAAGTCTGAAAATGTTAAAATACACCACTATCCGCTCCAAAATATGCTATTAGGAAGTGGTCATGCGTTCAGCGAGTCGACGTATGTCCACGCCCGACTGTGTGTAAGCGGTGGTGAGCAGCATTACATTTCTACAGGGAGTCTAGGTAGACACGGAGGCATGCCAACAGACCGAAAAAGGATAAACCTTATGTTACCATCAGTCATGCCGTGGACTGATACCAAGCTACACACAAATCAGACAACGCACACAAATACTCTCACACAAACATATAAAGATGCCCACGTAAACATGCGCATACACACACACACTCTCTCACATGCCTGCACAAACCCACAGAATATGAGCAACACGAGAGTCAATAGATGAAAATGTGGCGCCTCTCTCGGCCCAACGTAATGACTGTTTGTGCTGCATTGACCCCTGACCTCTGCAATAATTCATTTCAATCAGCCCACGCTACATGGGGTCTGGGCTGCTGTTTACAGGGTCTGAGGAGAATCTAATAAGACATGGCAGTCTCCAGAGAGGCTCTCCACCCACCTCTTCACACTCACCTCAGGGGATAAGGCCTGACCTTATGGGGACTTTCTGAAGACCAGACATTATGGGGACCTGACACTATGGGAACCTGATAATACAGGGTAGAGGTCGACCGATTAAATCGGAATGGCCTATTAATTAGGGTCGTTTTCATAACAATCGGTAATCGGTATTTTTGGCCACCGGATTTGCATATATATATATTTTTTTACACCTTTATTTAACTAGGCAAGTCAGTTAAGAACAAATTCTTGTTTACAATGACGGCCTAACCCGGCCAAACCCTAACCCGGATGACGCTGGGCAAATTGTGTGCCGCCCTATGGGAATCCCAATTACAGTCGGTTGTGATACAGCCTGGAATCGAACCAGGGTCTGTACTGATGGGGTCTGTACTGAGATGCAGTGCCTTAGACCACTGCCCCACTCGGGAGCCCCTGATAATATGGGGTTTAGTCTTTCTGGGAACCAGACAACATGGGGACCTGATAATATGGGGATCTGAATGTATGGGGACAAGACACTATGGGAACCAACACTAACACACCTGATCGACTGATGATTAAGCCGTTGGGTCCCCAGTAACCAGGATTGGGAAACTATATTATGAGGGCCAAACATTCCGATCTGAAATGATGGAGACCTCAATCTGATCTTATGGATTCAATGTCTTTGGGTAAAGTCCTGTTGAACTTTTACTCAATATCATCATTTTTGTCATTGACTATTGGAGATTGTGTCTGGGGCAAGGTAACGCATGTGCAAAGGTTGTTAGTATGTCCCTGTGTCAAATACTTTATCTCAGCATATGTTGACAAACAGCAGTGGGAAGATATCTTTAGGAATGACCTAAGAGTATGATCATGAATATAAATACAAATATAGGGAAGTGTGAAAAGCTCAAATACTGTATGAATACTCTTTCAATTCATATACATTGAGAATACTATATTTGGGTTTTTTCCCCACAATACACTGTACATTGAAGAAGCATATTGATTCTGATTCACAAATACTAATGTGTCCACCGTAAGACAATGTGGATCAAACTCAAAACAGCACAGTGGCTCCCTCCAGTGTAGAGAAATATTCAGCACATTTAATATTGTCTCCGCTGTCTGTAATGCTGTACTGTAAATTGTTTTGCTTACAGAAACATCCACACAGATTAGATAGGATTCACTCAATCAAGCCTTCTCTGAATCTCCACGCCCAGATGACAGCAAATCTGATTACATGATTTGGGATTTGTAAAAAAAAAAAAAAAAAGTTATAAAAAAAATAATGACTGAAAACTGTATTCCAAATGTCTGGTTTTCTCCCTTGTTTATGCACCTTGATTGGAAAGCAAGGTAGAGACAGTACACACCTTTTCATTTGTCCAGGTAAATAAAACACAAAAAGATAAAACCTCTGGACTGGAATGAGATCTCATAGATGGATATAATTGGCTTAGCTTCATCTTTCAATTACGTTTCACTCATTTGAAATGGGATGGGAAGATATCATTTCCCCATTGAAAGGACATCTGGGCTTGCTATCGCTTTTGTTATCTGAAGGGATACAGGAGAGATGGGTGATGTCTGACTTAAAGGCTCTTTGATGCTCAAGGTCAAAGTGAGACTAGTCACTGGTGACTGACATCATTTCAGACTAAGGGATTAGACTATCTCTGCGCCAATCAAGATCTCAGACAGATTGCATGTTTGTTTATAATCAAGGACCTGAACACCACGGCTCTTAGAAAATAGTAATCACTACTACTTTGAGATCAAGGTAAAATACATTTGGTTACAATTTTTACTGATTGACGTTCCTTTGCTGTGTATTCACTGTACTGTCATGAGGAATGTCTTGCTATGCAAAAAAATATGGCTTAAAATATGGCAATAATAAATAGACATGTCTGATTAATATGCCAATAAAATATCTGATTAACAATATCCTGGTCTCAACATCAAAGCAGGGGGGTACAAATAATGTGGTAGTGGAATCATGGGAGGTCATTAACAGGATGTACTTCTCACCAGACTAGAGGTGAGAGAGGGGGCTGACTTCCCCAAGGTGGTGGAGCGCATCCGCACCAGGTTGGAGTTCTCAGAGGGGGTCTGCCATGCCTGGTGGGGGGACACATAGGGCAGCAGGTACTTTCCTATAGGACAAGACAATGGTAGTTACATTATAGAGAGCAGATCATTTCCTGTACAAGACAGACAACAGTAGTTAAACTACAGACAGTACAGGAGCAGGTACAATAATATTTGTATATTAAGAGAAAAGTACAAATTAAAAGAGAAAAGAAAGCTGTTGATATTGTGCTTTACCTTTATTTTAAATATTGACTGATTTTATTTTGGGTGTTAAAAAGACCAGGGATACATTCACACCATGAGGGTACCTGTTGCCTACTCACACCATTTGCCCAGATAAATGGATATCAATGCAAATTCATACCATAAAAAATTACATCGAGTGCTTCACAGAATTGAACTAATCCTGTCCACCTCCTCTCCTGAGAGAAACAGAGCTGAAGCCCCTAAGACGACGTGGGCTCAGACGGGGTATAAGAGGCAGCAGTGAAAGTTGATACACTTATAAGATCAGAGACGCTACAGAACAGGGCATGTTGATGAGACGTTTCCTACATTAAATCCTAAGATTAACAAGCTCTGAACAAATACATATTTTTCAGGGCAAATATTTCCCCGAGAGTTGTCTCCCTGTAAAAGGCGCTTCATGGTCATTCCGACCTCTGCATTTGGGTGCGTGCAGCATTTACGGTGATATGGCCTCTGCAGAAGTCAGGGCATTCATACTTCCTGCGCTTCGCCGAGCAGCGCAGAGCTGTTGTGAAGGAAGTTGTCAAGGAAGTCAGTTTGTGTTTATACAGGACATCCCGACCCCACCTACCGTCAACCAATCAAATCAATGCTGAGCTATTGGGAGTCCTCTGCATTGTTACAACATTTGAAAGGAGCACGGCGATGCGGTACGGAGCTCAATTCGGCCTCTGCGTACCTCCAGCGCCACCGACCACATTTTCGGATTAAGCATGAATTGGCTCTAACAGTCTCTAGATGGCAGTAGGTCCACACGTGCTACGATTACAATCAACCACATTTTATTCAGTTATGAAAATCGGCTATCCAGTTTAGAGCCCCACAGTGGAGGTGTCATAATATCCATAAAACCTAGAGGTCAAACAGGGAAAAGGTTCCAATAGTTTTTCCACCATTCATTTTTCACATAGGGAATTTTAGAAACATAAAATAAGGGATGTGTTTCATGTAGGATCTCTCTCTCGGACAAGGTGACTTTTTTCAATATAGTCGGCTATATTTACTTTCGAAAATGCTAATAAGCATCAAAGTAGACATCATGCAAGACTACAAATCCCTTCAAGCTGCTGCACGTCTTTGCTGACACCTTTGCTAACAGTTTTAAAATTGTCTTGTGCAATTTAAAACTTGCACAAGACAGTTCACAGAAATGTCAATTTAAAAAAATGTTGCCAATGGGTATTATGACTCATAATGTGGTACTCTATAGAGCCCAAGTAATGTTGTGTGTGTGCGTGCGTGCAGTCTGGATTATCGTGTCACATTGTGGCATTGAGGCTCCGAGCAGTAATTAAAAAAAATATATAATTCTACCTAAAATCGTGTGTCACCCTCTTCTCATCATCCCTCTTATCCCCTCTACACTTTCATGTGTGTGTATATATATTTCCATTTCCTGTTGAAGGAAGCACGGCAAGTCAGCAGTCAATATGAGAGAATTAACTGCCTTGGCGGAGACGATGAGTGAAAAGGAGGAGCGGAGGAAGAGAGACATTCCTTTCACCTCGATATGACCTAATGTGTTTAGTAGCAAAACTCTGGTCCTGGGGGGCTGCGGTGTAAGCTGGTTTTGGTCCTAGATCTTTCCATTTGATCAGAGACTGATTGAGACCTTGGTACTACGGTGTGTGGACTCTGGTAAACCAATAACATCTGATTAACTTTTTAGTGACGGGGGCAGTATTCGGGAAATTCAGATGAATGACGTGCCCAAATTAAACTGCCTGCTACTCGGGCCCAGAAGGTAGGGTATGCATATTGTTAGTACATTTGGATAGAAAACACTCTGAAGTTTCTAAAACTGTTTGAATGATGTCTGTGAGTATAACAGAACTCATATGGCAGGCAAAAACCTGAGAATAAATCCAACCAGGAAGTGGTTTGTAGTTTTTTCAACTGATTGCCTTTCCAAACTACAGTGTCTGTGGGGTCATTTTGCACTTCCTAAGGCTTCCACTACATGTCAACAGTCTTTAGAACCTTGTTTCATGCTTCTACTGTTACTGGGCAGAGAATAAGAGCTGTCTCAAGCCTGGGACCAGTGAGTTGTTTACTGCGCGCTCACGCAGGCGCACTCACGCAGGTGCGCCGCTCCTTCTTTTTCCTCTGTACTGAATACGCAATTGTCCGGTTGGAATATTATCGAAGATTTATGTTAAAAATACCCTAAGGATTGATTGTAAACATCGTTGGACATGTTTCTACGAACGGTAATGGAACTATTTGACTTTTCGTCTCGGGTTTTGCACTCGCGCATTATGCCTTTGGTGATCTGATCTGAACGCGCAAACAAAACGGAGGTATTTGGACATAAATATGGAGTTGGCGGGTAACTGTATAGCTTGCTTTGATGGCTGAGCTCTGTATTCAGATTATTGAACAATGTGCTTTCGCCGTAAAGCTATTTTGAAATCTGACACAGCGGTTGCATTAAGGAGAAGTGTATCTATAATTCTTTCAATAATGGTTGTAAATTTTATCAACGTTTATGATGAGTATTTTTGTAAATTGATGTGCTCATTCACCGGAAGTTTTGGGAGGCAAAACATTTCTGAACATCACGCACCAATGTAAAATGGGGTTTATGGATATAAATATGAACTTTATCGAACAAAACATACATGTATTGTGTAACATTGAGTCCTGGGAGTGTCATTTGATAAAGATCAAAGGTTAGTGATTCATTTTAGCTGTATTTCTGGTTTTTGTGACACCTCTCCTTGCTTGGAAAATGGCTGTGTGGTTTTTCTTGTTTAGGCGCTGTCCTAACAATCTAATGTTATGCTTTCGTCGTTAAAGCCTTTTTGAAATCGGACAATGTGGTTGGATTAACGAGAAGATTATCTTTAAAATGGGATATAATAGTTGTATGTTTGAGAAATTTGAATTATGAGATTTTTGTTGTTTTGAATTTTCCGCCCTGCTATTTCACTGGCTGTTGGCAGTGTGTCCCATATGCCCAAGAGAGGTTAATCAAAAGCCAGGAGGACAAGAATGTCAGCATGTCGCTCTGAATGGGAGTCTGTTGGATGACTGGTATGATGTAGTTGTTGAGTGGCTTCACTGCAAGTATATTGTATGTTTCAGATATTCAATAAAAAAATGAAAAATAAGAATGTCAGCATGTGTTGCCTTCAAGGGACTGGAGTTTGATGAGACCTTGTGATTTGTAATATACGGTGCCTTCAGAAAGTATTCACACCCCTAGACTTTCCACATTTTGTTGTGTTTCAGCCTGAATTTAAAATGGATTAAATTGAGATTTTTTGTGACTGGCCTGCACACAATACCCCATAATGTGGAATTATGTTTTTCTAAAGTTTTACAAATTAATTACAAATGAAAAGCTGCAATGTTTTGAGTCGATAGGTATTCACAACCTCTTTGTTATGGCAAGCCTAAACAAGTTCAGGATACATTTTTTTGTTGATTGCAAAGAAGTCACAAGTTGCATGGACTCACTCTGGTTGCAATAACAGTGTTTAACGTGATTGTTTTAATATGACTACCTCATCTCTGTACACCACACATACAGATAATTGTAAAGTCCCTCAGCCAAGCAGTGCATTTCTAACACAGATTCAACCACAAAGACCCTTTGAGCATGGTGAAGTTATTACATTGAACCAAAATATAAAACGCAACATGTAAAGTGTTGGTCCCATGTTTCATGAGCTGAAATAAAAGATCCCAGAAATGTTCCATACACACATAAAAATGTATTTCTCTCAAATGTTGATTTCAAATCTGTTTACATCCCTATTAGAGAACATTTCTCTTTTGCCAAGATAATTCATCCACCTGACAGGTGTGGCATATCAAGAAGCTAATCAGCATGATGATTACACAGGTGCACCTTATGCTGGGGACAATAAAAGACCACTAAGATGTGCAGTTTTGTCACAACACGTTGTGAACAGAGTGCCCCATGGTGACACTTGGGTTATAGTATGGACAGGCATAAAATACAGACAACGAACACAATTGCCTTTTATCGATGGCAATTTGAATGCACAGAGACACCGTGATGAGATCCTGAGACCCATTGTCGTGCCACTCATCCACCACCTCATGTTTCAGCATGACAATGCAAAGCCCCATATCGCAAGGACCTGTACACAATTCCAGGAAGCTGAAAATTTCCCAGTTCTTCCATGGCCTGCATACTCACTAGACGTGTACGATGAATGGCACGACAATGGGCCTCAGGATCTCATCACGGTATTGCTGTGCATTTAAATTGCCATTGATAAAACGCAAATTGTGTTCGTTGTCCATAGCTTATGCCTGCCCACACCATAACCCCACCGCCACCATGGGGCACTCAACGTTGACATCAGCAAACAGCTTGCACACAACGCCATACACGTGGTCTGCAGTTGAGGCCGGTTGAACGTACTGCCAAATTCTTTAAAATAACGGAAGCAACTTCCAGTTCCCACCAACATTCAGCAACTTTGCACAGTCATTGAAGAGTAGGACAACATTCCACAGGCCAGTCAACAGCCTGATCAACTCTATGCGATGGAGATGTGTTGCACTGCATGAGGCAAGAGGTCACACAAGATACTGACTGGTTTTCTGATCCATCACCCTACTTTTTTTTTAAAGATATGTGACCAACAGATGCATAGCTGTATTCCCAGTCATGTGAAATCCATAGATTTGGGCCTAATGAATATATTTAAATTGACTGATTTCCTTTTATGAACTGTAACTCAGTAAAATCAATGAAATTGTTGCATGTTGCATTTATATTTTTGTTCAGTGTAATTACACTTTGGATGGTGTATCAATACACCCAGTCACTACAAAGATATAGGCGTCCTTTCTAACAGAGTTGCCGGAGAGGAAGGACACCGCGCTCAGGGATTTCACCATGAGGTCAATGGTGACTTTAAAACAGTTACAGAGTTTAAAGGCTGTGATAGGGGAACACTGAAGATGGATCAACATTGTAGTTACTCCACAATACTAATGGAATTGACAGTGTGAAAAGAAGGAAGCCTGTACAGAATAAAAATATTACAAAAACATGCATCCTGTTTGCAACAAGGCACTAAAGTAATGCTGCAAAAAATGTGGCAAAGCAATTCACTTTTTGTCCTGAACACAAAGTGTTGTTTGGGGCAATTTATTTTTTTTTTAGTCATTTTAGCAGACGCTCTTATCCAGAGCGACTTACAGTAGTGAATGCATACATTTCATACATTTTTTTTTTCTTTCTTTCCTGTGCTGGCACCCCGTGGGAATCGAACCCACAACCCTGGCGTTGCAAACACCATGCTCTACCAACTGAGCTACAGGGAAGGCCTGCAACTCTAATGCAACACATGTTACTGAGTACTACTCTCCATATTTTCAAGCATACTAGTGGCTGCTTCATGTTATGGGTATGCTTGTAATTGTTAAGGACTGGTGAGTTTTTCAGGATGAAAAAAGAAACACACAGGCAAAACCTGGTCCAGTCTGCTTTCCACTAGACACTGGGAGACTATTTCACCTTTCAGCAGGACATTAACCTAAGACAAAAGCCAAATCTACACTTGGAGTTGCTTACCAAGAAGACGGTGAATGTTGTAGAGTGGCTGAGTTACAGTTTTGACTTAGATCTGCTTGAAATCTATGGCAAGACTTAAATGGTTGTCTAGCAATAATCAACTAATTTGACAGAACTTGAAGAATAATGGGCAAATATTCTACAATCCAGGTGAGCAAAGCTCTTAAAGACTTACCCAGAAAGACTCACAGCTGTAATTGCTGCCAAAAGGTGATTCTAACATGTGTTGACTCAGGGATTTGAATACTTAAATTAAATATGTGTATTTAAATTTAAAAGAATTTTGCTAACATTTCTAAAAACATGTTTTCACTTTGTCATTATGGAGTTGTGTGTGTAGATGGGCGAGAAAACAAATACATTTTGAATTCAGGCTGCAACAACAAAATGTGGAATAAGTCAAGGGGTATGAATACTCTCTGAAGGCACTGTTTATGGGTGGCTACAAAATGTACATGAATGGCTGCAAAATGCAGATGAACGTCTGCAAAATGTAGCCTATATGGGTGGCTGCAAAAGTCAACTCAAAACATGCTCAACAAAGTTCCATGTTACCCAACGTATAGCCTGAGTAAGCAGAGTTCTGCCAGCTCTGACCATGAGGCCCAGACAGACAGCGATAGAGAGCATAGTCTTCTTTCACACTCACCGCATTAAGATTTTCTTGGTAAACACTTCACCTGATCTGCTCTAGTCTACAGCACTAGGAAGACTTAGCCCATCATGAACACTGACAAATCGCGCCAACTTAGACAGCTAACTAGCTATAAAGCCTGATTGTCCCTTTGAGTAGGATGCAAAATAAGACGGGTGAGACGACGAGTCTGATCACATTTGATATGCCTGGCAAACATGATGCACATGCTTTGACAAGTTAGAATTCAACAACTTACAGAAGCACCTGTGTCTAATGTGGGATTTGCAATATGTGGCTGAGGAAGCAAATGTTGGGTTCCGTCTGCCACGCTGGCACTGCTGAAATTGGCTGCACTCGACAGCACTGTCAGGACAACTCTAAACTAGAGTTGGGCGCGTGAAGTGGCGATGGAAAATGAGAGCAGCAGATGAGTTCAAAATGAAATGTCAAAAACAAGCGTCAACACGTCATGGAGAAGCTATTCAACATAAGTCAAGACCAACGAAGTAATACCATGGTGAGATGTAAAATGTTTTGTATGCCTATTGTATGTCTGCGTGCATGTGTTTGTGTGTGCGCGTGATGTGGTTGTCCTGTACTTCAGGCATCATCCTTTACACATTAACCAAACATTTAGCCTTTCCAATCTTTGGAAATAACCATATCTCCACCATCTCCCAATTTCTTCTCACATGTATGAGAGCCTGCCTGACTCATGGAAAGAGGCTATTACACATGCATAATGCACAGGGACATTACACATGCACGAGCCTTGCATTACCAAAACGTCCTGCCTTTCGAATGGGCCTTTCCTCATGCATTTCAAAGAGGCTGACGGAAATGCGATGTTGAAGACGATTCTCACCCAACTCCATGTATGGTGACCTCCCAGCACAAAAGCACTTAACTTCAGGTAGGGTTGGAGGGGAAGGGGGGGTAATTTCTCTGTTATTAAACCTAGGGAACATCCCTGTGTGTGTGTGTGTGTGTGTGTGTGTGTGTGTGTGTGTGTGTGTGTGTGTGTGTGTGTGTGTGTCTTACAGTCACCAATTATTTCAGGTGGATATATTTTCCCTTCTCCATCGATGCCTTTTCCCTCCGTAACAGTTATCTACCTCGTCACTTAGAAATAGGGCACACCTCAGTAAAAGACAACATCCTCTGCTTTTCTACCTGCATCCTGTTTAGTAGGGAAAAATCGATTCACAACTTTTTGAAACTCGGAGGCACAACCTGAACTTGTCCAATGAGAACAAAGATTTTTGTTTCCCCCTTTATGCTACAGTGTGCCCTCCTGAACATGACCCCGGTGTTCCACGACACGTCTCCTCCCCATGGCATCCGGTGCCTTGCGGTAAGATCTGGAGGGTCGGACGGTAAAACAGGATGACACACAGAGACAGGAAGGAAAACGATGATCCGGAGATGGCTTCCTCATCAGCACTCATTACACACCAGCCAGGAGAGGAAATCCCTAATTAGTGCCCCGGCCCAGAGCACAGCTCCAGGTCACCCCTCACCACATTATTAAACTGGGTTAATCAGGATGTAGCCTAGGCCTATTCACAATACAGGTGAATGCATATTCAATACGAGTGTGTGCATGCATTGAGTTAGAGCTATTTCATGGGGCAACAGATGAAAAGCAATCTGTTTCCCTACCATTTGGGACTCATTTTATCATACTGATCAACAACATTTGCATAGAAGAAGCAATATTTTATTTTATAAAAGTGTGCACTGTCTCTTTAAGATCCATGATGTCATTCACTAACAGTCAGTTCACACTAGAGAAAGTATGAAAATGATTGAGAGAGACCGGAGGCTGGGAGACGAAGTGAATGAATTACGTTTTTGGTGACAAACAGCTTTGAAAATCAGCGATATTTTGCATTAAGGTTTGCATATGATCACAAACAAGGTACTAGGGTAGTGAATTGATGTTATCTTCAACTGTAAGCTAGCAAGGAAAGTTAGCCTACAAAGCTGGAAGCGACCGGTATCTTCTTGCATTGTAAAGTGTTCTTGCCTGTAATGGACATTGTTTTGCGAACAGTAATTAACACTTTCAGCATTTCATGTTGGATTATTCAAGTGTGTTAACTTCTGTGCAGCATGAGTGGCGATGCGGCCCTGATTCCCAGTGAGTGCAGTGGTTCCTCAGGATTGGCTAGAGCTAGGAATAAGTAAGTGGAGCAGGCACGATGCTCTCAAACTATAAGGGGACATCAGCTGCACTGATAAATCAAAAATGTATGTCTGCCTATTTAACCTTTTTTTTAACTAGGCAAGTCAGTTAAGAACAATTCTTATTTTACAATGACCGCCTACCCCGGCCAAACCCTCCCCTAACCCGGACGACGCTGGGCCAATTGTGCGCCGTCCTATGGGACTCCCGATCACGGCCGGTTGTGATATAGCCCGGGATTGAAGCAGAGTCTGTAGTGACGCCTCTAGCACTGAGATGCAGTGCCTTAGACCGCTGGGCCAACTCTCAATCAGTAGACAACCTGAGACACATTTGACATTAGTACTGGAAGCAAGAAAAATTATTGTACCAAACCGTTCATGTTCTAGTATCGAAAAAGTACAGAAGTTTTGGTATACCGTGGAACACTAGTGTGCATACATGCATGCATACATACATATATATTATTGTGTTTCTGCATATGTGTGTGTGTATACTGTATGTGCACCTGCAGGGCCAGGCCCTGTGGTTATTACTACCTGTGAGAGCGCTCCCTAGGCTCCCCCTACGGAGGTTCTTGCCGTCCTCACAGAGCGGTCTCTTGAACTTGAGGGCGAGTCCCAAGCCGTGGATGACCTCGGGGTTAGTGGACTTCCGGAAGGGCATGGAAGGAGGATACAGGATGTTATCCAACTGCAGGAGAGGAGGAAAGATGGTGGTTAAGTTAGGTCAATGGCTCCCAAATTGTGGATCAAGAACCACACTGGTGGGTTATGGCCAATTCATATTTAAAAAAATTGTCACAGGAACTTGGTAGTTTGGAAACCACAGGAGTTAGGTGAACAGTGGTGGGGCTGAAGGCGGATGTTGGTAAAACATTTTTTTACTTGGTTCTGTATCACTCAAGCCTGATTAGAGATCACTTGTGTGAGCAGCAAACAGTAAATGGACCATACAGTACCTGATAAGGTGTTGAATTATCATGCAAGCATACAATCCAACGACACAATGATGGTAAAGATTATGACTAACATCACAAATAGCCGCCCAGTGAGAGTACAATGTGAGTACAGTATCTGCACTGTAAAAACCTCTGCATGATCAAATCCTTGTGTACACAAACAATTATATTTTTTTGCATTGCAAACTTAGGAAAATGTTGCATCATCCTTGTAAAACCTATTAATGAGTAAATGTGATGTCAATAATAGCTACAGTGGTTAGCTAGCTTGGAGAAGGTATTTAGTGTTGAGTGCCAGTGAGGATTTCCGACGCTGAACAACTTGTTACAGTCATTGATAATAATCCGATTTAATTTCTTCATGTCATTATATTATGATATACAGTATATTCGGAAAGTATTGAGACCCCTTACATTTTTCCACATTGTTACGTTACAGCCTTATTCTAAAATGGATTAAAGTTGTTTCCCCCCCTCATCATTCTACACACAATACCCCATAATGTAATTTTGTTGCAACTGTATTAAAAGTAAATGGAATATTACATTTACAAAAGTCCGGGCTCTGACTGGGCCACTCAAGGACATTTTAGAGACTTGTCCCGAAGCCACTCCTGTGTTGTCTTGGCTGTGTGCTTAGGGTCAATGTTCTGTTGGAAGGTGAACCTTCGCCCCAGTCTGAGGTCCTGAGCATTCTGGAGCAGGTTTTCATCAACGATCTCTCTGTACTTTGTCCGTTCATCTTTCCCTCGATCCTGACTAGTGTCCCAGTCCCTGCCGCCGAAAAACATCCTCACAGCATGATGCTGCCACCACCATGCTTCACCTTTGGGATGGTGCCAGGTTCCCTCCAGACGTGACACTTGGCATTCAGGTCAAAGAGCTCAACCTTGGTTTCATCAGACCAGAGAATCTGGTTTCTCATGGTCAGAGTCCTTTAGGTGCCTTTTAGCAAACTCCAAGCGAGCTGTCATGTGCCTTTTACTGAAGAGTGAGTTCCGTCTGGCCACTCTACCATAAAAGGCCTGATTGGTGGAGTGCTGCAGAGATGGCTGTCTTTCTGGAAGGCTTCTCCCATCTCCACAGAGGAACTCTGGAGCTGTCAGATTGACCATCTGCTTCTTGGTCACCTCCCTGGCCAATAGAATTTTTACTTGGATTAAACTGAGTTTAAATGTATTTGGCTAATATGCATGTAAACTTCCGACTTCAACTGTACTCTGAACATTTTCTTGTAACTGCAATTCCCTTACCCATCTTAATAACAATACTATCTATTTGTTCTGCCCACGATAAAGCTGCATCCAACATGACGCCTTGTAGTTTTTTTTTTTTTCACTTGCTCTACGTGTTCTATTCATCGACAAACTCAATTGGGGGTCATCAGCAAGCATATATCTAGAACCAAATACAATACATTTAGTTTTAGAAATGTTAGACAGCAATTTGTTCATATCAGCCCACTCAGACACCATTCTTAGTTCACTGCTCAGTACATCTGTTAGCTCATTACATTCTGATGCTGCACTATACATTGTAGAGTCATCAGCATACATGACCACTCTTGCTTTGTGCATTACTGAAGGTAAATCATTAGTAAAGATAGAGTAGAGCAGTGGGCCTAGGCAGCTTCCTTGAGGAACACCACAGTGTATATCTTTACTGTTTGAAAAGCTACCATTAAAGAACACTTTTTGCCTTCTCCTGGATAGATAGCTTCCCATCCAGGATAGAGCAGCATCTTAGTAACAGTTCATAGTAACAGTTCATGATCAATTACATCAGAAGCAGCACTGAAATCCAGCAACACTGCACCAACTAACTTCCTACCATCCATACTCTTTAACCAATCATCTGTCATTTGTGCTAAGGCCATACTCATAGAATGCCCTTCTTTGTATGCATGCTGGAAACCCGTTATCAGGCCATTACATGAAAAATAATCCTTGATTTGTACAGATACAATGTTTTCCAATAATTTACTTAACACAGGCAGCAAGCTTATAGGACGATTACTGGGACCAGTGAATGCAGATTTTTTTAATCCTTAGGTAGTGGAATAACCTTTGACTCTTTCCAGACTTCTGGGCACACCCCATACATCAAGCATTAAAAGTATGAGAGATTGGTGGAGATATTTGGTTAGCTGTAACTCTAAGCAATTTGGCATCTAGATTATCTGTCCCAGGCGATTTGTCATTCGAAAGAGACAACAGAATCCTTTATACCGCTTACCCTTTCTACTTGATGAAAATTTGACCTGCATTGCCCCTCCTTCATGATACAATCTTTAATAAGGGTATATGACATGGAGCCATCAATTGGAATCATAGCATTCCTCAACTTGTCCACTTTGCCTGTAAAATATTAAAGTAGTTTGCTATGTCATGTGGTTTTGTAACAAATATACCATCTGATTCGAACAAAAAGAGGCAGACATGTTTGAATTCCTACCCATAATAGTGTTCAACGTTCTCCACAGCTTTTTCCCATCACCCTTTACTTCATCAATTTTGTGCTGATAGAATCCCTTCTTCTTTCCTTTGTTAGCTTGGTCACAAGATTTCTTAATTTACAATAACTTTGCTTATCAAACAAAGTACCAGATTTATCTGCTACTTTTTTGTCATCATAACGTTGAATCATTAAATTTCTCAGCTCATCATCAATTTATGGGGCACCATTTGACCTCACAGTGCATTTTCTTAAAGGGGCGTGCTTGTCAGCTATACTCAAATAATTTCATAAACAAACTTAGTGACATTTTAGGATCATCCTTACTACACACTTCTAACCATTGCACATTCTTAATCTCATTCACAAATGAGTCCTGATACCAGCCTTTGGTATTTTAGTTTTCCTAGTGAGTGCAACCAAGTTATGATCACTGTAACCTAGTGCCACTGATACAGCTTTAGAACAATGTTCAGCCATGTTAGTAAAAATGTGATCGATACAAGTTGATGATGTAATACCAGACCTATTAGTGAACGTTCTGGTTGGTAATGTCATAACTTGGGTTAGGTTACATACATTGGCAACAGAAATAACTTTCTCTTTGGACAGTTTGTATTAAAAAAAAAATCCCCCAAAATATATTTCCCCATTTTCATCAGATACCTTATCCAACATTTCGCAAATTCCATCAAGATATTTCACATCATCACTAGGTGGCCTATAGCAGCAACCAACTAGTATAGGTTTCAAATGTGGTCAATGCACCTGTACCCATAGTGCCTCTAATCCATTCAACATTAAGTCCTGACGTTGTTTTACTGGAATATGATTCTGGATGTAAACTGCAACTCCACCCCCCATATCTATTTCTGTTCCTCCTGAACAAATTGTATCCATGTATAGAGATCTCAGCATCCTCAAAAGAAGAGTCCAAGTGAGTCTCTGATATTGCCAATACATGAATATTGTTTGACTGCACTAGACAGCATATTTCATGAATTTTGTTCCTTAAACTGCATATATTCAAGTGAGCAGTTAACAGACCTTTCTTTGGTAGATTTACAGTATGTATATGTCCAAACATGAATCAGTAGTTGGAATCAGAGAGAGATACTCAGTGTGTGTATGTGGGGCTGAAATGACTTGTGTCTGTCGCTCCTCCTAACTCCATGGGAGGGAGGGTGAACAATCAGTTTGTCATACCTCAGATATGCTATGTCACCTCGTTCTCTTGCAGCCTTCATGGCTGGTATTAGTTCCTTTCTTCTTTGACGGACTGCAGCGGAGAAATCCTCATTGATGAAGATGAAGGACCCTTTAAGGCATTTGGCTTTTTCAAGGACTGCAAGCTTATCCTTGAACCTGAGGAATTTCCCTACAATTGGCCTGGGTCTGGTTCCATTCTCACCACTAGTGACCCCTGATTTCCCAGACCGGTGAGCACGTTCCAGCTCTACCTGTTGATCCAGCTGTAGCTCCTCATAAAACAGCTTTCGAACTTTGTCCTCGGATTCAGCCCATGTCTCAACTTTAGCTCTCCTGGATACCATCTATTACAAGATTATTTCTTCTCGATTGTCCATCCAGGTAATCAGCCTTCCCATACATGTTCTGGAGGCCCTCCCTGACTGTGGTGATTTCAATTCGCATAGAGAAACAGTTTCTGGAAAGTGTACCCTGTGTGGTCTTCAATACATCCACATCCTTCTGTGTGAACTGAAGGCTTGTTTTAATGTCTTGTACATCTTTAGTTAGGTCGTCCAGCCATTTGTTGGTAGACTCCATGATCATTGTATGAAGCTTTAAGTTATTTTCCTGCTGAAGTATAATTTCCTTGTAGAAGAATTTCTGCTTCTCCAAGAGTTCACGTACCTGCCCAGCAGTAATCCTCGTCTT
This sequence comes from Salmo salar, assembly GCF_965601325.2. Taxonomy (NCBI): domain Eukaryota; kingdom Metazoa; phylum Chordata; class Actinopteri; order Salmoniformes; family Salmonidae; genus Salmo; species Salmo salar. The sequence continues at coordinate 89,158,908 of NC_138301.1, forward strand.
TTTTTCGGAGGCATGATAGTAGGACAAGCCCTCTATTCACTCCGTGAAATGAGACGACAGCAGTAGAAGAAAAAAAATGGAAATTGGTGTGCCTAAAACCGAGACAAATTGAAGTGCGACCCTAGCTACAAGGGCTAACCGCTTAGCGTGCTTGGTATCAAGCAATAGTAGCCCAGGCTGCCTAGCTTGATAACTAGCTGCTTTGCCAATGTATTACCACCTTGTTTGAGCTAGGATCCCTGGACATATATCAGCGGTCCCAGCGTTAATGCTAACTGCGTCCCAGGATCCAGATATGAACAGGAAAACTACTGTAAACTTGTATTAGCTAACTAGATCATGACTTTAAGACATGAAGGTCAGTCAATGCGGAAAATGAACAACTTTCAAAGTTTCTTTAAGTGTGGTCACAAAAACCATCAACTGCTATGATGAAACTGGCTCTCATGAGGACCACAACAGGAAAGGAAGAACCAGAGCACTGCTGCGGATGTGTTACCAGCCTCAGAAATTGCAGCCCAAATAAATGCTTCAGAGTTCAAGTAACAGACATCTCAACATCAACTGTTCAGAGGAGACTGCGTGAATCAGGCCTTCATGGTTGAATTGCTGCAAAGAAACCACTACTAAAGGACACCAATAAGAAGAGACTTGATTGGGCCAAGAAACACAAGCAATGGACATCAGACTGGTGGAATTCTGTCTTTTGGTATGATGAGTGAAAACGTTGAGATTTTTGGTTCCAACCGCTGTGTCTTTGTGAGACGCAGAGTAGGTGAACGGATGATCTCTGCATGTGTGGTTCACACCTTGAAGCATGGAGGTGGTGGTGTGGCATTACTTTGCTTGGGACACTGTCAGTGATTTATTTAGAATTAAAGGCACACTAAACCAGCATTCTGCAGCGATACGCCATCCCATCTGGTTTGCACTTAGGACTATAATTTTTTTTTTTCAACAGGACAGTGACCCAAAACACACCTCCAGTCTGTGTAAGGGCTATTTGATCAAGGAGAGTGATGGAGTGCTGCATCAGATGACCTGGCCTCCACAATCACCCGACCTCAACCCAATTGAGATGGTTTGGGATGAGTTGGACTGGAGAGTAAAGGAAAATCAGCCAACAAGTGCTCAGCATATATATATAAATAAATAAATAAATAAATAAATAAATAAATGAGAGGCGAGCGAGCGAGGCGAGCGAGAGAGAGAGAGAGAGAGAGACACAACTTAGGGCCGATTTCAAGTCTTCATCGGTAATCTGGACGCCGATTACATTGCATTCCACGAGGAAACTGAGTGGCAGGTTGACCACCTGTTACGCGAGTGCAGCAAGGAGCCAAGGTAAGTTGCTAGCTAGCATTAAACTTATCTTATAAAAAAACAAATCAATCTTCACATAATCACTAGTTAACTACACATGGTTGATGATATTACTAGGTTAACTAGCTTGAATCACAACCTACTTCGCTAAACAGGGGATGATTTAACAAAAGCACATTCGCGAAAAAAAGCACAATTGTTGCACCTAACCATAAACATCAATGCCTTTCTTAAAATCAATACACAGAAGTATATTTTTTTAACCTGCATATTTAGTTAAAAGAAATTCATGTTAGCAGGCAATATTAACTAGGGAAATTGGGTCACTTCTCTTGCGTTCATTGCGGCAGAGTCAGGGTATATGCAACAGTTTGGGCCGCCTGGCTCGTTGCGAACTAATTTGCCATAATTTTACATCATTATGACATAGAAGGTTGTGCAATGTAACAGAAATATTTAGACTTAGGGTTGCCGCCCATTCGATAAAATACGGAATGGTTCTGTATTTCACTGAAAGAATAAACATTTTGTTTTCGAAATTATAGTTTTAGGATGACCATATTAATTACCAACGGCTCGTATTTCTATGTTTATATATTATAATTAAGTCTATGATTTGATAGAGGAGTCTGACTGAGCGGTGGTAGCAGGCTCGTAAACATTCATTCAAACTTTACTGCGTTTACCAGCAGCTCTTAGCAATGTTTGCTACACAGCGCCATTTATGACTTCAAACCTATCAACTCCTGAGATTAGGCTGGCAATAAAGTGTCTATATGAACATCCAATAGGCAAAAGGTATCTGAAATGGTATAGAGAGAAATAGTCGACGCGTCATAATTCCTATAATAACTACAACCTAAAACTTCTTACTTGGGAATATTGAAGAACTGGGAATATTGAACCACCAGCTTTCATATGTTCTCATGTTCTGAGCAAGGAACTTAAACGTTAGCTTTTTTTTTTTACATGGCACACTTTTACTTTCTTCTACAACACTGTGTTTTTGCATTATATAAACCGAGCATGTTTCATTATTTATTTGAGACTAAATAGATTTTATTTATGTATTATATTAAGTTAAAATAAAAGTGTTCATTGTTCATTCAGTATTGTTGTAATTTTCATTATTACAAATCGGTATCGGCTTTTTTTGGTCTTCCAATAATCTGTATCGGTATCGACGTTGAAAAATCAGAAATCGGTCGAATATAAATATATATTTTATGGAAAACGAGACACCGGTCATATTCACGCCCATCTCGGTGAACTAATCCATTGTGGAGGCCGCGAGGACGGCACAGTCCAAGAAGAAGGGTGTAGAGCTAATGTTAGAGGGGGTGAAATGCACGTCTCTCCCCAGAATGCACTCCCACTAATTTGTGCACATTCACTGTTTCAAAACATCATTGTGTGAATTGCATTTGCTTGTTAGTGTCTACCAATTCCCCATTACATATATCACTACTAGTACATTTATCGTTAATTCCTAAATAATGTTTGTTTGGTTACAGTCATTTCTGTTAATACATTCAGTATTATTATTCCAGTCTTCCCATTATCATTGTCGGAGTGGACACGTTGTTTGCAGAGTGCACAACCTATGCTACACTTGTGAGAAACAAGTTTTGGTTTATTCATTACATTTACGAGTTTTGTCAATTTAGTCATTGTCTTTTTTGGGGGGTGGTCCTGTCAATGTTGAGTAAGGATGCGCACCTGATTATGCATAGAAGTAGGCCTATAGGCTACCTGGCCTGCGCACAAATATAGGTATATGAATGTACCCATTTAGGGATCTGGCTTAATGCACCACCACTAATTACCTGTGGAGCTTCTCAAAGTAAGGTTTTCTTCGCCGCAAACAAAGACTGTTTTTACATCCCTTGGATGACAATAATTCCTTAATGTATTTGATTTTTTTCCCAGCTCTCTCCTTTTCGATAACCCCTCAGCGTGAAAGGGAAAAATGTCATGCTCTGAAAAACAGTGGAAACATGGTAAATTAGGCTTATCTGGTTACTTCTTGCTCAAATAGCCTACAGCAGTGTCTGTCCTGAGCTCACTGGCACTGGAAACTGAGGACCTAGAATATTTTATACAATACTGTAAGTTTTCTAGCATGAGCTTCAGGCCAGACCAAGTTAATCGTTTATACAATGTTTCAAGTTCGTTGCAGACAGACCATGCGTAGCCAATGTGATTTTATAGGATATATATTTTTATCAGGATATTTTCTACCTCCAGGCAGCAATGTTTTTATTTGTTGGCTTTATGGTCTATTTTTACCTGGCCTAATTGGCAAAATGGCAATAGAAGTTAAACCGAAAGAGTATAATTTTTTATTTAGATTTGGATAGAATTTTGATAAACCACATGACAATGATTTAGCGATACAAAGGCGTTATTATAAATTAAATGAAACTGCTCCACGGAAATGTGCATATGAAAACCATAACTGGCAAGTAAAATCACTAGAAATGGTAAGATAAATTGGCATTCCACATGAGAAAGGTTGCCGACTACTCGTGTAGCCTATTACAGGCAACTTCAGGAGAGTAATTGCAGAATCTGCGAAAGCCAGTAGGAGCATGGTCGGGTCAGGTTACGTTTTTTTTCTTCTTCTGGTTATCTTGATCTCTGGCGCCCTCGAGTCATCAAATAGTGCACTTAAAGCATCAGACGAGGTCAATGCATATACAGTATAGTTGATTTTATTGAAACACATAGGGTGTGTCTATACATAGAAAAATACACAGTTTTAAAATGTAGACCAATCGATTGGTCAAAAGAACAGACTACTTTCGGTCGACCAAGATTATTATTATGTTTTGCCGGGCACAGCCCTACAAATCAATCAATCCCTTTTTACATCAGCAGATTTCACATAGTGCTTAAACAGAAACCCAGCCTAAAAGCCCAAACAGCAAGCAATGCAGATGTAGAAGCATGGGGGCTAGGAAACAAGTGCGAGCAGTGGATGAAACAAGTGCGAGCAGTGGATGAAACAAGTGCGAGCAGTGGATGAAATGATTGAAGACCATGTATGTGTACATTTTTTTTGTAATGCGAGCGGTGATGCATGTAAGGCCAGATCGTTAAGACCGTTGTGCTTGGATCCACGTTGGATCTAATATACCTAGCGAATTGATCATCTGAATGTCTGCCTAATTTAAAGCAGGGTCTTGTTAGATTTAACAGAGAAAGCATCAAGGTAACGTTTTTTGGGCCTCGAATTGGACACCGAGTCCACTGTGCGCAATTGTGTAGGATAGACTATTGCGCAACACCCAACGCTATTCCTATTAATTATTCTGGATATAATGACAACACATTACATCGCCTAGTGGGCTTCTTCACACTATCATCTGGTAATGAAATAACATGACGAATACATTTTGTTTTCCCATGTTAGACCTGCAATTTTAAACAATACAAGGGGCCTTGAAGTAGCCTACCGGTACTTGAACTTGGAGCTCAGCAATTGAAGTACTGGAATAGGCCTACCTTGAAAATCAGACATTCTCTCAATTTGGTCTTTAAAAAAGGTCCATGAACAGTTTGTGAGAGGTGGCCACTTTCATTAGTTTCCCGCTGCTTCAATTGAAGAGTGTTGCGCTAGCTAAATCCTTCCACTACAAAAAGGAACCCGTTTTATTGGTCGCTTTCTCATTATAAAAACAGCGATGGTGCGATTCAAATGACGAGATTCATGCGACCACTATTCACGGCTTTTTTGAAGTGTACCTGTGTCGGCCACATACATGCATCCAGTTTATTTACTCAGTTAAGTTAAAATAGAACAATACAACAGCAGTCTATCGGCAGAGAGATTCTCAGTGTGTTTCATACTTAACATGAGTACAAGAGAGGCAGTGATGCAAGGCTGGTCCACATAAACTGAGACCTGCAAAGTGTCTCATCTGCAGTGTAGTAGAAAAGGAGGTTATTACATCATCATAACAATCTGTATCTCAATGCACATTGCATTTGAAAGACTGGGCTGGTGAGTACCTAAGACCTCTGTACAGAACAATATGGAGAGGAAGAGGTCCTCCCAAAGAACACACAGAAGCGCTTTGTGTGTGTGTTCGTTCCGTCTGGACGGGAACACCCTCTCTTTTTGTGAAGGATGATTCATGATCGTATACAAGCATGAAGGAGTGATGAGACCATATTCGTGTACTAAACTAAGTTTAACTCAGTGGATGAAAGGAGACCTAGAACCAGATCCAGACAGGAACTATTCTGATATCCACATGAGATGGCCATAGTTGACAACAGCAACAATAATAGCAGACAAATAATCACTGTAAAATCAGGTTGTAGCTAATTCTTTGTTTAACCCAAATAGCTACAAAGACACAGTATCTGACACAGCAGGTGTTCTGTATGTATTGGCCCTCCCCACCACACATCTTCATCTGTCTGAACTATAATGCCTGAAAGCTCACGTGGGTGTTCCTGGGAACGTACACTGTGAAAAGTAACTGCCTACTCAAAACAGTCAGTAGAACTCAAATTATAAAAGTGGTACTAATGTCAATAATATTTATTCTCACTTAATGTTTTTGAGTACTGTTAACAAATATAAGGTTGAGTAAATAACTGTTCTGCTAATCTGAGTTTTTCCAAGTTATGAGTATTTCATATTTTAAAGTCAATCTACAATTTAATAAAGTTGTTCTTACTTGATCCTGTTTTACGTCTTTACTTAAAATAAAGGATAAGCGAGACACGTTGATATTTGAGTAAAAAAAACACTTCATTTATCTGTGTTGTGTTGATATATACAGTATAATTATATATATTTTTCAAGTTATGAATATCACATGGCTCTGTTGGATTTGCTTTGATACTTCTACACGTTGTATGCATGTTTGAAGAAAGAAAAGTACATTTCTAAAATACTATTAAGCAGTTTGTTGTGCTATGAGGTGTAATGGATCGTGCTGAACGGTTATCAAAACCGTTGGGCAAATTGAAAAGCCATTCCCAACATCAACGAGATCAATCTTAATTAGAGAGGCTAATTCAGCATCCTGTAATGCTTACAGATCTACCTCCAGTTACTGCTAGAGGAAAGAGCACTGTGGTGAAAATGTATAAATCAGCAATCAAATTAGTAATGAAGGTTAATAATCTAAGTAGAAGGTATCCAACATTTTTATGTTACCTACAACAAATATTTATGTTCAAGTAATGTTAAAAAGTTCAGAATAAACAAAATAGTATGTACAACTTAAAGTATTGAACATAGAAATACTTGAGGTTGAGTTACTCAAATTGTTCTAGGCAAAGGGTTTCCCCGAGTTAGCAGAACTCACTACTTTTCACAGTGTACAAGGATCAATACTTAAGTCAATCCTGTTCTTTGTTTACCTTTGTGTTATTTCACTTTTTGAAAACAGCTTGTTTTTGTGACATTTTGGACTTTAGTAAACCTTACTATCTTATAACACATCGTAGAAACCCAAATTGACCTGGCTAGCCTAAGGCCTTAGGGTGTAGGGGCTAAGAGTCCATTTGGGATTCCAGAGGGATCAATGAGAGTAGGATTAAACAATCTTTCCTCCTCAAGCAACATTTCTTACAGCATCCATGTAGTCATCAATCAGCATTAGGCAAGACATGGGCTACGTTAACACAGGCTTTTGACCAATCAGATCAGCTCTGCAAAAAATCTGATGTGAAAAGATCTAAATGTGATTGGTCAAAATATCAATTAGTGGAAAAAGATCAGAATTGGGCTGCCTGTGTAAACGCAGCCCTAGAAACAACTCAGTCATTAAAATAAACATTCCCTTAATAAAACTCAGACTTTTCACAACAACTTTCTTCCTGTCCGTCTTTGCCAAGCACATGGTACAATAAACATCCCACAACCACCACAGCATTGCTGCACAACAACTAGTGTCTTGTTCATAGTCAAACTCTGGAGTTGTTTCATATGATCTCAATCACCATACATGTTTGGAAAAGGGAAAGGGGGATACCTAGTCAGTTGTCCAACTGAATGTATTCAACTGAAATGTGTCTTCCACATTTAACCCAACCCTTTGCCCAACAGAAAGTGTCTTCTTGGCCAAAACATTCAGGAGATAGAGGTAGCAGGTAGCCTAGCAATTAAGAGTGTTGGACCAGTAACCGAAAGGTCACTGGTTCAAATCCCAGAGCTAGCAAGGTGGAAAAATCTGCTGTTCTGCCCTTGAGCAAGGCAGTTAACCCCCAACAACAACTGCTCCCAAAGGGAGCCGATGACGTGGATGTCGATGTTACGCGAGTGCAGCAAGAAGCCAAGGTAAGTTGCTAGCATTAAACTTACCTTGTAAAAAAAAAATAATAATAATCTTCACATTATCACTAGTTAACTACACATGGTTGATGATATTACTAGGTTAACTAGCTTGTCCTGCATTGCATATAATCAATGTGGTGCCTGTTAATTTATCGATGAATCACAGCCTACTTCGCCAAACGGGGGATGATTTAACAAAAGCGCATTTGTGAAAAAAGCACAATCGTTGCACGAATGTACCTAACCATGAACATCAATGCCTTTCTAAAATCAAAATACAGAAGTATATTTTTTTAAACCTGCATATTTAGTTAAAATAAATTCATGTTAGCAGGCAATATTAACTAGGGAAATTGTGTCACTTCTCTTGCGTTCATTGCACGCTGAGTCAGGGTATATGCAACAGTTTGGGCCGCCTGGCTCGTTGAACTAATTTGCCACAATTCTACATCATTATGACATAACTTTGAAAGGTTGTGCAATGCAACAGCAATATTTAGACTTAGGGATGCCACCCATTCGATAAAATACCGAACTGTTCTGTATTTCACTGAAAGAATAAATATTTTCGAAATGATAGTTTGACCATAATGACCAAAGGCTCGTATTTCTGTGTTTATCATATTATAATTAAGTCTATGATTTGAAATTTGATAGAGCAGTCTGACTGAGCGGTGGTAGGTGGCAGCAGGCATTCATTCAAACTTTACTGCGTTTACCAGCAGCTCTTAGCAAAGCTTGATTCACAGCGCTGTTTATGACTTCAAGCCTATCAACTCCTGAGATAAGACTGACAATACTAAAGTGCCTATTAGAACATCCAATAGTCAAAGGTATATGAAATACAAATGGTATAGAGAGAAATAGTCGACGCGTCATAATTCCTATAATAACTACAACCTAAAACTTCTTAATTTGGAATATTGAAGAACTGGGAATATTGAACCACCAGCTTTCATATGTTCTCATGTTCTGAGCAAGGAACTTAAACGTTAGCTTTTTTTTTTTTTTTTTACATGGCACACTTTTACTTTCTTCTACAACACTGTGTTTTTGCATTATATAAACCGAGCATGTTTCATTATTTATTTGAGACTAAATAGATTTTATATTATATTAGGTTAAAATAAAAAAAAAAGTGTTCATTGTTCATTCAGTATTGGTGTAATTGTCATTATTACACACACATATATATATAAAATAAAAATCGGCATCGGTGTTAAAAAAATCATAATCAGTCGACCTCTACTCAGAACGCACAACTCATCGATCCTTGTCACAGATGGGCTATTACAGCAGACGGCCACAAGCGGTTCCACTCCTATCAGCAAAAAACAACAAGCAGCTCCAGTGGGCACGCAATCACCAAAACTGGACATGTTCTGGAGGCAAAGAAGGGTTTGACCCGGAATATACCCGTTAATAGATAACTGATGTTAAAAAAGTATAAACGTATTTATTTTTCACATTTTTTTCAATAATTAATCAAATAGTTTGACAACCCTGTTCATATGGAACAACCCAATGTTGATCTTGACATTAACATCATTTAAATATTTCTCTAGTGCAGCATATTTGACAAGAGAGAGATTAGTAAATTAGAAAGTATCTGGTCTGGAAGCGAAGGAGAAAACATACCCGTTTCCAGCTGTCAAGCTTCAAAGGCAACAAATTATTAAGGAAATACTATTAATCAAGAGTTATTAAAGAGCAGTGTGTAACACCAATGAAGATTTTTGTGACCTGAGGGGACATTTCACTAGCGAGAAATGAGAAGTCTCTGTCTGTTGTGCAGGCTGAAACATACAGGAATCAATCATAGAGATGCAGGAGGAGTGAAGACATACAGTTGAAGTCGGAGGTTTACATACATTTACGTTGGAGTCGTTAAAACTTGTTTTCAACCCCTTCACAAATGTCTTGTTAACACACGATTGTTTTGGCAAGTCAGTTATGACATATACTTGTGCATGACACGTAATTTTTACAACAATTGTTTACAGACAGATTATTTCACATATAATTCACTGTATCACAATTCCAGTGAGTCAGAAGTTTACATACACTAAGTTGACTGTGCCTTTAAATGGCTTGAAATTCCAGAAAATTATGTCATGGCTTTAGAATCTTCTGATTGGCTAATTGACATCATTTGAGTCAATTGGAGGTGTACCTGTGGATGTATTTCAAGGCCTACCTTCAAACTTAGGGCCTCTTTGCTTGACATCATGGGAAAAATCAAAGAAAATCAGCCAAGACCTTAGAAAAATAATTGTAGACTACAAGTCTGGTTCATCCTTGGGAGCAATTTCCAAACGCCTGAAGGTACCACGTTCATCTGTACAAACAATAGTACGCAAGTATAAACACCATGGGACCACGCAGCCGTCATACCGCTCAGGAAGGAGATGCGTTCTGTCTCCTAGAGATAAATGTATTTGTGCGAAAAGTGCAAATCAATCCCAGAACAACAGCAAAGGACCTTGTGAAGATGCTGGAGGAAACAGGTACAAAAGTATCTATATCCACAGTAAAATGAGTCCTATATCAACATAACCTGAAAGGCAAGGAAGAAGCCACTGCTCCAAAACAGCCATCAAAAAGCTAGACTACGGTTTGCAACTGCACATGGGGACAAAGATCGTACTTTTTGGAGAAATGTCCTCTGGTCTGATGAAACAAAAATAGAACTGTTTGGCCATAATGACCATCGTTATGTTTGGAGGAAAAAGGGGGAGGCTTGCAAGCCGAAGAACAACATCCCAACCGTGAAGCACGGGGGTGGCAGCATCATGTTGTGGGGGTGCTTTGCTGCAGGAGGGACAAGTGCACTTCACAAAATAGATGGCATCATGAGGGAGGAAAATTATGTGGATATATTGAAGCAACATCTTAAGACATCAGTCAGAAAGGTAAAGCTTGGTCGCAAACGCGTCTTCCAAATGGACAATGACTCCAAGCATACTTCCAAAGTTGTGGCAAAATGGCTTAAGGACAACAAAGTCAAGATATTGGAGTGGCCATCACAAAGCCCTGACCTCAATCCTATAGAAAGATTGTGGGCAGAACTGAAAAAGCATGTGCGAGCAAGGCCTACAAACCTGACTCAGTTACACCAGCTCTGTCAGGAGGAACGGGCCAAAATTCACCCAACTTATTGTGGGAAGCTTGTGGAAGGCTACCCGAAATGTTTGACCAAAGTTAAACAATTTAAAGGAAATGCTACCAAATACTAATTGAGTGTATGTAAACTTCTGACCCACTGGGAATGTGATGAAAGAAATAAAAGCTGAAATAAAAAATTCTCTCTACTATTATTCTGATATTTCACATTCTTAAAATAAAAAAGTGGTGATCCTAACTGACCTAAAACAGAGAATTTTTACTTGGATTAAATGTCAGGAATTGTAAAAAATTGAGTTTACATGTATTCGGCTAAGGTGCATGTAAACTTCCCACTTCAACTGTATGTAATCACGGCGTGCTTGATACTCCAGTGAGATGAAAGTTGACATGAGTGACTGAAAATGGGGTTTGAACGGGAGGGTCTTTATTGCTCACAGTTTTGTTGGGCCACCTACAAGAATGCGGCTGCAGTTGCTTATATCCTCGTCTTTAAAAACCATCTAGAAAAAAGCAGTATGTCATCATTATTTATAGGGCCCATACTGCATTTTTTATGGTTACATCTCACAATGAATACTGATACTGTTTGATTCCATCCTTCGGCAAAAGTTAAAGCTGAGGCAGAACTACATATTTCTAGCACTGTTTTGATTACATGATCATGCCAGACTGCCTAGACAGAGAGATAGACAGGATTACTCCATCTGTGCCAACCTGCTCTGGCAGATTAAGCCATACTTAAAATTTCACAGTGGTGTTGACTTTGCTAGGGCACACACCATTTTTGACCAGGGTGCCAAAAGGATAAAGTATTAAGCAACGGAGGAAGGTAAATGAAAAGTAAGATGTTAAATGTGCGCACTTAGGCTGTTGACAATGTTATGTGGCTGTTTTCACACCTGTTCATTTGCTGAAGTTCCAACAAGTGTGTGATTTTTTTGTTACATTGTGGTTACCATGAAGAATGTAAAACAATGAAATCAAACTCAAAATGAATGAATCAGATGCGTGTCACAAGCTGGAAAGCTAACGCCGCCCCAGTACTCAACACCACTATGCCATACTAAACAAGACTACTTCAGCAGCAGCAGGCAGGAATAGTGGGTTTTGAATTGAACGGATGGTGTATTTTATGTGGCTTGGTTGACATTGGCCCTTCGCTGCTTTCAATGCGTTTAGTCTGACTAGGTGGAAAAGTTTTGAAAAAGTCACGCGATTCAATGAAAAGACCACTAAAAACGTTTCAGTCGACATTGTGATGTAGGCCTATGAAGTGATTTGTTAATTTTCTGAAAGTGCATTCTTACTATTAATTTCTGCAGCAATGTTGTAAAAACACGAGGTATAGACCATTTGTTGTGTAGAAGAAAAATTATGACTCACATATTTGGGTGCCATCCCATCATTGAGAGAGTATTCAAATATCCCTTATTAATTTACTATTGATCATTAACCAGACTTAACACAGATGGACTTTAAAACAACCATATACAACCATAGTCACAATTTGTAAGTCGCTCTGGATAAATGACTTAAATGTAATGTAAATGTAAATGTAATAGTCAAATCAAATGAGGTCATGATTGTGCTGGGGCCAGACATTTGAGAAGTGCTGCTCCAGAGAGAGCACAGCTAAGTTCAATAAAAACAAATTGAGTCATATAACAAACAGAACTCATTTGGGAGGTGTATCATTCGTAGTCTGACTTGACTGGATGAACTCCTCCTTACATAATAATAAAACAGGACTGACGATAGCCAGGATTTCCATATACCTTTAAATAATTCCCCCTCATACTCATGTCTATGAAGAACTCATTTACGTCATAAAGAAGTCACATTACACATTATCCAATAAATTATCTAGAGTGTGTGTTTGCAGGTTGCACTAACTAAGAAGACCCAAGAGAAATGTAGTAACCCAAACAAGGATCAGCCAACCAAACTTATATTCAAGTAGAGGCTTCAAAACGGTGTGGTTACAGTAAATTGCCTTCATGTCACTACTAGTCACCCTTTTTGGGTACAATTCTGACAAAACAACTCCAAACATTTTAAAGCCCACACTAAAAACAATGCAAAGTACAAAATAAAAAGGATTGTTGCTTATTGGGTAAGTCCAGGTTGTCCCTCCGTTTCAGTCCGATTTCTTCCGTTTGGTGCATAATAAACACAACCCAGTTATTTTCTGTCCCAGCCTACCAAGAAGAGTATCAGCAGGATTTGGGCCTATTTGTAGGGGCAGGTGTTCAAGGGAAATCAACAGAGATGAATGACAGTGATGTAACAGGGTGCTGTGTTGTGTAATTTAGAAGGAAAGACAGATTATAACTCAGTCTCAGCACTGTAGTGACCTCTGTAAGCAGCTTAGGGACACGCCCCCCCCAAAAATAATTAACAATCACTGGTAAACAGTCACCCTCCGGGTTGACAACTGTCAAAAGTCTGCCTGTGTGTCTTGGTCAGTAATATCGACAAATCTGTTATTGAGGGACAGCCTGAATGACCCAATTTACTACAGGGAGTTGGTTCAAAGTAACCGTAACCTATGATCTAGGGTGAAATATTTCCAAGCTCAGGATGACCCTCAAACTCCCGTTTGGTCTGTATATCAGCCTAAAAGAGGAACCAGGGCCAAACGTCTACAAATCCAGAAAGGAAAGCAGTCAGGGTAACACTAACCATCTGCACGTCATAAAAATAATCATCATACAGCAGTTGTGTTAAGGTGACACCTAGAAGGTAGTTAGTTACATCTATACAAAGTATTGTAAAGTCAACAGGTAATGGAAGTGTATAGTAATGGATGACAATCAAATGGACGAGTAAACGTGTTATTTACAGGGGGTTTCATATTTAAAAGATACAAAACAGTGGTCAACTGCTGCTACAGGAAGTCAACATTGTTCATTTGTTGACTTCCTGTAGCAAAAACATAAAAACAATACAATATATATTTTTTTAAATGCATCCCTTGTCAGTATTCCTAGAAGCATTTAAGTCAAAACTCCCAAAGCAAAGTGGGATTTTGACACATGCTGAAGGATTGGCATCTGTACGACACTTGACCTGCCAGGTTCTGTACGACCCTTGACCTGCCATTGCTTTCCGTCAGCGCCCGAGTACGCTGTTGGAGCAACGCATCACCCAACATCCCTCAAGATTCTCCTCCCCCACCCACACTCAGTGGACAGTACCAACAGTCTTCTGTTGCCACAGCGAAGAGCAGAAAGACACAGCTCCTTTCAATGATCAAGAGGTGTGACTGGAAGTTGGTGAACTGCTTGAGGAGGCCAGCTCAGTTAACTAACTCTGTAGATGAGGTAGCCTACATGGCCAGAAGGAACTTTGTAGCCTATATGGCCAGAAGGGTAATGTCTGCCTATATGACAGTGGGTGGATTGAATGAGGTCATTTCCATGGAAAAGGACTCATGAGCACCAACAAGTGTAGTTCATTTGGGTGTCAAAGGAAAGCTAAGAGTCTATATTGTTGAGAAATTAAGGCATACATAACTTTTCCACCATTTTCCATCTCAAAAACGTAGAATAAGCCATCTTTGATTTGCGGTCAAACAGACGGAAAAGGAGTCTTAGAAAACATCTACCAGAAACAGTCTTAACAGTAGAACCGCTGGGCATTGATAGACCCCACTTCAAGCAAATGTTATTGATTTCTATTTCACCTTTATTTAACCAGGTAGGCTAGTTGAGAACAAGTTCTCATTCACAACTGCGACCTGGCCAACATAAAGCAAAGCAGTGCGACACAAACAACAGAGTTACACATGGAATAAACAAACTTACAGCCAATAACACAATATAAAAGTCTATATACAGTGTGTGCAAATCAGGTAAGATAAGGCAATAAATAGGCCATAGTGGCAAAATAACTACAATTTAGCAATTAAACACTGGAGTGATAGATGTGCAAAAGATGAATGTGCAAGTAGAGATACTGGGGTGCAAAGGAGCAAAAATAATAAACAGTATGGGGATGAGGTAGTTGGATGGGCTATTTACTGATGGGCTATGTACAGGTGCAGTGATCTGTGAGCTGCTCTGACAGCTGGAGCTTAAAGTTAGAGAGGAAGATGAGTCTCCATCTTCAGTGATTTTTGCAATTCGTTCTTGTCATTGGCAGGAGAGAACAGAAAGGAAAGGCGGCCAAAGGAGGAATTGGCTTTGGGGGTGACAAGTGAAATAGACCTGCTGGAGCACGTGCTACGGGTGGGTGCTGCTATGGTGACCAGTGAGCTGAGATCATGCGGGGCTTTACCTAGCAAAGACTTATAGATGACCTGGAGCCAGTGGGTTTGGCGACAAAAATGAAGCGAGGGCCAGCCAACGAGAGCATACAGGTTGCCGTGGTGGTTAGTATATGGGGCTTTGGTGACAAGACGGATGGCACTGTGATAGACTGCGTCTAGTTTGCTGAGTAGAGTGTTGGAGGCTATTTTGTAAATGACATCGCCGAAGTCGAGGATCGGCAGGATAGTCAGTTAGTTATACGAGGGTATGTTTGGCAGCATGAGTGAAGAAGGCTTTGTTGCGAAATAGGAAGCTGATTCTAGATTTAATTTTGGATTGGAGATGCTTAATGTGAGTCTGGAAGGAGAGTTTACAGTCTAACCAGACACCTAGGTATTTGTAGTTGTCCACATATTCTAAGTCAGAAGCATCCAGAGTAGTGATGCTGGACGGGCGGGCAGTGATCGGTTGAAGAGCATGCATTTAGTTTTACTTGCATTTAAGGCCACGGAAGGAGAGTTGTATGGCATTGAAACTCATCTGGAGGTTAGTTAACACAGTGTCCAAAGAAGGGCCAGAAGTATACAGAATGGTGTCGTCTGCGTAGAGGTGGATCAGAGAATCACCAGCAGCAAGAGCGACATCATTGATATATATACACAGAGAAAAGAGTCGGCCCGAGAATTGAACCCTGTGGCACCCCCATAGACTGCCAGAGGTACGGACAACAGGCCCTCTGATTTGACACACTGAACTCTATCAGAGAAGTAGTTGGTGAAATGACTAACAACACAGCTCTTAGCTCCCTCTGTAGATGCCTACTGGACAACTTATTTGTATTGCTTTTAAATCTTTTTAATGACTTTTAATCTTATTAACACTTTGTTCTAGCTAGCTATTTGTGTAGGTAGCTATCAAGTAAACACTATGTTATAGCCAAGGCTGTTGAGTCTGCCGATAAGAATGTGGTGATTGACAGAGTTGAAAGCCTTGGCCAGGTCGATGAATACAGCTGCACAGTATTGTCTCTTATCAATGGCGGTTATGATATCGTTTAGGATCTTGAGCGTGGCTGAGGTGCACCCATGACCAGCTCGGAAACCAGATTGCATAGCGGAGAAGGTACGGTGGGATTCGAAATGGTCGGCGATCTGTTTGTTAACTTGGCTTTCGAAGACCTTAGAAAGGCAGGGTAGGATAGATATAGGTCTGTAGCAGTTTGGGTCTAGAGTGTCTCCCCCTTTGAAGAGGGGGATGACCACGGCAGCTTTCCAATCTTTGGGGGTCTCAGACGATATGAAAGAGAGGTTGAACAGGCTAGTAATAGAGGTTGCAACAATTGCGGCGGATAATTTTAGAAAGAGAGGGTCCAGATTGTCTAGCACGGCTGATTTGTAGGAGTCCAGATTTTGCAGCTCTTTCAGAACATCGGCTATCTGTATTTGGGGGAAGGAGAAATGGGGGAGGCTTGGGCAAGTTGCTGAGGGGGGTGCAGGGCTGTAGACCGGGGTGGGGGTGGCCAGGTAGAAAGGATGGCCAGCCGTAGAAAAATGCTTATTGAAATTCTCAATTATCGTGGATTTATTGGTGGTGACAGTATTTGCTAGCCTCAGTGCAGTGGGCAGCTGGGAGGAGGTGCTCTTATTCTCTATGGACTTTACAGTGTCCCAGAACTTTTGGGAGTTTGTGCTACAGGGTGAGAATTTCTGTTTGAAATAGCTAGCCTTTACTTTCTTAACTGCCTGTATATATTGTTTCCTAACTTCCCTGAAAAGTTGCATATCGCGAGGGCTGTTCAATGCTAATGCAGTACGCTACAGGATGTTTTTGTGCTGGTCAAGGGCAGTCAGGTCTGGAGTGAACCAAGGGCTATATCTGTTCCTGGTTCAACATTTTTTGAAATGGGGCATGCTTATTTAAGATGGTGAGGAAAGAACTTTTAAAGAATAACCAGGCATCCTCTACTGACGGAATGAGGTCAATATCCTAATGAGCAGTAATTCTGAATGCAACATTCTAACAGTGTTTTTAATATATTTCATCTTTGCTATAGCAAAAATATTTTGGTTGCGTTTATGAAGGCCTTGGGTAACAGAATCTGATTTGCATTTTATTTCAAATAACACAATTGCATTTTCATTAATTTATATGTTACAACTATGAAACAAAGCAAATGCGTTGGAACATGGTAACAGCTTAGGTTTATAACAACAAAAAAACTTACAATTCTGCAACCACCAAGAAGCATGGTCAAAAGACACGCTGTCAAATTATGAAAACATCAGTAACATCACTATAAGCGCCAAGTGGCCTTGATAGTGAAACTCAGCACAAAAGCAATAATGGCATAATATTGAATATAAGTGTCGATATGGCATCAGTCAAAAATAGTAAATTATTGCCAGCTCATGCTTGTGTGTGACTTCAAGCAATGTCATCACTTGGATTTAATTTAGTTGTCATCCCGTGCCGAACAGTTGACACCATTTCGTAACTTTCACTTGCTTGAAACAGTAAAATACCTTTTTTTGGTTGTAGTGTGTAATAGTATAGGGTACTCTCTTGATTGTGTCTAGTTGTCTTGTCATTCTTCACCACAGTTGTGGAGTACAACGGCTGTGCAGGTGCCTTATTTAGAGCAGAGGAAGGGCGCTCCCGTCTCACTTTGCTCATGGTGCCGCCCAGACTTGTTTTCTTTGCAAGTAACTTGTTCGCCAATGACAGTGAAGTGAATAAATTGTCCGTGGCGACATTGCAATCATTGCCAACGTAAGGGTCCACAAACCTCATCACCTCATTCTCCAACACTCGCACCTGCTGCCCGATGTGGATATTTTCCCAAGTATTGAAAGCCATTCAGCATGTACAATGAAGCACGCTCTTGCTGTCTAGGCTACTCCAAGTAGCCAGAGTAGACTGATAAGACTCTGTGAACTGATAGAGTACATACCATTTTAATATTAGGCCTATAATTAGATCAATACAATAGAATGGCCCACCCTGTTCTATAATCACAATTGGTGATTAAGTAATCATGCTTCTTCTGCTTCACCTCGCTCATCAACTCACCCATTCCTCCCATCATACTTTACTTAATTTATTATCAGATGGTCACTGCACTGTCAAATGTTGGAAGAAGGAGTGGAGAAGTCCCTACTGTTGGGAGAAGGGGCAATGCGGTAAACATTCTTTTTTAAATACTTGCCCTCCTAAAACTGGATAGTTATGTCTGATATTACAATTCTAAAACGGCAGTGTGTTACACAGACTTATTTCGTTAACGTCAAGGACGGAGGGGGGCAAGAGTAAAACAAATGTCAGAGGAATAAAAAATCATGAGTCACAATTTCTGCTTTAGCAGTTCTAGTGTTAAAAGGTATTAGAAAAACAAAAGTAAAGACCCCTGCCAACTAATATCAACACATACAGTTGAAGTCAGAAGTTTACATACACTTACGGTGGAGTCATTAAAACTAATGTTTAAACCACTCCACAAATTTCTTGTTAACCAACTATAGTTTCACTAAGTTGACTGTGCCTTTAAATGGCTTGGAAAATTCCCGAAAATGATGTCATGGTTTAGAAGCTTCTGATAGGCTAATTGACATAATTTGAGTCAATTGGAGGTGTACCTGTGGATGTACTTCAAGGCCTACCTTCAAACTCAGTGCCTCTTTGCTTGACATCATGGGAAAATCAAAAGAAATCAGCCAAGACCACAGAAAAAAAATTGCAGACCTCCACAAGTGTGGTTCATCCTTGGGAGCAATTTCCAAACGCCTGAAGGTACCACGTTCATCTGTACAAACAATAGTACGCAAGTATAAACACCATGGGACCACGCAGCCGTCATACCGCTCAGGAAGGAGACGCGTTCTGTTTCCTAGAGATGAAAGTACATTGGTGCGAAAAGTGCAAATCAATCCCAGAACAACAGCAAAGGACCTTGTGAAGATGCTGGAGGAAACAGGTACAAAAGTATCTATATCCACAGTAAAACAAGTCCTATATCGACATAACCTGAAAGGCAAGGAAGAAGCAACTGCTCCAAAACAGCCATCAAAAAGATAGACTACGGTTTGCAACTGCACATGGGGACAAAGATCGTACTTTTTGGAGAAATGTCCTCTGGTCTGATGAAACTAAAATAGAACTGTTTGGCCATAATGACCATCATTATGTTTGGATGAAAAAAGGGGAGGCTTGCAAATCGAAGAACACTATCCCAAACGTGAAGCACGGGGGTGGCAGCATCATGTTGTGGGGGTGCTTTGCTGCAGGAAGGACTGGTGCACTTCACAAAATAGATGGCATCATGAGGGAGGACAATATATCCACATAATTTAAGCAACATCTCAAGACATCAGTCAGGAAGTTAAAGCTTGGTTGCAAATGGGTCTTCCAAATGGACAATGACCCCAAGCATACTTCCAAAGTTGTGGCAAAATGGCTTAAGGACAACAAAGTCAAGGAATTGGAGTGGCCATCACAAAGCCCTGACCTCAATCCTATAGAAAATGTGTGGGCAGAACTGAAAAAGCGTATGGGACAATTGGATATCATGACATTGGGGAGAAAAAAGGGGTAAATATATTTTTATTTTTTAGCATTTCATAAATAAAAACCTTAAAATAAAATCATAAAATAAAAACCGTGGAGACGGGAGAACCTTCCAGAATGACAACCATCTCTATCGCACTCCACCAATCAGGCCTTTATGGTAGAGTGGCCAGACGGAAGCCACTCCTCAGTAAAAGGCACATGACAGCCTGCTTGGAGTTTGGCAAAAGGCACCTAAAGACTCTCAGACCATGAGAAACAAGATTATCTGGTCTGATGAAACCAATAGAGCTCTTTGACCTGAATGCCAAGCGTCACACCGGGAGGAAACCTGGCATCATCCCTACGGAGAAGCATGGGTGGCAGCATCATGCTGTGGGGATGTTTTTCAGTGGCAAGGACTGGGAGACTAGTCAGGATCGAGGGAAAGATGAACGGACAAAGTACAGATAGATCCTCGATGAAGTCCTGAGCGGTCTGGAGCAGGTTCTCAGACTGGGGTGAAGGTTGACCTTCCAACAGGACAACAACCCTAAGCAGACAGCCAAGACAACGCAGGTGTGGCTTTGGTAAAAGTCTCTGAATGTCCTTGAATGGCCCAGCCAGAGCCCGGACTTGAACCCGATCAAACATCCCTGGAGAGACCTGAAAATAGCAGTGCAGCGACGCCGACAGGGCTTGAGAGGACCTGCAGAGAGGAATGGGAGATTCTCCCCAAATACAGGTGTGCCAAGCTTGTAATGTCATACCCAAGAAGACAATTCTGTGCTTCCATTTTGCGCGATTTGGCATGGCTCGTAGTCGGGGTTTGCGGGGGGGGGGGGGGGAGGGGTAAAGAAAGGAAAGTAGAGTAGAGAATAATAGTCACAAACCACAGTTGGGTTCACAAGTTTGGACAGTACAGAAAAGTAGAGTACAGTTCACAGTAGAGCACACTAGAGTTGAGTACACTATAATATACTGAACTCTGCTGTACTCTACTGTGCTGTACTTTGATTTCCAAACTTGTGAAACAGACATCTATGATTTGGTTCAGATTTAGTCCGGTCCAACCAATTTTGCATCAGTAAATGTATTTTTTGTAAAATGTTGTGTAAATTGTTAAAAGTAGTCCTTGTGCATAGAGCTGCATGGTTTGTTAAATTTTGAAATCAAATGGCCTCCCGAGTTGCGCAGCGGTCTAAGATCCTGGTTCGATCCCAGGCTGTATCGCAGCCGGGCGTGACCGGGAGACCCATGAGGCGGCGCACAATTGGCCCAGCGTCGTCTGGGTTAGGGGAGGGTTTGGCTGTCCAGGTTGTCCTTGTCCCATTGCACTCTAGCGACTACTGTGGCGGACAAGGCGCAATGCACGCTGACACGGTCACCAGGTGTACGGTGTTAGGCAGGCATCGTGTCAAGAAGCAGTGCAGCTTGGCGCAGTCGTGTTTCAGAGTATGCACGGCTCTCGACTTTCGCCTCTTCTGAGTCCGTCTGGGAGTTGCAGCGATGGGACAACTGGATATCATGACATTGGGGAGAAGAAGGGGTAAACATTTTTATTTTTTTCCCATTTCATAAATAACCATACACATATATATATATATATATATATATATTATATATATATTTTTTTTTATATTTTTTTTTTCGCATACATTATAAGTGAAATATCTGAGTCTCCGTTTCTGTGCATTTGCCCATGACACATTCAGTCGACTACCTCTCAGATGAGGTAAAGGGTCACGAAAAAGCCGATATAGCATATTGGTGGGTTGCTGAAGAAAGAAGCACCATTTGATACCTGGTATGATGACTCCTTGCTGTCCCCAGTCCACCTGGCCGTGCTGCTGCTCCAGTTTCAACTGTTCTGCCTGCGGCTATGGAACCCTGACCTGTTCACCGGACGTGCTTGTTGCACTCTCGACAACTACTATGATTATTATTATTTGACCATGCTGGTCATTTATGAACATTTTAACATCTTGACCATGTTCTGTTATAATATCCACCCTGCACAGCCAGAAGAGGACTGGCCACCCCTCATAGCCTGGTTCCTCTCTAGGTTTCTTCCTAGGTTTTTGGCCTTTCTAGGGAGTTTTTCCTAGGGAGTTTTTCCTAGCCACCGTGCTTCTTTCACATGCATTGCTTGCTGTTTGGGGTTTTAGGCTGGGTTTCTGTACAGCACTTTGAGATATCAGCTGATGTACGAAGGGCTATATAAATACATTTGATTTGATAGAGGACATATTCATCCATGAACACTCAAAGCGGAGAGACAAATAAACAAACATTAAAACACCTGCAAAACAAATGGAAGTCCAGGTGTAACAAAACACTAAGTCATCTGCTGCTGCATTTGCATAAAACATTACGGACCTCGCAGTTGTCAAATCAAGACTTCAAGAGACGGTGTGCTGATAAACTAGACTGTTGAAAGCCCTCGCATTAAATGACTTGTCTCAAACTGAGAAAGTTATCAAGAGCAGAGAAAGAGAGAAGGAGAGAGAAAGGGGGAGAGTGTAAGAGGGAGAGAGCGAGAAAGAAAAACAGGGAGAGGCAGATGGTTCATTTAAAAAAACAACAAGGAGAATGATTTGAACAACTTGGCAGACATGAAGTCCCGAAACGGGTTGTCTGAGAGCGGTGTTAAGTCATCTTTCCCTGGCATGAGAGGAAAGAGCTCAACTTGAAAAAGGGGATCATAGAGCAGCAGTGCGATACACAGCAGAACAAGCACAGTGGAGCCAGCCGGCCCGGTACTTCCAACACTGACCTTGACCTGACCCTACAGAGAGACGGCGTGCACAGCACTCCAAGGCAACTTAACTCCTCAGACGGGTGTCCTTGTGTTTGCCATTCAGATATGTATTATACCCCCACCTTCTCTCTAACAACAGATCTAGGAGCAGAGACTGAACACACAGATGAGAGAGATCTAAATGGGCAAACACCGAGAGAGAGAAGTAAAAGCAGAGATGAGGAATATTTAAACGGGCAAAAGCAGGGAGTCTGTGCATCTACCATATCCTCAAAGACCCACTCCCCTACATATCAGCTGTGACTGTCTGCATTAAACATTTGCTCAGCTTGGGATGTGCAAATTCTACGCTTTTTAAACTACTGTACTTTCTTGCCTTTCTCTAAGAGTGCCTTGACCATCCGGTTAAGAAAAGCCTGTTGGAATACAGTACTTTACTCATGCTATCTGTTCTCAGTCTAATGGCTCCTCCACAGCACTGACCACTCAACAGAAATGAGAGGCTTGCTATAGCCCATCTAGGAGATTGAGCTGAACGGCATTGGCTCTAACACGTCACTGACATGCAGATCAACACAATATCTGAACAAGTCACCCACCATTATTGACGGAGGCCCTTTTTTTCACAATGAGTGTTGGCGAGGTGACTTCAGAATTCATCCGTCTAGGCTACCGTAGGTTCTACACGACAACCAATCTGACTGCGAGATAAGCCATCGTTCATTTTCACATACAAGACTGAAAGAGTCATTGGTTAGAGAGTGGACAAGGATCTCTCTCTCTCTCTCTCTCTCTCTCTCTCTCTCTCTCTCTCTCTCTCTCTCTCTCTCTCTCTCTCTCTCTCTCTCTCTCTCTCTCTCTCTCTCTCTCTCTCTCTCTCTCTCTCTCTCTCTCTCTCTCTCTCTCTCTCTCTCTCTCTCTCTCTCTCTCTCTCTCTCTCTCTCTCTCTCTCTCTCTCTCTCTCTCTCTCTCTCTCTCTCTCTCTCTCTCTCTCTCTCCTCTCTCTCTCTCTCTCTCTCTCTCTCTCTCTCTCTCTCTCTCTCTCTCTCTCTCTCTCTCTCTCTCTCTCTCTCTCTCTCTCTCTCTCATATATATATATATATATATATATAATATATATATAAGCATGGTCCGGCCAAGGGAACGTGAGAGATATTCACAGGTGTGTCCAGAATATAAAGAGGAGTGGGAGGCCCCTGTGCACAACTGAGCAAGGGGACAAGTATATTAGAGTGTCTAGTTTGAGAAACAGACGCCTCACAAGTACTCAACTGGCAGCTTCATTAAATAGTACCCGCAAAACACAAGTCTCAACGTCAACAGTGAAGAGGTGACTCAGGGATGCTGGCCTTCTAGGCAGAGTTGCAAAGAAAAAGCCATCTCTCAGACTGGCCAATAAAATAAAATATTAAGATGGGCAACAAAAAAAACAGACACTGGACAGAGGAACTCTGCCTAGAAGGCCAGCATCCCAGAGTCTCCTCTTCACTGTTGACGTTGAGACTGGCATTTTGCAAGTACTATTTAATGAAGCTGCCAGTTGAGGACTTGGGAGGCATCTGTTTCTCAAACTAGACACTAATGTACTTGTCGTCTTGCTCAGTTGTGCACAGGGGCCTCCCACTCCTCTTTCTATTCTGGTTAGAGACAGTTGGTGCTGTTCTGTGAAGGGAGTAGTACAGAGCGTTGTACGAGATCTTCAGTTTCTTGGCAATTTCTCACAAGGAATATCCTTCATTTCTCAGAACAAGACTGACTAGTTTCAGAAGAAAGGGCTTTGTTTCTGGCCATTTTGAGCCTGTAATTGAACCCACAAATGCTGATGCTCCAGATACGCAACTAGTCTAAAGGCCAGTTTTATTGCTTCTTTAACCAGGACAACAGTTTTCAGCTGTGCTAACATAATTGCAAAAGGGTTTTCTAATGATCAATTAACCGTTTAAAATTATAAACTTGGATTAGCTAACACAACGTGCCACTGGAACACAGGAGTGATGGTTGCTGATAATGGGCCTCTGTACGCCTATGCAGATATTCCATAAAAAAATTTTTATTTTATAAATCAGCCGTTTCCAGGTACAATAGTCATTTACAACATTAACAGTGTCTTCACTGTATTTCTGATCAATTTGATATTTTAAAAATGGACAAAAAAAATGTGCTTCTCTTTCAAAACAAGGACATTTCTAAGTGACCCCAAACTTTTGAACGGAAGTGTGTGTGTGTGTTATGAGATATATATACACTGCTCAAAAAAATAAAGGTAACACTTAAACACAATGTAACTCCAAGTCAATCACACTTCTGTGAAATCAAACTGTCCACTTAGGAAGCAACACTGATTGACAACACATTTCACATGCTGTTGTGCAAATGGAATAGACAACAAGTGGAAATTATAGGCAATTAGCAAGACACCCCCAATAAAGGAGTGGTTCAGCAGGTGGTGACCACAGACCACTTCTCAGTTCTTATGCTTCCTGGCTGATGTTTTGGTCACTTTTGAATGCTGGCGGTGCCTTCACTCTACTGGTAGCATGAGACGGAGTCTACAACCCACACAAGTGGCTCAGGTAGTGCAGCTCATCCAGGATGGCACATCAATGCGAGCTGTGGCAAGAAGGTTTGCTGTGTCTGTCAGCGTAGTATCCAGAGCATGGAGGCGCTACCAGGAGACAGGCCAGTACATCAGGAGACGTGGAGGAGGCCGAAGGAGGGCAACAACCCATCAGCAGGACCGCTACCTCCACCTTTGTGCAAGGAGGAGCAGGAGGAGCACTGCCAGAGCCCTGCAAAATTACCTCCAGCAGGCCACAAATGTGCATGTGTCTGCTCAAACGGTCAGAAACAGACTCCATGAGGGTGGTATGAGGGCCCAACGTCCACAGGTGGGGGTTGTGCTTACAGCCCAACACCATGCAGGATGTTTGGCATTTGCCAGAGAACACCAAGATTGGCAAATTCGCCACTGGCGCAGGTTCACACTGAGCACATGTGACAGACGTGACAGAGTCTGGAGACGTCGTGGAGAACGTTCTGCTGCCTGCAACATCCTCCAGCATGACCGGTTTGGGGGTGGGTCAGTCATGGTGTGGGGTGGCATTTCTTTGGGGGGGCCACACAGCCCTCCATGTGCTCGCCAGAGGTAGCCTGACTGCCATTAGGTACCGAGATGAGATCCTCAGACCCCTTGTGAGACCATATGCTGGTGCGGTTGGCCCTGGGTTCCTCCTAATGCAAACAATGCTAGACCTCATGTGGCTGGAGTGTGTCAGCAGTTCCTGCAAGAGGAAGGCATTGATGCTATGGACTGGCCCGCCCGTTCCCCAGACCTGAATCCAATTGAGCACATCATGTCTCGCTCCATCCACCAACGCCACATTGCACCACAGACTGTCCAGGAGTTGGCAGATGCTTTAGTCCAGGTCTGGGAGGAGATCCCTCAGGAGACCATCCGTCACCTCATCAGGAGCATGCCCAGGCGTTGTAGGGAGGTCATACAGGCACGTGGAGGCCACACACACACTACTGAGCCTCATTATGACTTGTTTTAAGGACATTACATTAAAAGTTGGATCAGCCTGTAGTGTGGTTTTCCACTTTAAATTTGAGTGTGACTCCAAATCCAGACCTCCATGGGTTGATAAATTGGATTTCCATTGATTATTTTTGTGTGATTTTGTTGTCAGCACATTCAACTATGTAAAGAAAAAAGTATTTAATAAGATTATTTCATTCATTCAGATCTAGGATGTGTTATTTTAGAGCAGTAATATATATATATATATATATATATATATATATATATATATATATATATATATATATATATATATATATATATATACACATACATATATATACACATACATACATACATATATATACACATACATACATATATATACACATACATACATACATACATATATATACACACATATATACATATATATACACATACATATATATACACATACATATATATACACATACATATATATACACATATATATCACATATATATACACATATATACACATACACATATATACACATACATATATATACACATACATATATATACACATACATATATATACATATATACACATACATACATACATATATATACACACACATACATATATATACACATACATATATATACACATACATATATATACACATACATATATATACACATATATACACATACATATATACACATACATATATACATACATATATATACACATACATACATATATATACACATACATACATATATATACACATACATACATA